>NW_012140080.1:6927859-6944582 GCF_000956105.1 Propithecus coquereli
GCTTGAAGTGACAGGCTCAGTTGATTTTTAAGGAAACGCCTGCCAAATGCTCAAGCCTGAATAACCATAGTTTGTCAGTGGCTCCGTGGAGAACTCAGCGAGTTCACTCACAGCTGAGATGGTCACATGCTGCCAGCCGCATCCTCTGCACTCAGCACATGCTTATATGTACCCGCCATTTGGTCACACAGAGTATTGAAGGATGTGTGCTGTGGAGTCTAGATTGAATAAACTCAATAATTTTTATGCTTTCATATGGACATTGTTCAGTGAAATTAGCACTTTATTCATTTATTTTTATTGCAAGTGCCTGGTGGTGAAGAATACCCCGAGTACTACTAAAGTTCAGTGCCATTGCCTTGATTCATGCCCAGGGCCAGCAGTTTTTCCCACTGTTGCTTTGCATGCAAAGTCAACACAGTGAAAAAAGGCAAATCATGTCATTTGTATTACTATGAAAATAGTTTCAAGTTTCAAGGGCCTAGAAATTCCTAGGGATCAGTGGATCATCCTTTGAGAAGTGGTGGACCAGATGATGCCCGGGTCCTGCCCTACCATGACATCTTAATCATCAAATGCGTGCAATCGAGACCCCCTTTGTAATTGTGGTATGAGGGAGGTGACTTGAACCTGTTTTACTGCCAAGGGCATTGCTGCAAACTGCTCCTTTTGGGTAATTGTTTTGGGAGGTGGGGTTTTCCCCTGGAGTATCTGAATCCTGTGAAGGATACTGAAGGATGAGTTGCTGTAGAATTTTGCTCTATTTTCTGGAAAGCATTTTGTAGGCCTTTGAGTATCTTGGCCATACTTATTGGTTGCTCAAGAGAAAAGTGCCAAGGATTGCTGGGTAGTTCATCATTTTTATTGCTAGATCAGCTCTGTACTTAAAGGATGACTTAAGAGACTGAGCTCCCTGCAGCAGCTCTAGCTTTTCTAGGCCAGAAGTTTGAATCTCCTTGGGAATGGTGACTAATGTCTTCCTCATTCTGTGCAGGGGATGCCCTGGGTGGCCTTTGGAGGAGGTTTGTAGTGCCCAGTAATTTCCCCTAGGCCGGAACTCTACAAAATTAGCTTTCCTTATTTTAGACCAGGCTTTACTATTTGGTCCTGAATTACTTCTGAAAATGTTGAGAGGTCCAAAATTTTAAACCAAGGAAAAGCCCAATAGGTCTTTTTTTGTTTCTCTTCCCACCCTCCACCCACCACTGATTAGTAACCATATGAATTTCCATTTCATCAACTAATTATTGAGCATAAGAGGATATTTTGGTTGATTCTTCTGGAATTACTTTATTTAGAAAACTAAGCAAATCTTGAGTGCTCACTAGTTATAGGCTACCGGGCTGAGAGTTGTGTAGACACCAGATATGAGTGAAGAATGGCTTCTGCCATCCCTGGTCTACCATCAGGAGGGGGTTAAGATCACATGTAAGTGGGGACAGGGCAGACGAGTGCAGGAGTAGTGAGCGTTTGTTGACTGCTGCGATATGCCTGGCTCTGTGCTAGTGCCTTCCTTACTAGTGTCTAGTAAGGTGCTACTGTCTCATTTAACCCTTACACAGCCTTGTGGGAGATAAGTACCACAGGTGCACCCTTCTTCATCTGAAACCTTTGGGCCAGATGCGTTTTGGAATTTAGAATTCTTTTTTTTTTTTGAGGAAGGAAGTAACAGTGTAGTGGTGAACTACATACCACATAATGCCTGTAGGAGGGTTTATGGTAGCACCTCATAAGCAAAAGATATTACTATTTCTGCAGCTAAACATATGAATACTCACACTTTAAAGAGACTGTAAGTAACCTTCCAATAGTTAAAAAGAATTTGCCACAGGATTTCAAATGACACTTTCATTTTCAGAGGTTTTGGGATTTAGAAATGATAGATATTGGACTGTGGACTGGTTATATTACAGGTGAGGAAGTGAGGGATAGAGAAGTTAAATCATTTGCCACAGGTGACACAGCTGGTGGGGGTGCTGCAGGAATTAGAAACTGGAGTTTCTAATAGCTTTACCTGCCATGTGAACCTGCTGTCTGTGAGGGGTGTGAGGGAGAGGCCGAGGCCCACTCTGGGGTTCACGCAGCGGGGTTAGTGTCAGCTAAAGCTTCACAGAGGAGGGAGCATTTCAGTAGCACCTCAAAGAATAGGTAGCATTTTAAGGTAAGGAGTTAGAGATGAGAAAAGCCATTCCTGGGGGAGGGAACATCATGGACAAATGCTTGAAGTGGGATCCAGTATTTTCCAGCTCCCCTAGAAGGGGGCCTCACTGCCTTTGTCCTCGCCCTTTTAGGATTCTTTCCACAAACGCTCTCTGAGGAGGTCCCCGGCCTTGAGCAGCACCATGCAGCCCCAGGAGGAGGAGAGCCGGAAGGTGGCCGAGCTTGCCACCTGTACCTCAGCCTGTCCAGCCCCCCAGGACGTCCCAGCTTCGAGCAGCAGCTCCACCTCCAGGAGCCTCCTGGGTCAGCTAAGTGAACTGATCATAGAAAAGCAGAAAACCCCTCCCAGCAGCCCTCCCCACCTGCCCAGCAAAGGGCTGCCCCAGGGGAAGAGGGCCAGCTGGAAAGATCTTTCAGAGGACAGCCCAGCACTGGACAGTAGCACAGACACAGACAGGACGCCCTTGAAGTTATACTTGCCTGGCGGGAATTCCAGGATGACCCAGGAGAGGCTGGAGAGAGCATTCAAACGGCAGGGCAGCCAGCCCCCGCCTGGCAGGTGAGCATGCTGTGCAAAGCTGACGGCTTTTCAAAAAGAAGTGCCACCTCTCACATGTTGACCAGTTGCTAATAGCTTCCCCAGGGACTTAGGTGCCTTGGTCTCTCATAGCAAGCCTGTGAGGTAGGCAAGGTAGGGTTGATTACGGCCAACTGGGAAGAAAACTACTCAGGAAGAGCTGCAGGGAAGGTTTCCTTGCCCCTTCTCACTTCTTCCCAGAGCCAAGGAAAGCTTTAGTAGATAGTCCGAAGCAAACCTGCAGGGACATGGCCAGGCAGATGTGAATAAGAGATGGTCCCTATGGGGGGGCCAGGGATACAGCGATGAATCAGCTCCCACAAGGCTCCTTTTGGGAATTATTTTTATTTTATTTTATTTTTTTTTTTACCTTATCCTTACTTTTATTCCTTCACAGTAGGCACTGATGATTCCTACGTTGATTGATTTTTGAATGTTAAACCAACCTTATGTTCCCAGAATAAACCCACCTTTGTTGTGACATGTTTTTATATATCACTGGATTTGATTTATTGTTTCATGTATGGTTTCTGTGCAAAAGTTCATGAAGGAGATTGGCTGGCATATTTCCTTTCTTGCAACACACAGCCTTGTCAAATTCTGGTACCTAGGTCCCTATTTTTCTCTTCTCTTGAAGAGTTAGTGTAAGATTGGCATTATTTCTTCCTTAAATATTTGGAAGAATTTACTGGAGAAAACTTCTGAGCGTTGAGCTGAAAGATTTTGAATTATATATTACAATTAAAAAATTGTTTTAATTCAAATTTTCTATTCTTCTATCAGTTTTGGCAAGTTTTATTTGGAGTTTGACCATTTTATTCATATTTTAAGTTTGTCAGTATAAAATTGTGTAATTACATTATCCTTTTATCACTTTAAAGTTTATGAGCTCTGTAGTGATGTCTCTGTTTCATTCCTGGTGTTGGTAATTTGCGTTCTCTCTCTCTCTCTCGACTAGTCTTGCTAGGAGTATATCAGTTGTATAATATTTTCAAAGAACCAATTTTTGGCTTTATATATTTCCTGTTTCATTGATTCTGCTCTTATTTTTATTGTTTTCATTCTACTTTCTTTGAGTTTAATTTGTTATTATTTTTGGTTTATTGATATGAATCTTAACTTATTCTCAACTTTCTTCTTTTGTAACACCTTTTAAAGCTACAGATTTCCTTCTAAGTAATGCTTTGTGTGTATTCCACAGGTTAATATGTTATATATTCATATAATTTAGTTAAACTATTTTCTAATTCCCATTGTGGTTTTTCTTTGACCCATGGGTTATTTAGCCATATATTGACTAATTCCAAAACATTTGGGGTACATTTCTGATTACCTTTTTGTTTTTGATTTCTAGCTTATTTCTACTCTGGTGATATATATGCTCTTTGTGATTTCAATCCCTTGATATTTCTTGAAATTTCCTTATGGCCTAGTATATACTTAAAGCTTATCTCTTATAATCAGCACGTATTTGAAGTTTTTAATCTTATCTGACAATATTTTAGTTGCAGTAATTATGTTATTCACATTTTTCTTTTACTTGAAGAACTCCCTTTAGTATTTCTTTAGTAGGTGCGTTAAAATTTTTTTTCTAGTTTTTGTTTGGAACTGTCTTTATTTTGCTGGTATTTTTGAAAGTATTTTTAATGAGTATAGAATTCTAGATCGGTGGCTTATATTTTAGCACTTTAGACATATCATTCCATTGCCTTAGACTTTCAGCATCTTTGTTGGCAAGTCAGCTGACACTTTTATTGTTACTCTTTTGAAGATAATGTATCTTTTTTTATTTTTTTTAAATCTCTGGCTACTTCCCTCTCACTCCCTAACCCTGCTAGCTTTTTAAAAGACTTTTTCTTCTTCTTTGATTTCTAATGGTTTGACTATGATGTGCCTAAGTGTGGTTTTCTTTGATGGTTCTTCTTGGGATATGTAGAGCTTCCTCTGGTTGTAGATGGATACCTTTCATCAGTTTTGAAAATTATTGTCTATTATCTTTTTAAATATTGCTTTTGTCCCAACCTCTTTTTTCTCTCCTGGGACTCCAGTTACATATATTAATATAACAGACTTTTCACTATATTTGTGTTCTATAGCTTTTTCTATTTTCTCCGTCTTTCTCTGCTTCTATCTGGATATTGTCTCTTGTTCTGTCTTCCAGTTCATGTCTCTTCTCTTCTATCATGACTAATGTGCTATTAAACCTATCTAATAAATTCTTAATTTCACTTATTTTAGAATTTCTATTTCTTTGTAAAAATAGATTTTTTTGAATTCTTTATCTTTTTCTTTATTTTCTTAAGCATATTATCCACTGCCATTTTAAAGTCTCCATCTAGTAACTCTGATATCTGCATCACCTGTGAGTCTGTTGCTATTGTCGATTTTTCTTTTGAATTTTGATAATTTTATCCTATTTCTTTGTATTCCTGGTAACTTTGATTGAATACCAGACATTGTATAATATGTAAATAATTGAATAGGTTCTGGTTAATGTTACCTTCCTCCAAAGAGGATTTAATTTCCTTTTGGTAGATATTAATCTCTTATTAGTTTTAGACTATATAAACACCTTCTCTCTTTCTGTTATTTATGTATCTAATAACTTTGTCCATTATGATCTTTGTTAAACTGAAGTGCTTAATTTGGGCATAATCAAGCTCTTGTTTGGCACATGATTTATATTTTTACAATTGTCTTTATTAAGTTCTTTCTTGCTTTTGTTTCAATGATATTCTCCTATGTTTTTTCTATTAACTTTGTAGGCTTAGCTTTCATATTTAGGTATTTAATCTTTTGTATTTTTTGGGATAAAAAGATCTACTTTTGTTTTTCTGTGTATGGTAGGACAGTTTTCCCATCACCATCTACTTTACAATCTGTTTTTTCCCCGTTGATTTGTGAAGCTACGTTTACTTTCTATTAAGTTCTCATATAGACATGGGTCTGTCTCTGAGCTCTCTATTGTGTTTCATTGGTAATTCTTTTTCTATTTATTTATTTAATTAGTTTTTCCCCCCTAAAACCACACCACATGACTACACTTTTGATTATTATGGCCATCGAGTTCTAACGTAGTGTCTTGATAGGGCCAGTCCGCCTCCTTCCCTGTTCTTTTAGGGTTGGCATAGCTACATACAGGTCTTTATTCTTTCTACAGCCCTTTTTCCTTGTTTCCCCAACATGTCTAGCTTGTTTCTACAGGAAGGAGAATTGGCTTGTCCCCTTGGTGTAAAGGCACTGCTCCCAAATAATCTCAGGACTGTCTCTTTCTTGTCAGTCTGTACTCAGAGTGGTTTCTTTGACTAACTTTACCTGTGCTCCCTCATCTCCATCCTGTTTTGTTGTTTTCACTGCACCTATCATTACCTGAAATTCTTTTATTTATTCACTTATCTATTATTTGTCTTCCACAATAGATTATAAATCTCACAAGAGCAGGGAACTTTATAATCCCTGTAGCTAGAATAGTACCGGTATACAGAAGACACTCAATGAATATTTGCTTAGTACTACTATTACTATTAACAACAATAACAATAGCAATAGGAAGACCAATAAGCTTTTGATATTGGCCTTTTTTTGTGCAAAACATTATTCTAAGTGTTTTAGGTAAAAGTTTGAAGCGGGAAATACTATTACAATTCCCATTTTACAGATAAGGAAACTCACTCAGAGAAGTTACTTTATTTACTCAAGTTTATGCATCTAGTAAGAGGCTGGGCAGGAATTTGAACCCAGGAATCTACCTCCAGAGTCTAGTGATGGAGCTTACCCTTCTAGTGGGAAGAGGCAGCCCACAACAACAAAACAAGTAAATATATAACATATCTGAGGGTTATAAGTGCTACAAGGAAAAATAAATCATGGAAGGCTGATAGGGAGCCCTGTGGACAGGGCTGATATTTTATAAAGGGGTAGCCAGGGCAAGCCTTTTAGAGAAGGTGACACTTGAGAGGAGACAGGGAACAAGCCCTTCGATCCTTGGGAGCAAATGCAAAGAGAGAGCAACCGTGCACCGACCCTGCAGAGGGAGCGTGTTGCTGGCTGAGCCTAGAGTGGATGAGGGAGAGGAGAGAGTGAGAGAGGAAGAAAGGGCTCAGTCATGCAGGGCCTGGGAGGCTGCTGAATGCACTGGCTTTTACTCTAGAGATAGGGGAGCCTTTGGAGGGTGAGCAGAGCTATACTGTGATCTTAGTTATGTTTTAATGGGATCCCTCTAGCTGCTGTTTTGAGAATAGATTCAAGGAAGCAAGTGCGGAATCAGGGAGACCAGTTAGGAGGTGACTGCGGTAGTCTAGAAGAGAGCTGAGGGTGGCTTGAATCATGGGCAGTGAAGGTGGTGAGACATGATTTAGAATATATGTGTATGTAAATATATACAAACACGCACATACAGTCATGGATCACTTAATAACGGAGATATGTTCTGAGAAATGCATCATCAGATGATTGCACCATTGTGGGAACATTGTAGAGTGTACTTAAACAAACCTAGATGGTACAGCCTACTACACACCTAGGCTATATGGTACAGCCTATTGCTCCTAGTATACAAACCTGTGCAGCATCTTACTGTACAGAATACTGTGGGTAATTGTAACAATAGTAAGTATTTGTGTATATAAATACATCTAAATGTAGAAAAGGTACAGTAAAAATATGGTGTTATGGTATTATAATCTTATGGGACCACCATTGTGTATGTGGTTCATCATTGACCAAAACTGTATGACTGTATCTCAGTGGGATTTGCCCATGGATTAGTTGTGCTGTATTAGAGAAAGAAAGGAGGCAAGGATAACTCCAAAGTTTTTTGGCTGAACAACTATTAGAAGAGGTTGCCTGTCCCTGAAATGAGGGAGACTGTGAGAGAAGCAGGTTTAGGTTGTCGTCATTGGGCCGCAATTCATACCTCTCGTCTGCCATAATACTTTCCTTTAGGCTGTTGCTGTTACTTTGCTGACTGGCCTCCCTGTGACCTACGGTCAGGGACCATGTGCTTGGAGTCCACACATGTGAGCACTGAGCTGTCCTATTGCTATTGTTGTGATAGGACAATTCTCTTCAGGCCTTGGGGTCTTATTGAAGCTGTTAAGGGACTGTCTTTCACAGGGCTATTACTAGAGCTCAAGTTAGTAACATTGCTCACAGCTACTGTTTGATGATAATAAAAGCAAGTCCCTGTCTTGCCTTTAAGTCAAGCACTTATATGTCCTGTGCTTGCAGCTTGAATTCTGTCTTGATCAGATTTCTAGCCCTCTCTTGGCCTCTATGCTCCTGTCTGTAAGTGAAAGGGTTGGATGGTTTGCTCTATAGGGCTCCCTAGCCCTTCCTTCTACACATGGACTCAGACATGCCTAGACCAGACTTCTGACTTATTTTGTGATCCAAGAATCACAATCAATGCAGCTGACCTCTGAGGCTTATTTTCTGTAAATGATGAATATATGAACCAGGGCCCTGTGACTTTGGTGTCCCTCCTAGACTGTGGGCTCCTCTGAGCTCCTATAGAGAATAGTAAAAGAATTTAGCAATCCGGAATCACCCCCCAGCCCAGAATATAAGGGTCTGTCGTGAGAGGCCTGATGTCTGCTGTTCTTGGCTGCAGGGTTTTGAGCTGGAAGGTAGGCTGGCTGGGGCAAGGTTAAATCCTTCCCCAGGTTAAACCCATTTGCCTATTACTTGTTTAATGGTTTCTGTCTTAAGTTAGGTTCTCAAGAACAGTCATTCTCAATCTGTGATCACTGGACCAGCAACATCTGCATCACCTGGGAACTTGTTAGAAGCATAACTTGTCTGACCTACTAAGTCAGAACTTTGGGGATGAAGGCCAGAAATCTGTATTTTAATAAGCCCTCCAGATGATGTGATACATACCAAGGTTTGGGAGCCAGTGCTCTAGAAGCCAAGCCTAAGACAGAGATTCAGGCGCATGTAATTTACTGTGGCATGCTCTCAGGAGAAGGGGAGTGAGGAAAGTAGAGGTGGGCAGGGGAAGGAGCCGAGGGACATGGGGTCTCCGCCTGATCCCATGGGGAGATGTGGAGCATGAATTAACTCAGAGTTAGTCTCAAGCAAGGGGGTGGGCTTTTTGTACCTCTCTGTCAGTCACAGGCTATGAACTGCCCATTCAGGAGTGGGGCTGGCAGTGTGCAACCTCCTAGGTGAGTCTGGTGTAGGGCATTTCTCCAGAAAAGGGTGTAGCTGTGAGCCCTTAGCAGCCGACATGGGTGCAACTGTCCAGGGTATCTGGAAGGGAGAACAGTGGCTTCCCTGCCAGTTCTCATGGCTCCTTCACACTCACCCAGCCCCCAGGTGTTACAGTAAAAATAAGCTGCAAAGCCTGTCCATGGACATCACCTTTGGTGCCTAGGATCACTGGTAAGGCAGGCCAAGCAGGGATCTTTTATAAATGGGGACTGAAAAAAGCTGTCTTCAGGCTCACAGCCAGCCCCTGCATCAGGACACCTGCAGCCCTGTTGGCAGGGGCACCACACTGACCCATCACTGGCTTCGCAGCTGGGTCATGTTCCGTCGTATCAATCAGATAGGAGGTGTCTCTTGATACCCTCTTGGTGTCCCAGCCCTGCTAGGTAGGCACTGGGGATGTCCATGAATGAGACAGCTCCCTGCTTCTGGAAGCCCAGGGCCTCTTGGGAGGCCCTGTGTAGTTGGGTGCTAGGTTGTGGCCCTGAAAGAGGAATGGAAATTCAGGGAGAAGTTAAGGGATGCTGCTGAGAGGGCAGGAGGGCCCTGGGCTTGAAGAGGCAGTGTTTAATGCAAAAGACTTCATGGTGAACCAGTGACATTGGGTGGAGGGGGGATGGCTGTGATTTTAGATCCAGGGGAAGATTAACCTGCCTTGTTCTGCTGTGGGTCTCTGCAGCCTCAAGACAGCCATGGCTCCAAAACCTCAGTGATTCTGCCTTTGTGTTCACACCAGTAGTCAATTCTAGGGTTTTAGCTCCTCTGACATTGGAGCTGTCTGGCAGTTTTTTGGGTTTTAGAGAAGAATGAACAGTAGGTGGCAGCAGATCACAACTCTGTTGTCAGTGCCCACAACTCCAGCTATTCTGTTTGATTGCCCTTTTTGCGTATTTGGCAGACACTCAGCAGGCCCTTACTGACAGTGTTTCATAAGCACTTTAGGGGAGAGAGACGAGTGCATCTTAAACCCTCCTGAGGGCTCCAATTCCTTTGGGAGCCCCCACCTCAGGGGCAGAGGCCGCCAGCACACAGATGCCTGTCTGTATCCTGAGAGGGAATGAATAATGCCAGCTGGGGCTTGGTGGAAGCTTAGCAGAGGATGTGGCATTTGCGGTTTATTGACTGTTCCTCATATCTAAGCATCCTGAGTCTGACAACAACTGCATTTCAGGTGACGAGTAATGGGTAGAATTTTCATTTTAACTTGACTCTGCACATTATTTGAACTTTACATCGGACAATTGAGGTTCAAAATTGGCTGACTCTTGAGACATATACATACCCAGTTGCTTTCCAGCATGCCGATCGTCCTGCATAAATAGGTGGCCTGCCTAGGGCTCTTGCACTGGTTCAGCCTCACATTCATAACCTATTCTGGGGACCTCTCTTCTGTGGTGGGTATGGCTGCCCTCCACACCTGCCAGTGATGCACTGTGCTCAGCCAGTTCTCTTCCCCAACTCTCAACCTGGTGGTCACATTATACCCTATATGTGTGCTCCCAGTCCACAGCAGAACACCATTTCTCTCTCCTTTTGAATGCTGGCCTCCCTATAGTAGACACAGGAGATCACATATGAGAAACAGCTCCAGTGCATCTTACATTACAGGCCATCCCAAGCCCTCCCAAAATGGGGTTGATGGCCTACCCTTGTGTAGTTATTAAAGCTCCCAGGTACCTTCAGTTCCAGGGTTTCAAAGTCTTTGATCTGATTCATCTCCCAGGGAAAATAGACTTCCCCATGACTTGGATTTCCTTTGAGATCAAGAAAGTGTAGCTAAAGAGGTGAGAGTGTGTCCTCACGTGTCCTTGGAAGGGAAGATGAATTATTTCATCTTGTCAATCTGTGGATATCAGCATGACAGCTCTGAGATCCCCTTTGGACCGTACCTGGGCCCTTGCCAGCTCCACCCTAGGTCCTGGCATGCAGGCTGGGAAGCTCTTCCATGCAGGGAAGGGGCATCTGTTGGATGGAAGGAAGCTGTTGAGGCTCTGAGATAATTTTTGGAGATGAGTGTGGGAGAGCAGGGATGGTATTATGGAGATTCTCTTCTCTCCTGGATACCTTTTGTCTCACTCCAAAATGCTCGTCTATTGCTCTGCTAGCTATATTCTAGCAGGTCCTGGCTTCCAGAACCCAAAGAAAGTCCCAGACAGAGGTCAACAGGACCAGAACAAGGGTGAGGAAGGTGAGGCATCTAGGATGCAAAATTTAAGGAGCTACTCACTTTCTACGCTATTCTACTACATGAACCTGAGAGGGAGTGCCTCCTTAAATTTTACACCTTACGTTCCTTGCTCACCTCACCCTAATGCTAGCCTGGTCAGCAGAGTTTGGCTGCTTCTCTTCTGTTCCCTCAGTATCATGAACAATCCTCAATATAGAATAATGATTTCATAACTCATCTTTACTTCTGTGAACTCCTTGGGGACTGGAATGGGGCTTTGCTTCTTTGTCTTTACCCAGCTATATTCCTGGACCTGGCAATAATAAATGCTGAGCAAATGAGAGAATGTACTTAGTAAGGAGAATGGAAGGGAAAATTATGCTAATCTGTCTGGAACAGTATCATGAAACTTAAACTGATAATCTTTTTTTTTTTTTTTTTTGAGACAAAGTCTCACTCTTTTGCCCAGGCTAGAGTGCCGTGGCGTCAGCCTAGCTCACAGCAACCTCAAACTCCTGGGCTCAAGCGATCCTCCTGCCTCAGCCTCCCGAGTAGCTGGGACTACAGGCATGCGCCACCATGCCTGGCTAATTTTTTCTATATATTTTTAGTTGTCCAATACATTTCTTTCTATTTTTAGTAGAGACAGGGTCTCGCTCTTGCTCAGGCTGGTTTCGAACTCCTGAGCTCAAACAATCCGCCCGCCTCGGCCTCCCAGAGAGCTAGGATTACAGGCGTGAGCCACCGTGCCCGGCCTAAACTGATAATCTTTAGTAGAACTGGAATAATTCAAACTTTATCTTCAATTTGCTTGTTGGCATTCATTAACTCACTCAGTAATTTTTTTTGTTCATACATTAATTTTACCAACTAATCAACCGACCAATCATCTGTCTAGCCAGCCAATCAACCAACAACCAATCAACCAACCAACCAACCAACCAGCCATCTGACTGACTCACCCACCAACCAACTAACCAAACAATCAACTGACTAATTGACCAACCAACCAACCAACCAACCCAACCAACCAACTAGCCATCTGACTAATTGACCAGCCAACCAACTAACCAGTTAACTAACCAATCAATCAACCAACCAACCAAACCAAGCAACTCACCCACCCAACTATGATGCCCCGTGTTTAAGTCATCTGGAATGTTGCCTTCCTCAGGAAGTCTTTCCTGATCTCGTCCCTGTACTTATACTTGGACATGATCCCCTTCTCATATGTCTCATGTGTATGTCACACCGGAGAGAGTGAGAGACAGGCTCCCTTGTTTCTCCTGCTCAACTGTCAGCTGCCTGAGTATGGGGGTGAGTTGTCTGTGACCCTACTTCCTTCAATTTTGTTCAGAATTGTTCCAATAAATAGTAATGGAGGTGAATTATCGGCTTTGCTGGGAGTTGGGTGTGGGGGGAGAGTAAAGTCTGAGGTCTTTCCCTTACTCAAGGAATTCATAGAAGAGCAGAATTAGTGATTTAGCAAATAGGAAAAGTCGCCTAAAAATATCAGGCTGTATCTGCCCCAGGGCCAGATGGATGGTGCTAAATGAGATCCATAGCCTCTTAGAGGAGAGGAAGGGGCTTCTTGTTGAGGCCGGGCTGAGCTAAGCCTTGAAGGTTAAGTGGGTTTGAATAGCCCAATCAGGGGCCATTCTTATTCTTCAGATCTTATTGCTGTGCTTGGAACATACTCATCACTCTTCTCTACCTTCTTCCAAGCCTGAGATTTTTTTGGGAAAAGTTTGCTGGTGTCCCTAGGGTCTCTTTCATTCCTAAAGACTGAAACAGCTCTTTTGTTTTTCCTCAGCCTTTTTTTTCTAGGGCCTGCATTGGGTTCTGCTACCTCTGCAGACATTTTTAGATGACAATGCACTTATGGTGGGTCATGGAGAGAGAGCCTAAGTGCATAGCTCCCCTAAGGATTGGGAAAGGGCATTGATTTAGGGAAAAGAGAGACATCCCTGTTCCTACCCTGAGTCTAACTGATAGGCTGGATGCCTTGGGGCCTGAGGTAGAGAGAGCTGAAGTTTGGAGTGGATGGACACCTACCCTCATGATTCTCTGGCTGGTTTTCTCAGATGGTGGCCGTGGGATGGAATTCTGCGTGACTTTCAGAGCTGATGTCTCTACCTTAGAAAGATGGCCTTTGATGCTGAGTTCTGTCAGGGGTATTTTGGGCAGAGTTCTTCAGATCACAAAGATGACCTGCCAGCGCGGCTTCCTGTAAAGCTAGATTCCGTGTGTGTGCCTCATTCCAGAAAATTCTACTTTGTTTTCTCTGTTCATTCCACAAGAAGTTACTAAAGCCATGGGATTTCTTTCATTTCCTGTTGAGGCCAGTTTTGCGGTCATAGGTCCCTCAGAAGTGGAGCCTTTTCCCAATAGAGTAAAACAGTTTTTGATCTCAATCTAAATACCTGGTATTTAGTTTTATTCAATTCAACAAAGCATTTATAGAGTGCCTCTTGCTTGCTTGAATGGTGTTGGGGAGAGAGATGCTGAAGATGAGGTTCTTGCCCCCAAGAGGCTGAGACATCCCTACACGTGTGTACTACAGGATTAAAAAGAAAAAAAGACAAACGTGACAAGGGGACCTGGCAGAGTGCCATAGAGATGGAATCTATTGTTTCAGCTGTTGATATTTATTGAATATTCACTGTCTGATAGGCCCTGTTGTAGGAGCTTTAGACGTAGTACCTCATTTAATCCTGATGACAACACCAGGAGGGTTATTGGATCCTTTATAGGTGGAGAAACTGACGTACAGAATGACCAATTGGTCTAAGTTCATGTCGGCCATCTGCCTCTAGGGGTAGGCATTATCCTTGTTCGCTGTTGGGGGAAGAGGACTGCTGAGGAGCTGGCATTATCAAGGACTTAGCAGTTTGATTTGATAATCCAGGGAGTGGAAGAATCCCAAGCCAAGGGACTGGTGTGAGCAATGGCAAAGGTGCAGGCAAATTGGTGTAGCTGGAATGCAGGGAATGTGTGAGGGCCAGGAGGAGAGGGACTGAAGGCCCAGACAGTGCCTTGAGAGCCAAACTTTCTTCTCTGGGCAACAGAGAGGGATGGAAAGTTCTCTTGTATTTTTGGTTATGTGGTTGTTCTTTTAACCAGGTGGAGCTGTGCTTCAGGAAGATTAGTCCAGGGGCCCAGCAGGACTGCGCAAGGTGACTGGCAGCATCCCTGGCCTAGGAGGCAGTGGGCTCTGGCCTGACTGTGCCAGAGGGGCGAGGAGCTGGGGATCTGTGGAGGAGGATCCACAGGACATGGCGTACAAGGAGGGCTGGGGACTGCAGGGCTAGGGGACTGGAGGCCGGGGAGGCTGGGCATGCAGTTAGCAGGGATGGGGCCACATGAAGGGAGAGGTCCTGGCTGGGTCAGGAAGCAGATGAACAGTCTGTTTCTGGACACAGCACATGGAGCTCTGGTTTCCACAATCAAGAGTGGGGCAGAAATGCAGGCCCCAGGGAATGTGCGCCGAGAGGTTGGGAGGAAGGGCGTTCGGGAGGGGCTGGCATGGGCCAAAAGCTGAGGACCTTGGAGGGGTGGACATTGCCAAGAGGGGCTGGAAAGGCACCAAGGTCTGAATCCTGCAGTGAGAGACCCATGTGTGTGGTATGGGGTGGGGCAAGGGAAGAGAGTGGTCAGAGCAGAAGGAGGACTAGGGAGCCCAGCCCCACCCAGGTGAGGGAGGAGACCTTCTCTAGGAGGCAGGAGGGTGGCAGCTTTGGACCCTTAGGAGAGGCTGGGAAGGTGACTGGGCCTGGTGAGGGGGCTTCCCCAGGTGGCTTTGGAGAGAGCACCCTGCATAGAGTGCTCGGGGCAGAAGGTCGACTGTAACGTGTTGAGGAGTGGAAGGGGTGAGGACACACGTGGAGCATGGAGCCTTTTGAAAGAAATTTAGAGGTGAGGGGTAAATAGGGACAGGGTGGCAGCTCAGGAGGGTACAGTGTTAAGCAATAGGGTCCTTTTTTTCAGGATGCCCAAGATGCGAGCATGTTTGCAAGCCAAGGGCTGGGTGCCAGCGGCAGAGAGGAAGAATTCAGCATTCATGGAGCCTTGCTGGTGGGGGGCGGGGTGTGCTTGGGTGGGGCCCGGGAGGGTGGGCAGCTCCAACAATAACCAGAGTCATTTTCTACCATACTCCATGACGAGAACTGATGTCTGTAATGATGGGCCTGGGGCATTACAAGTTCCCAACGTGCCTTTTAAATCTCCAGTGAAAGAGTCAATTCTGCTCAGCAGAATTTGTGAGTAACTTGAAATTTATTCCAATTAAGCAAAGCTTTGTTAAGTTACTGAGAACTGCTATTTGGGAAACATTGCATTTTATTGTATTCTGAGACTTTGAAACTTGGCTCACCATCTTTCACATATTTAGTAACTCTTAGCATGGTGAGGTTGAAAGTGCCTCAGATTTAGAATTGAACAGATTTGGGTTCAAATCCCAGCTCTGCCATATACTAACAGGGTGACCTTGAGCAAAAAAAATTTTAACCTCTTTGCAGCCTAGTTTCTTCATCTAAAATGTGGGATGATAATACTACCTTTATAGGGTTGTTATGAGGAATAAATAATATATATAAAATATTTGGTCTACAACGGTTACTTTAATAAATATTAGCTTTTCTCTTCTGCTATTTGGTTAGTCAAAACACCTGTTTTTTAAAAAAACAGATGGATGTATTCCTGAATAGATAGGAATTTTGTGAGATGGATGGGAAGTCAGGTTGGAGTCAGATTATGGAAGATTGTGACAGAGAGAAATGTTCCAGTTCATTGTAAGGGCCGTGGCCAAGGGAAGTGAAGAGAGAGTGTGCCCTGAGTTGCTGGGCTCGTCTGACCCTGGGCAAGTCTTTCCCGTGGAGCCAGGCGTGTAGTAGGCCCTCAGGAACATCTGTGGATTGAATGAATTTCAAGCATTCAATGTGAAGCATTTCCTCCTCTTTGCAGGAGTCTGGGTCCATTTGAAAGCTCTGGTGCTTGATGCAGATGTACCCTTTCACCCTCTTCTCTTCCAGAAGTTCTTTCCAGGCCAGGCCTGGACAGTGGGCTGGCACAATGGGCTGCCCTTGCCTGGGCCCATGTGGCTGTGTCCTCCATCTCATTACTTCAGCCTTGGGTCCAGGGTTTTATTGGATTCCGTGAAGGATAAAGACAAATAGAAAGTCTAAGAGAAGAGGATGGCATTCCTATAAGTGATGATGTTGCTTCCTTTGGTCCCAGTGTCACTTTGTTCAGCCTTTCTCCCTTTGAATAAAATTTCTACTGAATGAGAAGAAAAGAAAAGCAAGCAAACTGAAAAAGTCATGGGTAGAAACCAAGATGAAGTACTCTGCCACCTTCTGAGGACTACAGGCTGTTATGTAAGGCTTAGAGCAAGTTTATCATTTCATGTCCACCTCCTGACAGAGCAATGACACGTTGAGTGATCATGTTCCAGAGGCCGCTATAGGAAGGGCTTATCAACTTATAAGGGCATTTCGACAGTTGTCAAGGAGCAATCCTGGAGCTGCTTAGGAAATTCATTCACACCACAGACTTGTACCACCCAGTGTCTCCCCAGCTCCCTAAGAAATCTCAAGTCACTTTCTAGGCTA
>NW_012140080.1:6945772-7008031 GCF_000956105.1 Propithecus coquereli
AAAAAAAAAAAAAAAGAAGTGTAACCAGATCACAGTGTGTCCTTAAATGCTGGACTGGGTAAGGTGATTGTGTGAAACACAAGGCTAGCCCAAGAAGTGCCTAGGGAACACCCCAACATGGTCCATGAATTCCTTGTTATGTATGGGCATCCTTAAGCCCTTTGAACTCCAGGGACTAGTGGTTATAGAAACAACAGCTTGCACTTATTTTCCAGATGCATAGAAAGCAGGCTCTTTCCATGTTATCCTGGTGGGCACTGGGGAGCTGATTGCACCTCCTTTACCATCATCTTCCCTTCCACCTTGCCAGGACTGGAATCTTCTCCCAACCTTCTGGTGGTTCTTTTGAAGCCCCTGATCTTTTGGTTACACCCACAGTCATGAGGCTCAACATGACATTTCCAACAGGAGACTGCCTGACGTGGGTCCAGCTGTTTCCGTTGGTTTTATATTTGTTCTGGAAAAAGCTCTAGATACCTTTGGTCAGAGCTCTTCCTGTCTACTGCATCACTAGGGCGGTTTCTCGCCCACGTGATCCAGAAGGGGCTGCAGTCTGTAGGTCCCTGCACATCTGCCCCGCCGGGGACGGAGATGATGGCAGGAGGGTGCAGCCTGGAGAAGCAAGGACTCGAGGGGATTTTGGAGGGAGTATTCTTTCAGTCTCATGTCTGTGTTAGATTCAGATCCTTAAAAACCAGAGAAACCAGAGTCTTGCCAAAGGGCTTCATTCTGTCTCTGTAGAAGTTTCACTATTAAGGAGGAAAGGGATTGTACTGCTTTGATATTTTTTCTACCACTCTTAAAAACTCAGGTGAAATATCATTACTTCTTAAGGATCTGGGAGGGAAACTTGCCCTGTGTTAAAATTTTAAATCCCCATATCCTGACTTCTGTGTGAGGTGGGCGTTGTGCTCACATGGTTTGGGGCACATGAAAATTTTCAGCACAGATTTTCCACCCCTGAGTGGCTGGATTCTCAGTCACAACGCAGCTCCTCAGTGAATACCTCCACCTACTGGGCTTCCCACCCACAAGGCACCAGTGCTGAATGGGAGCCCTCATTAGAGGCAGGCGGTGGTAACCCCAGGGGAGCAGGGAGGGATGGGACCCATAGTCTGGTACCCAGGGACCCTCACAACCTATTTCCAGGGAAAATGCCTGCCAGGAGAGGCACGGGCTGCCTGGCTAGCTCAGGAACACAGCTAATTTTAGCCCAGGGCATGCTTGTCCTGATTTGGGCTGGCTCACTCATGGAAATTCCACAGCTCTCTGGTTTTATGTGTATGAGTGGTGTAATGCTCAAAGTTTGCAAAGCTAACTTGGTTTAAAGCAATGTGCTTTTTTCTCTTTCTTCTAAGAAATGCCCAGAAAACAGTCATTCCTCTGTGCTTTTGGAATAGGTCAAAATTTCCTGGACATTTCTTTGTCGTGATGGGGCAGCATGGGGTAGAAGGAAGCGTAGCTTTAGAAGCCAGTCTTGACTTGGCCTTTCTCTGTCCAAACCAGGGCAGGACTGAGAATCACAGGGTCTCTGCATCCAAGGAAATAGTGGGTCATCCATTTGGTGCAATGAGTCATAGACGCTGAAGATTCAGGGGTCAGTAAAAGAAATTAATTAAAAAAACCACTGGAGGACTAACCTTGGGTTCAGAGGCAGATCCAGATGTTGTGGGCCTGAAACTTACATGATGCCTCTTTAAGAGAAAGTATATAAAAGTATCTCATTTTTGCAAGTTTTCTGAAAATACAAGATCCGTGTGAACACATTTCTAGGGCCTCTTGGAAGGGACGGTCCCTGAAGCTTAAGCTCCATTAACTTCATGGTAAATCAGACCCACTAGGTTATTATTATTATTTTTGTTGCCTAAGTAAGGATATTAAAACAATTTTGTGAAATTTCAAAAACTTGAGATAAATACAATATTGAAATAAAAGGCCAATCTTTAAAATGAACAAATTAAGCTTTGCTAAACATTTCATTGTGTCGTTTTTTGTTTCCTCATGTCACCACGGACGTGTGTGTCAAGGACTAGTTTGTGCTGGACAAGTGACAATTTCTGAGCCTCATTGTCCTCATTTGTAAACGTAGGGCTAAAAAGTCCTTATGCTGCTTTCTACATAGGACTTTTGCAAGAATTTAATTTTGGGGAAGTAGAAGGTGCTGCCCAGATAAATAATTATTATTGTAAGGACAAAACTGTGGAACATTTAGAACTCTTAGAGCATCACAGAAAGGGAAATCAAAACCCAGGGAAGGTGAATATTTGCCCAAGGCCTCTTGTAGAAAGGCATAAGCTCCAAAAATAAGTGTTAAGTACAAGCCTCCTTACCTTTCTAAAAGTAAACGAACCCACATTTCTTTCTTTTCAAATCGCTATGAAGTTAGACTTGGACGCAGACAGTGCTGTTTCAGACATGCCGCTTGTAGCTCTTTTATGAACGCTTATGTAGGGGAATATTTTATGAGTTTGAAATGAAAATATTTTATCCTAGAAGTTGTTTTAAGCCACCTTTAGTATATTTAACCAAACAGAGCCTAAGTGGATTTAATATTTGATGGGACTTGGAGAAATCGACCTCTCTCACTGATGTGGCGCACCTCCCTGGGCTTGTTTATTGGCTTTCATTAGGACAGTAACGGGCAGGATTGGTGCCCCAAAGTGGCATCTCCCAGCAGCTAAGTAAACATCTCCATGCAGCTTTCTAATCCACTGTGGAAACTGGTGGCAACTCTTTTAGGCAGCCTGTCAGAACCTTCCCTTTTACAACCCAAAGATGACTTTAGACTCCCTGAGACTGTCAAGGCAATCCTTTCCACTCTGGGATCTCACACCAGCCTCTGGGAGGCAGGGCTGGGACCTTTGCCTCTGGTAGAGCCATCCCCTTGGGTCCTCAGTCCACTGGGAGGGAGACCGGGCTGGCAGGGATCCCTAATCAGAGGCAGCCTTAGTGACCCTGCCTGCTAGGTGTGCTCGTTTGGGTCCTGCTTGCACCTGGGACGTCATTGTGTGGGCCAGGCGCCATATCACATCTTGAGCACTGGCCCTGGTCACTCGGCTCATCTAGCATCTTGTGATGGGTGGGTTTGGTCTACTAGTGAGTGCAGGGTGGAGGTGAGACCAAGATGAAGGGAGATCATGGGTGAGCAACAGTTTGTTTGGTGAACTGCATATCTGAGGTGAAAGTGGTGGCTCAGTGAATTTGGCCATGTTGCAGAGACGTGCTCGGTAGAGATCACTCTTGCCTCAAGAAGATATTTTTCTTTCCTTGGAGTAACATTATTTCTACCCACCCTTTCATTGCCTGGAGAGGAACACGTGCTTTTTGGCACCAGTCACCTTTTGGAGCTGAGCTCAGCCATGCCCAGGGAACGTCAGCTCGAGGCGGCAGGGGGGAGATATGAACTGGGAGGGCCACAAAGCCCTGCTGGTGTGTGTCCCCCTGAGGGAAAGGCAATCTGTCCTAATGAGTTTTGGGTCTTAAGAAAGTGCAGTCAGTTTCTCCACTATCCAACATGAGATAGATGAAAATCAATAAAGATGAAGAGTCTGGAGCCTCAAATTCCATTTATGCCTTTGCCTACTCTCTAGGAAAGCTCTGTCCCCAACTGCCACCCATAGGGCTGCAGGATTAGACTACATGGTCTGGATTAAACTTTTCAGCCCTTCTAGCTGGATGAGCCATATCTAGGTGAACTCTGAGTACTCTTTAGCTTCCAGAGGGAACCTCAGTTTAATACCAGTTGTATGCCAAGGTCATATGTCAGATTGGAAAAATGGGAAAATAACCTGAGGGAAGGTCACATCTAGTACAGTTTTGTTTTGCAAACTTTGTGCCCTTGAAACTTCTGAGGCTGAAACCAGGGTAAATTTCTTTTGTTCCTGGAATGTTCCAGAATCCAGCCTGACTCAGGGAATAGATACACAGGAAGGAGAAATGTTAGACTTGATTTAGGATCTTGCTCTGGCTCTGCATACATCTTGTCAAAGGTGTGTGCCAAGGCCTGTCCAGAGGGACGCATACGGAAAGAGAGTTAAGCTGAGAAATCATCACCTCCAAAGAACAATGGCTCAGGAGGCTGTAGTACCGCATGTGTTCTCTCCAGCCACACAGCCTGGGCCCGATGGCTTCTCCAGGAGGATGCAGGGCCATCCGTGCCCCGCCATCTGTCCTCACTGGGTGATCCCTATCTTTGTCCAATCTTCGTCATCAAGGACCCGGATGAGAGAGACTTGGGTAAGCAGCCCAATTCCCAATTAAGGGTTTCACTGGTTTCAGGAAGATAATTTATTTGGGTTGAATTGTTAAGACAGATTGTTTTCACAGTATTCCAAGTAGAGAGCTTTCTCACAGGAAATGTTATCCCAGCAATTCTAGTCAGGTTTTCCACATCCTTAAGAGGAAAGAAAAGACACAGAGAGGAAAAAAAAATATTCCTTTTATATGTTAAAGGTCAACCATTTGAGAACTGGCAACTGCAGGGTATAAAACTGAGATCTGTTAAAGTTGCTACACATTGTGATGGTTAGTGCACATGATGACTTCTTGATAACCCAACCCTTCATGAGACCTCATGTTCTTTATAGCTTAATTTTAAAAACTCCTGTCGATCTGGTGGCCAAGGGAGGTGGAGGAAGCCCCTGCAGAGGCTTGGACACCTCCTGTCCAGCTGAGCACTGGGGAGGTAAAGACACAGGAGGAACTCCCTTCCTCTCCCCAGAGCTCGGTTACCTCGTCTGTAACAACAAAGGTTATGCCGGGCCACATCTAAGCTCCGTCCAAGTCTAACCACAATTCTGCACCACGTCTTTTCAAGGGGAGCTTGGCTGAGGCTCTGTAGGAGGCCAAAGAGGAGCAGAGAGCAGGAAAATGAAAAGAAAAAATGTTTTCTTCTATGGAAACTTAGGGATTTTTTTTTTTTTTTAGCATTTTCATGGGTTTTTTTGCTTTTAAATTTTTTTTAAAAAGTCTTTTTATATCAGCTTATCCTCAAGGATCTGACTCACAAAGGCCTACTGCTTCTCCAGCCAGTTCAGTCTTTAGTGAGAGCCACTTAAGTGCAAAGGGCTGTGCAGAGTCACTGCTGGAAAAGCAGAGAAAGAGCACTGCACAGCTGCTCCTAGAGGGTGCCTCCAAAGTGTCTGCTACACACACACACTCTCACACACTCTCTCTCTCTCTCTCTCTCTCCAGGGTTGTCGGTTTCACTTGTCTTGTTGCACTGCCTCTAGTGTATCTCCAGTATAGTACTGAGTACTTGTAGGATGCTGGACATCCTCATCTTGTTGCTGACTCTAGCAGGGGTACTTCCAATGCCTCAGGGTTAGGTAGGATATTCTGTAGGATTCAAATATATGTATATTAAGTAAAGGAAAACCTTTCCCCTCCCTTGGACTTGCTAAGAGTTTTTTTTCTTTTTTAGAAACATATGTCAGTACTTATTTTTATCAAGTGCCTTTTATACATCTATTTAGATTATTTTACATTTTTTTTATCTCAAACCTGTTGATGTGAATGACACTATGAGATTTCCTACTTTAAAAATATTCTTGCATTTTTACTTGGTCATAATTTTCCTAAAACTCATGGTTAATGCAGTTGTCTATTTCATATTTTTGCATTTTATATTTGTAAGTGTTAGGTTTTTGGAATTAAGGTTATGCTAGCCTCATTAATTATTATCATCATCTTAGCTAACACGTAGCAATTACTGTGTGTAGGGTACTATTCCCAGTAATTGATATATTAACTCATTTAATTCTTACAACATTCTTTTGAGGGAGGACTATTATCAACTCCATTTCATAGATGAAGAATCTGAAGCACAAAGAAGCTGGAAACTTGCCTCCCCTACACACAGTTTTATTGGTGCCCTGGGATTCATAGACAGGATGGGTGGTTCCAGAGTCTGTGCACTATATTTGAGAATGTAAACTGGGGAGATTTTCCTATATTTGGTGGAACACGTCAGTAAAACTATTTGTGTATATGTGTATGTTGGGGTGGGAAATGGGGGTGAATTTTAAACTAATGATTTTTAAAAATGGTAATAGATACTTTCAGATTTTCTGTTCATTCTTGAGTCAATTTGATGACTTTTCTAGAAAATGATCCAGTCTGTCGGTTCATACTCTTTTCTTCTTACTGAAAAAATTCTGTTTATAATGTTTAGTTTTACCCTTCCTTTTTTCACTTCTAGTATTGTTTATTCATACTTTCTTTATCAATTTTGCCAAAGGTTTGCCTTTTTATTAATCTTTTCAAAGAACCAGTTTTGAGGATTGTTGAATCTATTTACTGTTTTTAATTTCAATAACTTTTTTTTTTTTTTTGAGACAGAGTCTCACTCTGTTGCCCTGGCTAGAGTGAGTGCCATGGCGTTAGCCTAGCTCACAGCAACCTCAAACTCCTGGGCTCAAGCGATCCTCCTGCCTCAGCCTCCCGAGTAGCTGGGACTACAGGCATGCGCCACCGTGCCCAGCTAATTTTTTCTATGTATTTTTTTAGTTGTCCAGATAATTTCTTTCTATTTTTTTTAGTAGAGACGGGGTCTCTCTCTTGCTCAGGCTGGTCTCGAACTCTTGAGCTCAAACAATCCGCCCACCTTGGCCTCCCAGAGTGCTAGGATTACAAGCGTGAGCCACCACGCCCGGCCTAATTTCAATAACTTTTTAATCTTCCATTTATTTTCCCTCCTTCTTACTTTCTGTTGGTTTACTTTGCTGTTCTCTTTTGCAGTTGGATGCTTAGCTCTTTGCTTTTCATTGTTCCACAATAATAGGTGCCTTTATGCTATACATTTCCTTCCATGTACCACTTTAACTGCTTCCTATAAGATTTTATAAGTTGTTAACAACTTTAAAATATTTTCTAATTTCTACAATTATTTCTTTAAAATTTACTAATACACGGGTTGTTAGAGTGTAAGAAGCTATCTCTCTTTCTTTTTTTTTTTTTATTTCAGCACATTATGGGGGTACAGATGTTTAGGTTATGTATGTTGCCCTTGCCCCCCCCAGCAGCTATCTCTTTATCATTGAATTCTTTAATTTATTTCTTAGTGATCAAAAACGTAGTTTGGAATCTTTTAAGACATTATTTGTGACCTGCTATTTCATCAGTTCTTAAAAATATGCCATGTGTGCTTGACAAAAATATATATTATTTAACAGTTCTTCTGGATCACGCATGTTATTTTGATCTTCAAATCTTCTTTATTCTTATTGATGTTTTTTTCTGCTTGGTCTATTAGTTCCTGAGAGAGGTGTGTTAAAATTCTCTGTTATGCTCATGCATTGAATAATTTCTCCTTATAGTTCTGTCAAAGTTTTGGTGATATATTTTGAAGCTCTGCTGTTAGGGACATAGAGAGATTCATGATGGCTAAATTTTCCTGTTGACTTTTTCTTTTGTTATTCCGTAATAAGTAGGTTTATCACTAATAATGCTTTTTATTAAAAAATCTATTTTTATCTGATAGTATTTAGCTATATCAGCTTTCAAATGGCAGGTTTATAAGTGGTATATTTTTCCCATGTTTTACTGTTAAGATTTTGTGTTACGTGTCTCTTGAAACAATATATAGCTAATTTAAAAAATTCAATCTTTGTCTTTTAACCAGCAAGTTTAATTTATTTGCATTTAATATAACTTCTGATTACTTGAATTTATTTGTCCTGTTATATTTTATACTTTTGTTTTGCCACATTTTATTTCTTTTTTCCTCTTTCTTTTTTTTCTTCTTAAATTAACCATTTAAGGTGAAAAATTCAGTGGCATTTAGTTCATTCACAGTGTTACATAACCACCACCTCTATCTAGTTCTAAAACATTTTCATCTCACCAAAGTAAAAATCCCTTACTCATTAAGCAATTTCTCCCCAACCTCTCAGCCCCTGGCAATTACCAATCTGTGATATTTCACATAAATGGAATCATTTAATATGTGAGCTTTTGTGTCAGGCTTCTTTAACTTAACATAAAGGCTTGTCCACATTGTAGCATGTATCTCTACTTCATTCCTTTTTATGACAATATTATTCCATTGTATAAATTTATAACATTTTGTTTATCTACTCATTTGTTGATGGACATGAGTTGTTTCCGCCTTTTGGCTATTGTGAATAATGTTGCTGTGACTATTTGTGTACATGTATTTGTTTGAGCCCTGTTTTCAATTCTTTGGGGTTATTATACCTAAGAACAGAATTGCAACATCATTTGCTAATTCTTTTTTTAACTTTTTGGGGAACTTTGAGACTATTTTCCACAGTGGCACTTCTTGAGAATTAACTGAAATGTATTTTTTCTTTTTCTCTTTTCTGATGTAGAAATTATATGTTATGTTTTTATTATTTTAGTGGTTACTTAAATTTTTAGTCATAATTTAAGTTGAATCAATCTACCCCCTCAAAAATATGAGATTAATCCATTAACCCATGAATAGACTGATCCATACATGAGGGCAGGGCCCATCTGACCCAATCACCCCTTAAAGACCCCACCTCTGAATATTGCCACATTGGGAATTAAATTTTAATATGAGCTATAGAGGGGACAAATACCCAAATCATAACAGTAAGTGATTAGTATCTTTATTCTCATGAGGGAACTCATAACTAATTTAGCCAAGTATCTAGTACCAAACATAAAGAATGAGCATCTCTTCTTCTCTGTTTTGATGTGAGAGCTGGTGAACTATTTCTAAGAGTGTTGGATGCATAAGCAATAAAGTGTCTTCAAGAATACATGAGAGGCCGGGCGCGGTGGCTCACGCCTGTAATCCTAGCTCTCTGGGAGGCCGAGGCGGGTGGATTGTTTGAGCTCAGGAGTTCAAAACCAGCCTGAGCAAGAGCGAGACCCCGTCTCTACTAAAAATAGAAAGAAATTAATCAGACAACTAAAAATATATAGAAAAAATTAGCCAGGCATGGTGGCGCATGCCTGTAGTCCTAGCTACTCGGGAGGCTGAGGCAGGAGGATCACTTGAGCCCAGGAGTTTGAGGTTGCTGTGAGCCAGGATGACGCCACGGCACTCTAGCCAAGGCAACACAGTGAGACTCTGTCTCAAATAAAAAAAAAAAAAAAAGAATACATGACAGGGCACTTTGGTCGTCTCAGAACCCCTGTACCTAGTCATGTCCCACAGAGAGTAGAGACACTCAGACTCCCCCCATGGTACAGATGAAGGACCTGATGCCACAGAGGGTAAGTGACTTGCTCAAGATCACATAGAGGAGGGGAGAGCAGAGATAAGAACCCAGGTCTTTGAGTGGCTTTTTCCACCAAGACAAGGATTCAGTTATTCAGGAATTGAGTCCTGGTCCCTTGGAGCCCTGAACAGCAGCAGTGCCCTGGCTTTTGCCTCTCTCCGTGGGGCACAAGAGGAGCTGCAGTGGGAGGTGGAGACCTCAGACCGAGCAGGCAAGCTGTGGGTCTGCCCCCTGGCCCCCACGGATTTATTAGTCGCACACTTTGACACGTCTCTGTGTTATCTGCACGATCACACTTTGAAAAAGTGTTTTGAATCTTTTGATTTATCTTTTTGTCATTGTTGTTCATAATAGTTTACACTCAAAGGCAAGAACATGCTTTTAAAATGACCTTTTAAACTTTTTAATGCTTATGCCACAAAGGCACACATGAAAGGAACAATAAGCACATTCTCTATGTGTAGCGTATTTGAAGTGTCCCGTGGTGATGAGATCTATGAAAAACAGGCACAAAGCATCTGAGCTGGGCTCTTGCAGCTGGTGGATGGCCCTCTGTGTGGCTGTCTCATGATTAGGGAAAGAGGCTCAGCTGTACCCTACCCAGTGGCGAAAATCATCCCCACCCTCTCACCATGGCTCGTGGCCACCTGCCTGCCCTCAGGAGCCAAGGGTACAACTTGAGAGGTTTGGACTTTGTGCCGTGGTTTTCAGGAAGCCGTGGAGGTTTCTGAGCAGGGGAACGATGCATGAGAGAGAGGAAAGAGCAGAGTACAGCATTTGAAGCCAGTGGCCTGGGTTTGAGTCCTGGCTCAGGCATTTTTAAATTGTGTGACCTTGTGAAAGTCACCTAGCTTTGGTGAGAGTCACTCTGGCATTCAGCACCCACTTATGGAACACTGGCTAGATGCTGGACACCAGGATACAGAGGAGACCGAGAAAATCTTGCAGTTCTTTCTTCCTCCTTGGTTATCACTCTTACAATAGTATTAGTTTATCATTGCTGCTATACCACAAATTTAGCAGCTTAAAACAACATGAATTTATTACCTCACAGTTCTGGAGGGCTGAAGTCCAAAATCAGTTACACTGGGCTAAAGTCACGGTGTTGACAGGGCTAGTTCTCTTTGGAGGATCCGGGAGAGAATATGTTTCTTTGCCTTTTTCACCTTCTGGTCCCCACCTGTATTCCTTGTCTTGTGGCACCTTCCTCCATCTGCAAAGTGTGTCACTGCAATCTCTGCCTCTGTTACCACATTGCCTTCTCTTCTTCTGTGTCATATTTCCTTTTGTCTCCCTCTTACAATGGCCTGTGCGATTACATTGGTCCTATTTGAATAATGCAGGATAATTTCCCCATCTAAATGTCCCTCACTTAATCCCATTTGAAAAATCCCTTTTGCCATATAAAGTAACATTACAGGTTCCAGGACTTAGGATGTGGATATCTTTGGAGGCCATTATTCAGCCTGCCATACCATGTCATATTGTAATTTACGTCTGGTCTCTTCTGGGCAAGGAGATAGGTTTGCCAGATAGCCCTACACGTGTGCTGGGTGAGTACGTGAGTGCGTAAAGAAATGAATGAATGCATTCTTTGGAGTTGAGAAGAAGATAACACTCTGATTGGGCTTTATAGGATTAATATGAGTTTGCCAAAGGGTATTCCAGATGGAGTGAGCAGCTTATAAAAAGGTGTAGAAGCATGGGCTGAGACATTCAGCATGGAGGAAATGCTGGTGGAGTCTGATGCCCAGGCTGAGATGAGGCTGGGCAGTAGGTGGCCAGGTCATGGGGAGCCTTGCAGGATACCCTGATGGGCCTGGATTTTATTTTTATAAGGAAGCAGCGTATGTGGTATTTATTGCCATTGTCTTTGGAATTTTGGCCTGCGTTTAAATTCCTATGCTGTGTAACCTTAGACAAATTACTGAACCTCTTTGAGACTCAGTGAAATAACTGCTTCATAAAGCTGTTCTGAGAAGCAGGTGACTTTTGAGGCTCACAGAGCACTTAGCACAGTGCCTGAAACAGTCAGAGGAGCCAGAAAGTGTTTATTGTTACTATTGCTGTTAATTTTATAAATGTGATTATTATTGTTGATGGTGATAAGGGGGAACATTTGAAGAATTTCAGCCAAGCAGCAATGTCATGGTCAGACTTGTTTTCTAGAAAGATGACTTTGATAGCCATGTGAACATGTGGGGCCTGAGGGATAGCTCACACTCTGGGGGTCAGGAAACCAATTATGAGGCTTTAAAATAATCTGGGTGAGAGAGGAAGAGGCAGAAAGCAGAGGTGGATTCAGAAGAGACTCAGGGACCCAGGATGTTGGAGAGATGTTTCTGCTTCTGCGGTTCCCTGCTTGAAATTATTCAAGGGTGATATTAGAGGACATCTAGTACCAGTGTCTTGGTCTTTGCTTTTTAGACAGGGACACTGAGACACAGCAAGGGGAAGGTGCCTTGTCTTAGTCTCCAGACGTAACAGTGACAGAAAGGGTTGACAGAGTAGAGCTCAGGTCCTCAGCTTTTTGTTGCAGAGCAGGGGTGAGGAGGTGAAGGTGGGGTGGGAGAAGTAGGGCTAGGAAAGGCTTCTGATGAAAGGGGTGAGGGTCGTGCTCTGACACAGCCCCGACATTGACTGCCCCTTCCATATGCCTCTAACCACCCCTCTATGCCTTCACTCCTCTTTCCAGCTCATTCTTCGCCAAGCCCCCAGAGAATGCCTCTAGAATCTGGTAGTGTTGGGGCCGAGGGATTTTGTGGTTTTGAACTGAGGAAAATGGCTTGACTGAGTAGGGAGGATGTGTGGAGGGGAGGGCTGCCTGGGAGTGGGGGATGGAGCTTTGTGTTCTAGCACTAGCAGAGGAGTCCCGGTGTCCACAGAAGTACGTGCTCACCGGCTTGGGACTGTGTGTCCTCTGCAGTCTTCCATTCACGCCCTTTCATACATCTTTAGGAGGAAACCAATTCAATAGAGCACATCATGGCAAGATTACGATTGTTACTTCAATCATATCTTAGCCTGCAAGGATGTTGGAGGAAAAGATATTTCAATGCCACGTTCAAAAGAGCTGTCATTTTTTAACATAGTAAAAGGGTTTTCAGAGAGTGATGTAATATTGTTATTTTTGATGTATTCTTTTTTAAAAATGATATGACTTTAGTTCAGATCGATGCATGCTGGAGGAAAGAAAAAATCTAAAGGTGCAGATGGCCCATTTTAAGAAAGTTCTGCATGCATGTACCTGAATTTACAAATCAGAATCACAGGGCAATTTTTTCAGGTAACAGAAGGATACAGAGCAGGTTTCTTTAAATACCTTGGTGCATTTCAGAGCTTTCTCATAAATGGCTGTTGATGGCTTGAGAAGACAGCTGGGAGAGAGGAAATAAACAAACGAACAAAAAAACCCATAGAGATGAGATGAAAAAAATTCTGTGCAATGATTATAAGAACTTGATTTATTTTTGTATGTATTTCCTGGCAGCATCTCAGTGACATCAGTGAGACAGGCTTACATTCAGTGTCAAACTACAGAGTTTTCCATCTTGTATTGGCTGGTGTGTGTGGCTCCTCATGAAAACACAGAATTGACAGGCACCTTGGGGCCATTTGGTCCCAACCCCTCTGAAACCTGTGGCCGAGAGAAGAGGAGTGCCCCGTTCAAGGCACACACAGAGAGGCAGGGCCAGAGCTAGAGAAACTTGTCTCCTCAGTGCCCACCCAGTGCTCCTTCCAGTCTTCTCTGCTGTTTGTATTTCTCTGTCATTTTCCTCTGGTACATTGACATTTTCTTTTTTCCAGGAAAAATCAGTTGCTGGCATCTCACAAGGCGGATGGTGAGCTGGGTGCCCTACAGCTTGGTAGGTGAAGTGGATGCCTCTGTGTTGTGCCCGTCAGGGCCCAGGGGGTCCTCGTTGGCTCTGTGTGGGAGGTGGTGGTGGTGGGGGCTCCTTTCCTCCCACCTGGCCTCAGTGAGTAGAGCAGGCTTCTCTCTTTTTTGTTGATATCTTCTTCCACTGTCTGTCTTTCTTTCTTGGAGAAATAAGAAATAAGAAGTCTGGTCATTTCTGGATCCACACTGCAGGGCTGGAGAAGACCTTCCTGCATATGGAGTTTCTTTTAGGCCATCTAGAACCTGTTAAGGTCTCCAAAAGACAGTTCTCAGTCAGAATATTAGTATAGCTCTGCCTGGGAAGGTCCATCCTTTTTAAAAGTTTATCAACGTATTATTGAGGTATAAAATGCAAACAGTGAAGTACATCAAGTCACAAGACCTTAAATGTTCAGCTCTGTGCATTTCCACGTATGTGTTCATCTGTGTAACTAACTGCTCTTCAGGATCGAGATAGAGAACATTTCCTTCTACTCCTTAGTTTTGAAGCAACTTTTCTTTACTCTATTTTTTTGTAATCCTCTACCCCCCAAAGACCGATGTGCTTGCAGGGCTTGGCAAAAGCAGCTGTAGATTGAAGATGTTGAGTCCAGGGATTGGATGCGAAAGGATGCGGCTTAAGTAGTCTTGTCATTTGCACTTCTTCCAGAAGCCAACACTTAACCTGTTGGACCATTTTGGCAGACAAGAGCTGTTCGTATGCTTTTCTTCTCCCTTTGAAGCACCCCCTTTGAAACTAAAGGAAGAAAGCCATGCCCCCTTTAGAAGTTCCATGTGTGATACTCGCAGTCTGACAGTTTGCTTTGATGAAGTTGAAAGAGAGGGACAGGTCTCCAGACAGTGGAGGTGGGGGTTTGTTTACTCTGTATAACTCCTTAGAGGTAATGGATCTTCAGAGTTTTAATCACCAGAATGGCTAGTGGGGATTGTTTGGCCTACGTAGGGGCCAGGAAGCGCTGGCATCCGAAGCCTTTCTGTGTAGCACCAGACTTTGAAATTTTCCAATGAATCCACTTGTATTTGGTCACAAAGCAAAGCAGTCCCCAGCCTTCTGAACCCAGAAAGCTTCTACTGGAAGGAAGACTTTTAGCAATTCTCAGAAGCCAGCTGTTTGAAGTGTGTGTGTCGGGGGGTTGGGTGTGGGTTTGCGCACGTGTGTGCGTATTTTCCAGAAGGAGGCCAATCCCCTCTTTGCTAGTGGCTCAACTAATGATTTAGAAAAGGAGGAGGAGAAGGATAAGGGACCCTGGAATCCAGTCCCTGAGAAAGCTTATGAAAGAGAGAAGAGGAAAGAAAGGTTTTGGGGAGGGGGCAGTGTAGAAACAAGGAATTGAATTCAGTTAGAGGAACAGCACTTCCTTTCCATACCAATTCATTTTACTTTGATTCAATTCAGCAAACTTTTGTTAGCAATTACCTGCTAGAGCATATGCAAGGCTGTGTTGAAAGCAGACCAAGGTGAATCAAAGGTGGCTTAGCCTTTTTGGAGGGCAGGGTTGGGTGGAACAAAGGGAGAAACGTGTCCTCCCACAGCATCCCATGAAGCAGGTGCCCAGCAGTGCTAAACTGCTTCAGGGGATAGATGTGTAAGCCAAGTTCTGTGGTGGGTTCCAGAAGTTTCCATAATGAGTTGGCGTTTAGGCTGGACTTTGAAGGATGAGCAAGGTCTTGCCAAATAGAGATATGGAAGGAACCACTTGAACCTGGAGTGTTCGAGAGAGAGATTGGCTGGAGGTGACTGACCTAAAAAGAAAGTCCTGGGGTCGGCAGGAGATGGGGCCGGGGGCAAGGCTGGGCCAGGGCAAGGGTGATTTTGAGTGCTGTGCTAAAGAGCTGGACTGTAAGTCATTGGGCAGGAAGGAGCCCTGGAAGATTTGGTGCTAGTGAGGAAGATATCCAGGCATGCTTTCGGGGGCCACATCTAGACTTGAGTGTAGGATGGATTTTAGGGGTATGAGCCTGGATGTTGGGAGACAGCTGGTGAGGGGGCTCTTGAAATAGTCCAGAGAAGGGTGATGAGACTCCCATTATCTGGGAAATCCTATGGGTATTTCAGGGTCCTCCTCCAGTGTTGCCTCTAATGGGAAGTGTCCCTGACCCATTATGACCCTCTTCCCTTCTGTTCTTAAAACCCTTGAACTATTTCAGCACTAATTGTGTTATATTACAATTTGTTTGGGGGCTCTGTCTTCCCCACTGGGCAGTGAGCTCCTTGAATGCAGGGGTGGTGCTGTAGTCATCTCGGGACCCCCTCTCTCTCACGTTGTTCCTAGTATATCATGGGTGCTCAATGAAGCACTCGATAAGCAAATAGAAAAATAATGACATATTCTTGTAACAGTGGAGAGAGAAAGGTGGGGGTGGGGGACCAGATATGAGACATTCTGGAGGCAAGATAATCCAGAGGCTGGGGTGGCTTGGCGGGTGGGAGAGGGCTGGGGTTTCAGCCTGAGGCACTGGTTGGGAGGTGAAGGAGAGGTGGAGGAAAGGAGAGCACCACTGGAGGGATGCTGAATTTCTGGTCTTGGGCACTTCTAGAAGATGGCTTGTGGTCAGTGAGAAATACTGCACAGGCTCCTAGAAAAGAGCTATGTGGATCATTCTCCCTATGGAATCCATAGATGAACATGATTTCCCTCGGTATCTTTGACTCTCTCTTGAAATGAAATGCAATTATTAATACTCTGTGCGTGTATTTTTTTTTCTTCTTCCCTCCAAAGGGTACATAAAATGGTATGGGAAACAAAACTCCTTGCTTCTTTTCAACCAGACATTTATACCAGGACCTTAAAAATAGCATTCTGAAACCACTGGCATTTGCTAACAGTTTTGTCTGCGTGACCAACATGTCATTCTGGAGCATTTTGTTTTTCCCTTGCATAGCGGTCGCACCACATCTGGCCCAGAGGCCTGCTTTGTGGTCCTAAACCAACTCCCTACACTGGGATCAGTTCCTCCCTATAGAAGCCAAGGGAGGCTGCCTCCTTCTGGGGGCTCCCACTGGCCTATGCTCCACCTGGGTCTTCTTCCTCTGGGCCCCCAACCTCTGTTCCCAGGCTTACTTCATGGGGCTCAGGCAGAGGATATTTCAGGCTTGGCTTCCTTCCTGACAACCTCAGACTAAACTGAAACCTCCACGTAGGCTTAAATAGTGTCCCTTCTGTGCTCCAGGAAACACTCTGGCCTGAGGCTTTGCAAGGAGCCCTTCAGGGTCCAGTGGAATCACTCAGGTTATTTGCCCCTTTGTTTGGGGCCTCAGGTGCCTAGGTTGGAACTAACCACACATCTTTGTTCTTCCAGAGAACATTCTCAGTATTCATCTTTGCAAAGCCTGCTCATCAGCCTCCCCTCTCCCTCTCTCCTTCTTACCTTTCCTTCCCTATTTCCGTTTAGCACTACCCTCCACACCTCCATGACCTTCTGTCCCCTTAAGCAACCATTCTCTTATGCATAATCTATATCTTTTTCTTGTATATGTTCTTGCTAAATGTGTAGTGTTGTTCTGTGTGCATGTATTTTTACTTGGTGTAAATAGTATTGTGTTATATATCTCATTTGGTTTCTGACTTTCTCTACCCAGCACCATGTTTTTAAGCTCCATTTATGTTGCTGGGAACATCTGGTCTTTATTTCAGGTTATTTGTGTGAAGCCATGGTCACAGGGTAGCTTTTTCAGAGACCCTAACTAGGAAGGATTCTCATTTAAATTCAGATTCTTATTTAAATTCCACACTTTTTTTTCAGGCCAAAGATAACTCTGTCTGCTTTTCAGTGGATTAAATCTCCAGGAGTTTGCCTTGTGCTGTGGCTGGTTCTCCTCTAGGGGAGAAAAGGAGGCTGTAGAATAAGATACAACGTATGTGTCCTGGGAATGTTGGCTTTTGATACTATGCTCCACTCAAATAGGCCCACTCTGGCACGCTCCTCTTGGGAGCCAAACTCATGGAGCCGAGGCCTTAGCTACTCTCTGGAGTCCACTCTGCTCAGATATGCCAGCGCCATTGCCTTGGCATTGTTTTTTCTTGGGTCCTTCACCTGCGTGTTCCGGGGAATGCAGTGGCAGTGGGTGTAGTGGCGAGGGGCCCTCGGCCAGCTGGGAAGTCACAGGCTGGTGCTACCAAAGACTCAAGTGGGACCCTTTCTGGGCCCGGTTGCCCTGTATTAGTCCATTTTGTGTTGCTATGAAAGAAGTAACTGAGGCTGGGTAAGTTATAAAGAAAAGAAGTTTATTTGGCTCACAGTTCTGTAGGCTGCACAAGAAACATCGTGCCAGTGTCTGCTTTTGGTGAGAGTTTCAGGGAGCTTCCTATCAGGGTGAAAGGCAAAGGTGGAACAGGTGTGTCACATGGCAAAAGAGGGAGCAAGAAAGGGAGTAGGTGGGGCCAGGCTCTTTTAAACAACCAGCTCTCTTGTGAACTAATAAAGCGAGAACTCACTCATTATCATGGTGAGGGCACCAAGCCATTTGTGAGGGATTCCCCCGCCATGACCCAAACACCTCCCACCAGGCCCCACCTCCAACACTAGGGACCAAATCTCACATCATGCTCCAACTGTGAGATGACTACATCTGGAATATGGCTTAGTGTTTGTTCTGGAGGTCCAGGGGAGGCAGGATGGAAGAATGTCTAGGAGTTGCCTGAGTTTTTACCCTGTCTTTGCCACTTTTCGTTTGCTTGACTTGGGGCCAGTTACTTAATTCTTCAGCCTCAGTTTTCTCATCTGTAAAGGGGGTAATTATCCCTTCATAAGGCTGTCGAGGGGGTTACATGATAAAATCCAAGTGGTCAATAAATGTAAGCTACAATGGTGATGATATGCTATTATTATTATTTTATCAGGTGTGGTTACATTTTCTTTTCTAATTTGTGTTTGTCCTCTTCATGTTTGTCCTCAGGAGGATGAACTTGCTTATCATGCCCATGTTTTTTGTGAGGAATGTGTCTGAACTAGGCTTTCCTGGGCCTAGCCCAATGGCTTAGGCCCTAGGCACTTGTTTCAATGCATGTCCATGTGTGGAACTTTCTAGTGGGCCAGTAGCTAAGTTCTGCCCAACAGCATCCTTGTGGCACGACCAGAGAGAGATTGTGACAGGAGTAAGGTCTGTCTCTTTCTGCTTTCTTTCCTTCTGGTGAAGGCCTGGGAGCCCCAAAGCAGAGCTGGGATGAATGGTGGAGGAGCTCTCCTTTCACTAAGCCTTCTCCAAAATTATCAATGTCCACGGTGCTCGATCACTTCATAGTCTGTTCTCCGTGAGGCATAATGCAGGAATCACATGTCCATGGTTTTCTTTCAGAGGATGTGGAGGATGAGATGATAAGGGAAGAAGTCATCTTGTGCCCAGTCCCATCAATACTCAAGCTGCAGATAGAGTCAAAGCCAATCGACCTCTTAGTAGCAAAGGTAGGTGTCAACTTAGATGTGTAAGAGACTCCCACGTTCAAAGAGTCTTGATTCAAATTGATGAGGATGATGTGATTTTGATCTTCCTGGCCTGATCCATCTCATCGTAATCTCTTGGTCATTGTTGAAATGGAAATTTGGGTGTGATGCAGAAGAAAACTTGAACCAACAGTGCGGAAAACTGTGTTCCAGTCCTGGCAGCTCCCTTTCCCTCTCCAAGACAAAAGGTGAGGGAGGAGGGTGTACCCTCCCCATGCAAACATTTCAGGACCCAGTTCTTTTACTGGCCCAGAGCCGTTGTACCTCATCCCTAATGGGCATGGCCAGGGTGGCCTCACCTTCCCTGTGGTCAGAGGTTCCTGCGGAATGGAATGTCACTCTTACTGTCCTCCCCTGGCCTTTAACCAGGATCCAGGAGGAAAAATAAAATTCCTGGGGACACAGCTGACCTCCTCTTCCACCTTTTGCATATTTACTCTGCACACTGATCAAAAAGTAAAAGATTTTTGTAGAGATTTTTGTCCTTTCTCTCCCTTCTCCCTCCCCTCGCTTCTTCTCCCTTATCTCCCCTCCCCTCTCTTTCTCCTCCCTCTTTTGAAGCCACAGAGGATCACACACGTTTAAGTGGCCCCAAACCTGGTAGTAGGTGCTCTAGCCTTCCATAGCCACAGGGCCATGATGGCCAGAGCACTCCCATTTGGGGAAGGGCCCTTAGAGGCTCCTCAAGACCACCCAGCAGTAGCATCTCCAAAAGCAGCTGGAAAAAGTGAGGCCCACAGAGGGAGAATGAAAGCCCTGGGCCCTTGGCCTCGAGGGCAAGTGGAGTCCAGGTTTCCAGGCTCTGTCAACCATACTGTCCCTGGCTGGGAGCTGTCATTCTGTAGGTAAGAGAATGGAGATGCGGTTCAGCCAGAAAACCCAAGTCTACAGTTCCTAGGCTCTCAGGAAATTCAGTTCAAACACACAGATGATTATAGTTGGCACAAGAAGGGAACCAGGCCTTGACAGATGAATGCGTGCATCCTCTCTCTTGTGTGCCACCAGCCCACATTTGATGGCACATGGACAATGCTTCTGTCACAGAGATTTTCCTTACACTTAATAAAAGGAAAAAAAAGAACTGATTCTAGTGGAAAATAATCTGAGTCTCTAGGAAAGGTCTGACCCAGCGAGGGGGTGCAAGGAGGTGACTACAGAATCTGCCTCTTGGTCTTGGGGCTCACTCGAGTCTTCAGAGACCCCCTCAGATGTAAAACCATGGCAGACAGAGAGGGCAGGCCCTCCAGGAGGAGCTAGCAGGAGAGGCTCTGCCTTCCCACTGAGGGCCTGTCAGTGGGGAAGGGATTGACCATTTCTGGGGCTCTGTGGGTGGTGCTTAGGTTAATGGGAGACAAACAGCTTGTTATGAGCTAGAAATCTGGAGAAGACAAAGCTGTAAAAAAATGGAGGAGCTTCCTTGGCAGGCAGTGCGAACCCCTTCTTGGGTGGTTGGGGTGCTCAAGCAAAGTTCGTGGGGTGTCATAGAGGGGATTCTTACATGTGGTAAAGGGTTGTACTAGAGCAGGAGTCAGCGTGCTTTTTCTATGAAGAGCTAGATAGTATGTTTTTGGCTTCACTGACCATGCAATCTTTGCTGCAGTGCTTCAGCTCTGCCCTTGTGGTTTAAAAGCAGCCATAGACAATATGTAAACAAATGGGCATTGCTGTATGCCAATAAAACTTTATTTACAAAACAAGTGGGGGGAGTGGATTTGGCCTGTGAATCATAGTTTGCTAACCCTGTACTAGAGCAGTGGTTCTCAACCCTGGCTGCATAGTGGAATCACCTGGGGGTGGTATAAAACTATTGATACTGGACACTCACCCCCTGCAATTCAGATTTAATTGGCCTGGCATGTTGCCTGAGCATCAGGATGATTTTAAAGGGCTTCCTAGGCGATTCTAATGTGAGGTCAGGTTTGAAAACCTCTAGTCTTTCCTGTGCAGGATCAGAGGATCTCCAAGATCCTTTGCAAAACTAAAATTTTGTGTTTCAAGGTCTCTGTAAGGAGCCTACAAAGATTTTGGCTCATGTCAGCACAGGCTGGTTTGGTTTAAAGATATTCCATAGGTAATATCCTCAGGGTTGAGTTTCTGTTTCCTCAAATATGAGAAGAATGGGCTTGCAAAATGAAAAGAGATAACCCTATTAGAAAACGGACGGCGCTGCTAGAATTCAAGACCAACTCCTGTGGGAATATTCACACTGAGCATTGTATTGTTGTTTGCTTTTAAAACAACCAATGGAATTCCCTCTTCTTTTCATAGGAAATAAAGACCCTTCTCTTCGGTTCCAGCTTTTGCTGTTTCAATGAAGAATGGAAACTTCAGAGTTTTTCCTTTAGTAACACAGCCTCGTTAAAGTACGGCATTGTGCAGAAGAAGGCAGGTTGCTCTTAAGTTTCCCAGGGCCCTTTCTGCCAGGCATCTCATGTAGTGGTGAGGGTGCCTCCCAGTTTGGTCAATCCTTTGGGCATTAGCTGGGCTATCCTGGGCTAGCCAACCCCATATATGCTGAGTTGTCACTGGGCACAGCCACACTTCTTGTGTGGCCCATGGAGCGAGAGCTGGGAAACAAGACCCTCTGCTTTGGAGATGTACATAATGCACATGGATTTGAGGAGCACTTTCTGTGAGTGGTGCACGATGCTGGGATGTTTAGAGAGAGGGGGCAGGAGGAGGCCCTGAGTCTGGTTGGGGGCATTGGAGGGGCCTTCTTAGGCCGAGCATCAAGAAATGCACAGGATTTTTCAGGTAGAGCTGGAGAAGGGGCACTCCAGATAGGTGGCAGCATGAATGAAGGGGAGGCTGTATGAAAGTCTAGGGACTACGGGAAAAAGCAAAAAGATCAAGTATGTGGAGCAGGTGCTTGAAGAGGAGGCTGTGATAGAAGCTGGGCAAATGTAGGTTGATGGTGGCAGGCTTCGAATGTGGCTTGCACACATTTCCCAAGTTATACTCCTTAAGGGCCAGGAGATATATTAAACGCAGGATCAAAGAATCAGCAAATGAACAGGGCAGCTCAGCCAGGTTCCATTTCTCAAGTCCCAGGAGGCTTCCGACCCCACGCTACCTGAGGAAGAGCCCTAAGACCACCAGTTTCTGACTGTCCCTCGTGTAGCCAAGCTCAGCCCATCTTCTTGCACCCCCACCTCCTTCTCTGATGGTCCTTGAACCTGGATGGGCACTGTTAGTGCTGTTTTGTCCCACTGGCCTTTGCTGATGTGTCTTGGGGCCTGGCCCTGCGCTAGGCCTTATGATGCTTGCAGGGGTGGGCTCCTCAGGGAGCCTTTACACTGCAGGGTGGGAGGGAGAGAGACATGCCTAGCGGGGTGCTGAGGCAGGCCACAAGCTGGGCATAAGAGAGCTCACATAAGTGTAGGCTGCCGAAAGACTAACTGGCAGCTGAGATGGGCAGGGAAACTTCCTGGAGGAGGAGGCCTTTAGGATGGGTCTGAAAGGCTGAGTAGACAATTAATACCCTCAGCCTGTGGACATAGAAACGTTTCCCTAGATGCAGGGAAACCTATGGTGATGTCCTGAGCTTCACACCTGACTCGTCCTGAAGGGTCAATTTCCTCCCAACACACATTGAAGATCGGCCCCCTTTTTTTTTTTTTGAGACAGAGTCTCACTGTGTTGCCCGGGCTAGAGTGCTGTGGCGTCAGCCTAGCTCACAGCAACCTCGAACTCCTGGGCTCAAGAGATCCTACTGCCTCAGCCTCCCGAGTAGCTGGGACTACAGGCATGCGCCACCATGCCCGGCTAATTTTTTCTGTATATTTTTAGTTGTCCAATTAATTTCGTTCTATTTTAGTAGAGACGGGGTCTCGCTCTTGCTCAGGCTGGTTTCGAACTTCTGAGCTCAAACAATCTGCCTGCCTCAGCCTCCCAGAGAGCTAGGATTACAGGCGTGAGCCACCGCGCCCGGCCCAGATCGGCCCCTTTTTTTAGGGTAGGCACTGGGGCCTTGTCACCCCCTCTCTGTGACTCTGGGTCAGCGCGTTATGGAAGCAATTGTTATGTCAAAGACAACATGAGGGCCATGCCATACAGCAGGAGCCTCGTGATCTGTAACCTGTGGGCAGGGGTTCCTGGGCCAGTTCTCACTGGCAGTAACACATACCATTCTTTGCAGGGTGGTCCCTGTGGGGTCCTGGCAGCTGTCCAAGGCTGCGTCCTACAAAAACTCCTGTTTGAAGGAGATAGCAGAGCCAACTGTGCTCGGTAAGTCAGTGCTCCTTCTGGCAATATCTTCTTTTCCCAGGGCTTCTCCATAGCGTCCAGAAAAAACAAGGAAGTGTGTGTGTTCCCTGATATTTCCTGTCTTCTGCAGGTCAAGAAAGGAAAGGGTGATGGCAGCTGGTCAGGGCTTGTGCTGACCAGTGTTAAATGGACTTGTGTACACTTGTTTCCAAAAGCAGGGAGGGCTGGTCATTGGTGCTCCATGTGGTAAGGGGCTGCTGGAATGGTATTGAATCCAAGTCCATCCCATCAGAAGGCAAGCTGCCCGAATCCCTTCCACCCCTGTGTCAACCTGCTGACCCTTTGACTAAGTGCAGGCCTCCACCCCCTCCCCACACTGTCTTCCTCTCTGCCAACAGCCGTGACTAACGTTCCAGGCAGCCTCACAGCACACTGCTTCCACTCCTTGCAGCCATTCATTTTCACGCTGTGTTTGCACTTGGGCGCCTCGTTCTCATTCTCATTCATTCAGTACACATTCCTGGAACCTCTTTGTGCAGGCACAAGTGACACAGGGAAAAATAAGATGCATGTTTTCTCCAGAAATGCTCTGTGAGGTTGAGAGACAGAGAACCATAATCCTACACCATAGTTGGTGCCACGATGAAAGGCTTGGCAAGGTGCTGGCCGGGACTGCAGGCCGGCAAGGCCTCCCTGAGGAGGCAGCCTGCTTCCCTTCCCTGCCCAAGTGCCTGGTTACCAGCTTGTGCTGGTCACCCTTGGAGCTGCAAACTTCAGGCACTTGGTCGTTTTTTTTTTTTTACACTTTTAGTTGAAATATAACATACATACACAACAGTGCACAACTCATATGTGTTCCACTTAATGATCACAAAACCACCATGAACTTAGGTTCATCACAGCCATGAACTTATTACCTAGATCAAGAAAGAAAATGTTTCAGTACTCCAGAAGAATCCTCCTGCTCCTGCCTGGTAGGTACCCCCATTCTTCTCCCTAAAGTTGTATTAATAATTAAATGGATTTTAAAACCATAGCTTAATTTTGCCAGTCCCTGAACTATATTGAAAGGTATTTATTCTTTGTCATAAGCATTTCAGAGCCTTTTAAAAAAAAAGCCTATGTGCTACCAAGACAACAAGGCCCCTTCCCCACGTGTTCATGTTCAGACTTCAGGGAGAGACAGTATTCGCTAGGAGAACGTCTAGCCAAGCTCAGTACACAAATGAAGCACATTCACCAGCATAGACGATTTTGCTTTAGACAAGGGCCAAGTGAAGGTAGCTTCTCCTGTGTGGCGTCTTACAATTTTTCTAATGGTTTTACCCAATAATAATCAAATTATTTCCTCTCAAACCACAGATGTTAACCATAAACATAGCAACATAACATTTCCACAGCAAGATCTCACTCACCTTGTCCTTATTCTTTTCTTTGCCCCCCTCCTCTTCACACCTGGGTCTACCCATAGTCCTCTTGTCTGAGCAGGGTTGTTCCCTACTGCCTGCTCTCCAAGTTCTGCCTAGCAACGTGCTAGGAGGCTTGAGTTTAACGTTGTGGCAGAGACCCTGCCATCGGCTCTCCCTAGTAGGATCAACATAGTCCTCTGTGCTCAGGAACACTCCTGACTGGGTAGAACTTGCTAAGAGGGAGACCTCTGGCTGTCCTCAGAGGGTGCAGGGATTCTGAGCACATATGGACCGCCTGCCTATGTTCCTCCCTTGCATTGAACAAAAGCATGCAGAGCATACTGACCAGGTTCTTAGTGGGATATGGGGCTGAATAAGATGGATACAGCCTTGCCCTCATGGCACCAATGGTTGAACAGGAGAACATATGGACGGGCAGTTATAAGGGGCATGCAGGATGCTAAGAGTTCACTGGGACGCAAAAGCGTCAGGGCAGGCTTTCTGGAGGGGTGACATTTAAATCTTACTGAGATCTGAAGGATGATCAGAACCCCTGATCCCCTTCATGCACATTCTTGCACACTCCTGTTCCCCACTTTCTAGCAAATATCCTTGAACTCCTTCCTGGGCCCACAGGCCTGTGTGCTCGGGCACTCTGACGCTGGCTCCTCCCACTGCTCAGAGGCCATGTCTTCATGGAGGCCCTTCACTGACCTCCCCAGTTAAGATAAACCCAGGCCCTACCTCTAATAATTCCACTCCCAATTGGTGCTCTTGTTCATTGGTGTCGCTACCTGTCCATGTCTTCCCCCAGCCCCCAGAGCACAAGGCCCATGAGAATGGGGCCTGCTTGGGCTGTCTGGTTTACAGCTGGGTCTCTGGCATCCAGCCCAGTGCCTAGTCCGCAGAAGAGGCCCTTAGAATTTTTGTTGAATGAACGCATGGACAAATGAATGAGTTATCCAGACAAACAGGGAGGGGAGGCGGAATGGTATTCCAGTAAAGAGAACAAGATGTGCAAAGGCCTGAGGGCAGGGAGAGGAGTGAAGGGTTGCCTGGGGTGGCCAGGGCAGTGTTTGGAGGGGCAGGGTGAGACCTGGGGCGGTAGATGGGTCAGGGCCAGGCTGCCAGAGGGGCCTTGGGCACTGCCAGATTCTCGAGTCGAGTCTCGGCCTTGGCCCTTGTGGGAGATGAGGTGTCTCCTAACCCGTTTCAGTCCAATGTCCCTTTAGAGTTGCTGTTCAACTCCAGTTTTGGACTTCTGGGGGAAGTTGTGGATGATTTCCCAACTGTCAGGAGGAAGTTTTTCAGTTGCTTCCAGGAAGGGCTGATTCTGCTCAGGCCACAAGGCAGGCTTGGTTCCTTGTCACCCACCCCACCCCACTAAGGGGATGTGAGAGCTTTTGTATGCCCCAGGCCACACCCTAGTGGGCAGAGTTCTGTTCTCCATGCCAGAGAGGAGAGCCAGGGCTTGGAAGGCAGAAAGCCATCCAGATTGAGATCCCAGGGCGGGCTCTGGTTGAAAGAAAACTGTGCCAGGCCATGGGGAATAAGGTTCTCCACCTCCCGTTGTCAGCCAGGCAGGCTCCTGCCAAGGGTAGACTGAGGCCCTCATTTATATTGACAGGTATCTGTTCAAGCACCTATTAGTTTTGCCAGGGCTCTGCTGGGGGGAAAGGGGAAAGAGGAAATGCAACCTTGGCCCTCGGTGGTGCCCTGTCTGCTAGGACCCTGAGAGAGGAGTTGGGCTAGCCTGGATGGAAGTCTCTCAGCGGCCAGGTCTGTGTGTGTCTGCAGGCCATGGATGGTGGGGCTGGGCCGTGAGTGTGGGAGCAGGAGAGAAGCAGCTGCTGGCCTGCTGGGGGTTATGTTATGTGCAAGGGTGTGCCTGGTGGGTGGAGCTCGACTGCAGGGGAGGCTGCCTGGCTGGACCAAAGGAGGTCTGTGCCATGGCCAGGAGAGCTCAGCCTGCTGCCTTCTCCAGGGAGCCTGGAAGGATTCATGGTGTAGGAGAGTGACCTCCCCTTTCTTTGGAGCCCTGCAACTCTGGGCGCTGCTTGTAATTGCCCCCTCTTGCTCCTCTACCCTCTGCTGCCCCCAGCACAAGGGTGCTGTGCCATGCGGGTGGAGCATAGCAGGCTGGCTTTCTGCTCCCGCAGACCTCATGGCAGGCCTGAGAAGCCCGTTATTCACACCCAACTGGGAGGGAGGAGTGGAGAGCTGGGCTCGGTCACCAGGGCTCTCTGAAAAAACCTGAGGGGACTTAGGAAGAGGTGTCTCAGCGTGACAAGCTGAGGAGGTCCCAGAGACCCTCTCCCCTGACCCCAGCGAGGACTCCCCTCCTCCTGGTAGTAGTGTACCATGGGCAACAGGCACCAGATGCCCTCCCCACCCTTCCCATCCTGAGTTCCATCCTCCCACTCCCTGAACCTGCCTCAGGGGCTGTAGGTAGATAGGGAGTGGGAAGGGAGAACCCTCCCAGGGACAGGTGAGGACTTGGGTCAAGCAAAGACCAGGGGAGCGAGGGGCCTGTGCTTGAGGCCAGGAGAAGAGAAGGGAGGTGGAGTGTGTGTTGCTGCTGTGCTGAGGCCCTACAAGTCAGAGGCCACAGAAAGTCCTCCTTGCCAAGTGGGTGGGTCTAGCCTGTAGGTATTGATGCCCAGGTGGGAGGGGGTGGTGGAGGGTGCTGAGGAGAGCACTGGACCGGGTTGGGACCTGGAGTACACTCCTGGGGGAGCAGGACCTCACTTTCTTCATCTGTGAATTAGGAATAGTAATCTCTGGCCTGCCTAAATTGGACTCGGTAAGAAAGTATGAAGTCCTTTGTAACTATATTCAAGGGCTGTGCAAGAAAATAGGACCATCGAACTCAGCCTGTGATGGTACAGATGGGGAAACTGAGGCCCAGAGAGGGGAAGATGCTTGCTCAGGGTCACACCTGGCAGGGTTGAGACTGTCACATGATGTCTGTCTGTCACACCAATGCTGCTGTGCCCTGCAAGAGACAGGGAGCAACAGGGGTCGTGGGAGGCCAGAGGGGCCACTGCAAGGAAGGCTGAGGGCCATGAGTTTTAGACATTCCATCGCTGGACACCCATTCAGACTCTAGTGACCAAGGGGGGACTCTGTTCATGAAGCGCTTCTCAGCAGCACCTCCCTTTTGCCCTACTTTAGAAAAAAACCAGTGCAGAAGAGTATGGCGAGTAACATAGCAAACACCTGGGGAGCCCCTGCCTCACGTTGGCCGAGGGAAACACTTGGTCGTTTCAGGAACCACCCTCAGTCCCCAGCTCCTCTGGTTCCATTGACTTATTTATACATTTTGTATATCGATTGACTGGGTTATTGATGTTCCTGTACTGGCTGTCTATGCTTGGTTGGGTGTGAGGCTTTAGCATTGCCTTTTGACTCTGAAATTCCAGGACTTCGTAAATGATCCAGCTTTAAAAAAACCAAGGCGAGCGCCTCTGTTCTCTTGAGGAACACCACATGCCATGCATCTGCAGCCGGCGAGCTCTAGGCCCCCGGAAAGCTCAGGACCTGTGTGCTCTGAGCCCTGTGCTTTCCTCCTTCCCCCCATGCTGGGTCTGTAGGCCTGGGCCCTGGAGGCCCCCTCCTCAAACTCTTCCCCACAACTGATGGGGAAATAGTTCTGTGAAAGCAGAATGGAGGATGGGCTCGCATCCTCCAGGGAAGTCATGCTGAAATAAAGGCTTCTTGGCAGCGGCAGTGTTTTTTCTGCAGGACTGTCTGGCTTCATTAAGACTCATTCCATCAGGCCAGCAGCCGGCCTCTCCTCAGTCGGGAAGGACAGAGCTAGGTGGCAGGACTCGGTGTTTTTCCACTTGAGAAGGGAAGAGATGATGAGTTCTTATTCATCCTCAAGGACTGGAGAGAGCCATGGACCAGGAGGGGCCCACAGAGGCTGGTGCAGATCTGAGAGTCGGGGATGTAGGGAAGTCCTCATCAAATTTTCACTTTCCTTCTGGAATTAGGCGATTCGAGGCCAGAGGAGGAGGGGCCCTTGCCCAGAGCCCCTGTGAACAGTGGTAGCAGAACCAGGCTTGGCATCCAGGTCCTGTGGCCCCAGACCAGCCTTCTTCCCACCCCCTCCCACAGCTTTTGAGAAGGAGCAGAAGGGGTGTTGTAACCCGCCTCTGCTCATTGCCAGCTCCTCCCTGAACTGTCTGTAGACTCAATTCAAGTGGGCACATCAGAGTGAATAGGTGAGGCTATTTTGAGATAATTAGGGTAGAAACACCTCTTTAATCTGAAACATTTGGATAATTTAGGCAAAAGCAGCATGTGTTACTCCCCAAGATAATTTATTCCCCCATCCCTAGATAAATGTCTTTATTCTGAACTTCTCCTATGAAGAATTTGACTCTTTTTTTTTTTTTTTGAGACAGAGTCTCACTCTATTACCAGGCAGTGGTACCATCATAGCTCACTGTAGCCTCAAACTCCTGGGCTCAAGTGATTCTCCTGGCTCAGCCTCCCGAATTGCTGGGACTACTGGTGCACACTACCATGCCTGCCTAACTTTTTTGTTTTTTGTAGAAACAGGGCCTCACCATGTTGCCCAGGCTGGTCTTTAACTCCTGGCCTTAAGAGATCCTCCCACCTTGGCCTCCCAAGCTTCTGGGATTACAGGTGTGAGCCACCACACCTGGCCTGGAATTTGACTCTTAAAGAAACTTCTCTTGGTTTAAGAGTCTGGCCAGGTGCCAGCCTCCTGGGAGGAGTTTGACAGACATGTGTCTGACTGATCAGGCAGTGCAGGACCTGATTGTCATCGGGGTTCCGCTTGTGAAGGCAGGCACTGAGCCCTCTGGTGAAGGTCAAGTCTAGGTGACTCAGGCACAACAGCGCTTTCCTCTGTTGTCATCTCGGGGCTCTTGAGCAGCCACACAGCCCTGTCTACACTGGGGCAAGTTAATGACAGAATGCCAAGGCCAGAATGATGCTTAGGGAGCATCTGACCCAGTGCCCGCATTTGTAGGTATGCGGGGAAGTGAAGGCCAGGGAGGGCAGGAGCTCCCCCAAAGCCTGTGAGCCAGGAATGCAGCCCAGGCCTCTTAGTTGTCTGGCCATTGCACTTTCCCATCTCTGCTGTGTTTTCTGGAAAGCTGTGTCTCAAAAGAGAAAGATGGAGAAGGCCCAGGGAAGGATGGAGAGACTGGCAGAGTTACTAACCAGAAGCCAATTGAAAGAGCGAGGCCTTATGCACAGAGGACATGGAGGTTTAGAGGGGCTGTAAGCAGAGCCTGTGAGATGGGGGAGCCAGGTCAGGCCTGGGAGCAAGATGTCTCGATTGTGTTGCACAGTGCTGAAAAGACAGGATCGAAGGAAAGGGGATGTTAGTTCCTAAAACCAGTGCCCAAGACAATTGGTTCTACTTCCCCAAGCTCTCCCTCCTTCCTCAATGTTTATTTTTTCCAATTTTTACTAACTATATATATTAGCTTTTGAAATCTTATTTGTTACTATACTGAGCAGCTTCCAACTGGGAGGATTATCTGCTTCAGTAAGTTAGTGTGGAACACAGTGTTTGAAAGTTGTCTCCTTAATTGCAAATACAGAGCTTTTCCAGCATAAGTGTTTTGGGCAGGGAATACAACCCAGGCATAATTTTGCACAGGTCCTACCCATGTTAAGGGTTTAGCTAGGGAGCACTGGTCATACTTGTGGTGTAGGAAGACCCTCCTAAGCCCCTGCTCCCCGCTACCCTGTGAGTATGTGCAGTGGAGATTGGAGAGGGGGTGAGCAGCAGCAGAAATGGTAGCGGGACACTGGCTGAGGCCGCTAAGCTGAGGGCAGGACATCCCAAGCCAGGACAGGGGCAGGGGAGGAGGGGTGGGAGGTACTCAGGATGTACGAGTGGCAGGACGTGGCCCTCATTTGGACGAGGGCAGGGCATGAAACAGGAGCCGTGTGGGGTGATGGAGTCCACATCTGTGGGTTCTGAATCCAAAGAGATAAGCGTCCAGTCTTTTCTCCTTTATCTGACAAGGTCTGCTTTCCAGACCCCCCCAGTCCTTGATGTGGCCTCTCTTGAAACCTAGAGCAATGTTTTCTCACCGTTGTTTTCATAGTGAATGGTGACCTGGGCCAGTGCTCCCAACAGCTCGGGCGTCCGGTTTGGTGATAGCATGGTTAACTATTTCCTCCGAGGAACACGATGGTCTTCCTGAGACTAAAGAAGTATCAGGCAGTCTACTGTTTTATTTTCTTAAGTGCTTGAGTGCATGTTGCTTGTCTCATTGCATTTGAAGGATTTCCAGTGTCAGGGACTTAGTATCACTTTCTTATCAGATGTTGGGAATTCATTTCCCCATTGTGATGGCCCAAGTGAGGACTTGATGTTTTCATAAAGACAATAGTGATTGGTACCATTGAACGTTTCACCGTGTGCCAGGCACTGGGCCATGGACCTTACAAACATCCTCTCATTTAAAGCCATGAGGGAGGTGCAGTTGTCATTGCCAGTTTACAGATGGGGAAACTGAGGGACTGCAGTGTTTATTGCCTCTCATCTTAAAGTCTTTGGACCACAACAGCCTGGCGTAGATTGCTGGCTCTGTGTCCCAGGCCCTGGGCAGTGACCACATGTCGCCCAGCACGGTGGGCTATGCCCTGGTCTCCTGGTTTCCCTTCTGCCCTGGAGAGGAGGGACATAGCTCAGTATGGGGCTCAGGTATTATTCGGTGATTGAAAGATTGAAAACATGGAACCCCCTCCTCTGTATTCCTTTGAGCCCCACAGGGTTTTCATTAAGACCTTTTTTTATTAGGAAGAGAGATTCACTCAAGCTAGCTTTTATATGAATTTTTAAAAAATTCACAGGATCTCGGGGCAGGCAAGAAATAGGGCCCTAAGGAGCCCTGGAAATGTGAAATGGGAAGAAATGTCTGTATCTGGCTATTTCCCTCTGCCTTCTTGTTCATTTTATGCACGAGGCACCTCTATGTTACCATTTTTATTGTAAGAGAGCTGCCCGTCGTTTTCAATACTGCTCACTGCCTGACCACCTTAAACCCTTTGCTCCCAAGACTGCATCATGGCACTCTGTCCTCACTCTGCCCCTGCCTCTTTGACCCTCCTCCCCCTTCTCCTGACACCTCAGAGTTCCACAGGGTTCCATCCTTGGCAGCTACCTCTGCCCTTCCTCTTCCTCCCTCTGGGAAATCTGTACCCAGCCCCAACTCCTGTGCTGGGCTTTACGTGTCCAACAGCTTTACCTGGGGATCTGCATGCACCTCAAGCTCAGTAAGTCTGAAGTACAGCTCATCATCTGCCACCACTAGCCATCTCCCCCTACCCACATACTCCTTACGTCAGTCGGTGGCTCCACTGCGTGCCCACTAAAAACACGGAGGTTGTCATTGAATCCTTCCTATCCCTCCTCCCCACGCCCTGGATCTAAGTATTCCACAAGTCCGGCTGTTGACCTGTCAGCACCTGGGAGTGAAGAGCCTGTACAAGTTGGTGTCTCCAGAGGCCCAGATACGGGCATGGCCACAGCCATGGCAAGGCAGTGCCCTGCAATTGCCTGAGATGGCAGCCTTCCGAGCATGCCTGGGTTGGGCCTATCCCAACTCACCGTCCTTTCTTACACATACTGCTGGGCCCACCAAGCCTCTGGGGCCCCTTTACTCCTGTGGGCACTTTCCTTAGCTTCCTCCTCCTCCTCCAACCCTGCCTGGGGCCCTCCCTGCAGGCTCCTCCCTCAGCCCTCAGCTGCAGAGCCCCTCCTCCCCAGGCTCTGCCTTGGAGTGCCTGGACTGCAAGTGGCCCCTTCACAGGGCTGGAGGGTCTCAGCCTTGTGTCCCCATGAGCCTAAAAGCATTCACTTTCTTGTCCTCAGGGGGATGCAGCCTTCAGATGCCCACAGGACCCGCTGCCTCACCCTGGCCATCGCGGACATTGTGTGGCGGGCTGGGGGCCAAGAGAGAGCTGTGGTCACACTGTAAGTTGTTCTGAGGGCTGTGTCGCTACTGCTCAACCTCTGTTGGCATAGCGGCAGGCAAGCTGGCTGTGTGTGTTTCTGTCTTGGGGCCTAAGGACCATATCTGCATGCCCTCCAGTACCCAGCCCTGTGCCACATGCTGGGATGAGCCCAAGAGTCAGCCTGATGTGCTGGGCAGCCCTGGATTGGGGGAGGGGCCCAGGCCCTCCACATGGCTGTGATGACCTCCCTGGGCTCCAGTTCTCATCTTGGAAGGGAGTCATGTTTGCCTGCCTTCCTCCTGGGGCACCCTGGGTAACCCCTCTGAGAAAACCTCTGACCCTCGCAGCCAGGTCCCCTCTATATTTCTCTGATCTGGAGGCCTCGAAAAATAGCCCTCAGGTTGAGCCAGTAGTGAGTGACTCCACCGTACTGCTCTTCCCAGTCCCCAGAGCATGCTCCCGTTTGCTCTGTCCCTTGGTCCCCATGCTATAGAGCAGGAGACTCCGAGAGGTGAGCTGGAGCCTGGGGCCTGGACTCCATCGCTCCCGACCAGCGAGGTCTCTCCCTGCTGCCTCTGTGCGACTCCACATAACCCACATGGGTGGTGCGCTGGCTTTCCGCCTGACGTGTCAGAGTGGGGGCATCACTTTGTCCCAGCTGTGGCTAAGCGTTAGTAAAGGGGGTAACTTTTGGGGCCAAGGCCCACACTTTGGAGGGTACATTGGTCACCATAGTGTAGTGTTTAAGGGAAGGGACCCTTAGAGGCAGACTCTCAACACTGTTGCTTATTGGCTGTGTGACCTTGAGCAATTGACTTAACCTCTCTGTGCTTCATCTGTTTACTCATCTGGAAAATGGGGATGACAATAATGATAACTTAATAGGGTGGTTATAAGAAATAAATGAGTCAATATAAAGAAATGATATGTGATAAATGTAATATCAGTTTAAATCATTTTATCAATATAAATAGATGATAATAATAAATGTGCTTGCTTAGGACAATATCTGGCATATATTTAATACTAACCCTGGCTCTTAGGATCTGCAGGGCAGCCCTGAGAGCAGATGAGGCAGGAATTCAGTTTCTCCCTGTCTTATATATTAGGAAGCAGAAGCCCAGAGAGGGAGAGAGACAGTGTCTGGTCCAAGGCTACACAGCAGCTAATGGCACAGTGGGCCCCAAACCCAAACCCTCCTCCTAGTCCCTGCTGCATTGGGCTGCGTACCCACTGGGCTCTGTGTCAAAGATGCTGATGGCATAGCGGTAGGGAGTCTCAGGACACGGGCCCAAGTTCCTCAAGTCAATGAAAATGACAGGCAAGGCGGCATTCCTCAGTCTGGAAATAAATTTGCCATTTGTGGGTTGGAGTCAGGGCTTGGGTTTGGTTATTCCAAGCTCTCCCTCTGCTGTCTTTTCCTTACTTTTCTTTTTCCTCCCCTGCTAGCAGAGTTCTCTTAGCGGGTGAGTTCAAAGTGGGGAAAAATGAGAAACCCTTGGCTCCGTTCTTTGCTCTGGAGCCACTTTCTTATTTGTCCTCATTTAATGACACATGTGGTTTCACCGTGGCTGGAGGGCACATCTTCTCTCTATGTGCAGGACTCATACACCTTCCTTTCCTTTTTAGGGCTTCAGGAACACAGCAGTTCAGTCCAACAGGGAAATACAAAGCAGATGGAGTCTTAGAAACAGTACGGCTTTCTGGAAAATTATCACGCAACCTTTGGCTTTGTTTGGGGACTGTCTCCTTTCATATAAGTAAATCCTTCCCTAGCTGGGGATGGGCTGGCTCTCCCTACAGCCCAGGCCCACAGAATCCTTGCCCTGGGACGGGGGTGGGGGCAGACGTGGGGTGGGTTTGGGATGGGCTCTTGCCAGAGCTGGCTTTATATAAGGCCAAAATGCCAACTGGCTCCCTGTCACCTGCGGGTGCAGAGCTGCAGTTCCACCAGCAGTCTGTACATCATGCCTCTGGGCTAGGCCCCAGCCTCCTCTCTGTCCTCCTTCATATTTCTTTAGCATCTTCTCTAGGATTGTCGTGGGAGGATGTTGGGATGGGGGCGGGATGGAGAGGGAGAAGAAGTTAGAAAGTGGGGGGGATCTTGATAGCATGGAGCACCAGCCATAAAACCAGACCCAAGTAATACAAAGTGAAGGGAAAAATGAGAGACATACACTTTTGTATTTTTGAAAATATGAAAACAGTGAAGTTTTTCAGCCACCTCTTGCCACCTCTTCACTGAGAATTTTTGCTTTAATTAATTAGTTTCATTTGACCTATGTTTAGGCACGTGTAGCCCTGTGGCCCTGTGACCTTAATTAAGGGTCTCACGTTGTTGAATGTTTTTCTAAAAGTGTTTTTTCCTGGCCTGCCTGAGAAAGCAAAGGAGACTCATAACTGCTGCTTCCCATTGGGCTCAGGATACGGCCTGTTGGGCTTTGACCTGGCCTGGCTGTTGTGATTTGGATGTGGCAGCCGCCCGACATGCCCTGACCCCCAGCCTCTTTTCAGATGTCAACGACTAGCCCATAGGGGTGCAGCCCTCCCCTGTTGGGCCAATGCCTGATGCTGGATCCTTTGCTTTAGTCCCATGATGTCTGGAATCCTGAGGTCTCTCAAGGTAGGCCCAGGGCTGCTGCAGGGCAGACTTACCCTAGAGACCCCAGCTGGGCTGGGCCAGCCTTTCAATTGCACACAGATGTGAGTGTGCTGCTCAGCCTGGCTCTGGAGGACACTGCTGTCTGATGCAGGGACATTGCCAAGTGGGGTTTTGTAGCCACTGAAGCCAGGGCAGCAGGAGCTAATCCAGGAGGGGCTCCATCCATGGGGGCTTGGGCAGCTCATGCTGTGTTTGTGTCTTCTCAGCTCACACTCCACAGTTTGACCTGCTATGAGGAGCTGGTGACTTTTCTTCAACAAAGCATTCATCAGGTATGAACAATGGTTTGTTTTATAGGCCATGCATTACTAGCCTTCTAATTGCATTGTGAAAGAGATGCTAGTGCACTGGAATTGGCCTTTCCCCTTCCCCCAGGAGGAGACAGAGAGGGTGGGAAAGGGCTGGTACTGGCCCCCAGGTGGTGGGCTGAGGACACGAGGGTGATTTTGGCTGGAGAAGAGTGGACTTGGTGGCAAGGAGTCCAGTCTCTGCCGTTGCATCCTTGAGGGCTGGCCGTGGAGACAGGCTCAGGGAGAGCCATAGCTGGGGCTGCAGAAAGCAGAGCTGGGCCGGGTGGGGTTGGAATGAAGGGGAAGCAGCTTGTAGACAGTGGTCACGAGAGCTCTCCGTCCCAGCGGAAGCAGCTGCCTCTGGAAATCATAAACTCTTAGTCAGCAGAGTAGGTCCTAGGCCTGGCGGTGTCAATGGTGGCAGGGTGTGATGAGAAAGTGGCTTCTCAAGCTGGGTTAGAGGGCTTAGCAGTGTCGATGGAGACCCGACCCTGCTTGGCATCCCTGGGGAGGCAGGGCTGGTCTAGGCTGGGACTGGGAGCCCCCAGTCTGCTGGAGGAGAGCTGCGCATCCGCTGCAGGCTGTAGGCCAGGGCCAGGCAGCATCAGAGTCAGAGGGCTCCCGGAGTTCAGGGTAGGGCTGTGGCATCACAGGCTTTGTGGAGAGGGGATTGCACATCCCAGGGGTACAGAACATGGTCTCTGGAGCCAGTCAGCCTGGCCTGGGATCTAGGTTCACCCTTTAGTAGCTCTACGACCTTGGGCTACTTACTTAGTAGCTCTGTACCTCAGTTTCCTCATCTGTGAAATGTGGATAATAATACTGGTGCCTCCCTCAGAGCACTGTGCAGGATGCCTGCAATACTGTGCTTGTTTGGCCTTCTCAGGGATTGCTAGCTCCTGCTGTGGGTGTTAGGCTTGCCGCTGTCATGGTGATTTAAGGGCAGCCTTGAGGTGGGTTAGTGGTAGACACATGGAAATGGGGGGAAAGCCTCATAGTGGGGGGCTGTGCAAAGTGAGCCAAGGCCAGGCGGCCCATGATATGATCTCTGAGATCCCCAACTGCAAGGCCTCACGATTCTAATGTCTGTGTGTCAGGATCAAAGCAAAGAAAGGGCATTTGCTTTCTCTTCTGGGGTGTGGGCAAACCTCTGGGCCTCCCCTTGGCCTTTCCTTCAGGCTTCTGGGTGTGGGATCTGCTCTTTTAGGCCCCAGGGAAGGCACTGGAGGATTTGGTGGTCAACTGGGAGGGTAGGAGAACTTGCTGGATGTGGAACCAGGCCTAAAGCTCCCGCCACCAGAGTACCCTCCCCCGGCACTTTTCCCCAAAGACCCTGAGGGTCTGGCACAGCCCTGGGAAGTGCCCAGGTCCTGACAGCACCAGATGTCCTTTGGGTAGGAAACGGGGCATGCCCTGAGAACAAGGGAGGCAGGTGTGAGGTCAATGTAGGTGCCAATCCTCCTGAAGTCCTTTCATCCCAGGGCTCTTACCTCTCATGAAGACTCAGCCCATGGAGGGCCACAGGGCCAGGCACACAGGCACAGATTAGGATGACTCCCTTTTTGCATGGGTTGCTCTGTCCATCCTGCTGAGGAAGTGAGTGGGAAGGGAGCCCTAGACTGGCTGTCACTTGCTCCCTGTCCCTAGCTCTCTCTGGTTCTTCCTCAGAATAATCCTGCAGGCTGTCTGCTGATGCTATGTGTTCACTGTTTGGCCCAGGGTGGCCAGAAGGCCTGGAACAGGGGCCTGGGGACCTCCTCTGGCTTATTCCTTAGTCACATGTGCCCTTGGGAAAGTCACTGGGCTTCAGTTTTCTCATCCAGAAAATGGAATATATGGCAGTTATCAGATAACTTCCAGCTCTTCACTCTCTAACCGTGGTTCTCAAAGAAGAACCTTAAACATATGGGGAAACATGTTTTCTAAATCAAGTACCAGGCAATCTGAATCAGCAGAAAGCAGACCTACTAGTAAATTCAGAACGTGTGAGAATATGACAGTCCACGTGAGAGACGAGCAGAGTCTGATGGTGCCAGTGTGCAGGGTTTGAGCAGGGTGGCCAGGACTGCGGGCACCTGTGCCACACAGGTGAGCAGAGCGTGAAACCACCATGTCCAGGAAAGGGAAGTAACTGGTGAGTCTGCTAGGAGCCCAAGGAGGGGCCTGAGGGTGATTGCTCGAGTGACCCAAGGTTCTGAGGCTTGTCTCTGCCCACTGATGGCCCTGGGTGGCCCCTCAGCACCAGGCCTCTGTAAGCTTGTCTGTAAGGTGGGGCCTCCCGCTTGGCCTGTACCCCAGGGTTTCAGTGAGGCCTAAGCAAGACAGTGACTGTGAAAGGGGTTCAGAGAGTGGGGTTTGCTCCAGGGGAAGGGGCTGCCTTTTTTCAGTAAGGCCTGTGGACTCAAAGCAATCCCCCTCCTTGCCCGGCTTTGGTCCTTGGTACAGAGGGTCAACATTTGGCCCTCCTCACTCTGGAACGCAGTGTTTTCCCCCGGCAGTTTAATTTGTTTTTGCTGGAAGCAGTTGAGCTGCCTCAGCACTGCCCTCACCAAATTCATTTTTCATGGCCTGGGCCTAAGAGGGGTTCCTTGTGCCAGGCCTGGAAATGCACACTGAACCATCTCTGCCCAAAATAAATAGCCTCCTTGCCGTGTTTTCATTGCCACTCACGCTCTGGGCGAGGTGTCTGGCAGGCCCCTGGCCAGCTCAGGGATACCTCTGCCTCTGCCTGCCATTGGAGTTCCTTGGTGGGCTCAGTTCTCTCAGCGCCTCAGAGCAGCGCTGGAAGAATGGCCGCTTCTTCCTAAGTGGCACCATTTTTCCGGACCCTAACAGTGGTTTCCGGCCCAGTTGCCTTGTCTGAGCTTGCCTTTCAGTGCAGGCACATTGCCCTGTGGTCTCAGTGTCTTGGCAGCTTGAATTTGATGAGATAATTTTAATAAAAGTTTTAAAAAACAAAATGGAATATTGATACAATTCAGTTGTGTTCTGGCTAGAGCAGGAAGCTCCAAGCAGAGTTCACTTCCCCACCCTCTGCAGAGGGGCATGTTCAGGGCTCAGGGCGAGGTCTTCTTGAGGGTGACTGGGGGGCATTCTGGCACAAAGAGTAATAATAGTTAAATTTATAGAGAGCTGGGGCGTGCCATAGGCTTCTGTGTCTATTATGTCACTGCAGTCCGACAAGGAGGTGGGCATTACAAGCATGGCAGAAAGGGAAGCAGACCACAGACCAAGGAAGTACCGTGCTTCCCCATGACAATGTGTAAGTCCATGGCAGAAGTAGGCAGGCATTCCAGAGGGCGAAACTGAGACAAAGAACCCTTTATGACGTCCCCCAGGGAAAATGAAAGTCGTGGCCGAGTAAGTAGGCTTTTTACAGAAGGGAAAACAAGGCAACATGCAATTCTGTAGCAGAGCTGTGATAAAGGGCTGGTGGCCCAAGCCCTCCCAGGCCTGTGCTCCCTGTATGGGGACATCAACATTTGCAATTGTCAGAGCACTTCCACAGACGACGTCTCGTAGAATGTACACCGTATGCCAAGGAAATTGGCCAGATGGGTCCTCGCGGTCCTGGTTTTACAAATGGGGAAGCTGAGGGCAAGAGAAGTGAAGTGACTAGCCTGAGATTGCAGAATTAAGATGAACTTGATTTAAGATTATTATTGATTCGTTCATTCCATTTCTACTTCCACAAAAAGGACTTGAAGTTGCTTGTTAAAAAAAAAAAAAAAGACATCCCTGGGGCTCTTCTCTGCTGCTGCATAGTCAGCTCGTTCTCTCCTGCCTCTGGGCCTTTGCATGTGCTTCTCCTCTTGCCTAGAGCAGTGTTCTCTTCTCTTCTGATTTCTGCTTGTCCCTTAGGTTTCTGTTAGACATCATTTTCTCCAGAAAGCCTTCCTTGGCACTCCCTCCCTCCCTCCCTGCCTCCCCAAGCTCTGAGTCTGTGTTGAAGTCCTCTCCTGTGTGTTTCCAGAGGAGCCTGCATTTCTATCATGGCAGAGCCCCTTCCCCAACCTCTATAAGTTGCTTATTTTTTCTTCCCTGAAGTTACTTCCCCCAAGAGAACAGATCCATGTTCACCTTGTTTACAGTCTTAGTACAGGCTTAGCAGGGAACATCCTCTTGGTACAGAAGTTTCACTCAGTAATTTTTTGTTAATGACTAATTGAATTACTAGATAAAAATAAAGATTATATTTTGAGAAGAAGAAAGCATAATTTTTTATCAAGAGCTTGAGCTGCAATAGTTAACATACTAGAATACCATATGTGGCTCTGAGCTTCCTGGCAGCCAAGGCAAAAATGGAAATATGGTAAGTTATAAAATTCTCAGGAGACATAAGCTTTTTTTCTGGTTTTAAGTTGAAAAAGAAGTTAATTACACACAAGGAACACTGACTATTGTAATAGGCAGCATCTTCAACCACAGTTTATTGTACCCACAGTGGGATGGTGGATGGTAAGGCCTTCACACTGACTTGCAGTTGAGGAATGTTTCTCCAGGGAGCAAAAGTCATTTACCCAGTGGACTGTGGTCTGTTGGGCTCACTGGACAGGTGGGCAGTGCAGAGCCAGCATCATACTAACAGCTAACACAGGTGCCAGGCCCTGTTCTAAGTGCTTTTACAAGGATTAACTCATGTAATGTTCACAACCTAATGATGGTAGATACTATGATTGTTATCCGTGTTTTATAGATGAGAAGACTGAAGACAGAGGAGTTAAGAAATGTCCCCATGTTCCCATAGCTAGGAGTAGGAGAGCCAGGATTTAAACCCAGGCAGCCAGGCCCCACCCAGGACATGGGTTCCAGACCAGGGTTAGGACCAAGGGGAGAAGAGTAAGGCACTCACTTTGGGTGCAGAATTTAAGGAGGTGCCAAAAAACTCAAATCAGCATAAATGACATTTAAAAAAAATCAAAATAAAAAAATCCATAATGAAAAAAAATATCAAAACTTTAAAAAATGATATGTACTTGCACGGCCCACTTGCCTTGCCTCACCCTGACCTCGGCTGTGCTCCAAACCTGCTCTCTGCTGCTCTCAGCATAGCGTGGCTCTTCAGAGTAAGGGATCAGAAATTACATGGAGCCCCCTGGAACCCCACTGTGCTGCCTACAAGCTGTGACCTCTGGCAGGCCACTCAGCGTCTGAGCGTCAGTCCGTTACAGAGTAGAGGGCAGGAATAACAGCACTTCCCCCAGGTCTGGTGCAGTATTCAGTGTGATAATGCCCAGGACACATTGGCACATATGGGTCCTGCCATGACCGCTGCCGTCTCTTGAGCTTCAAGGACTCAGGTGGTGATGTGTTCCGTGGTGACCCCTGCATCACCAGCACTAGCCCCATCATCACTCAGGCTGGCACACCCCCATCCTTTAGGGGGTCTGCCCTGAGGCACCTGGCAGCCTCCAGGGCCAGGCTGGAGGCAGAGGCTCAGGGCAGGCTGCTACCTGGGGTGCAGCCACCACAGTGGTGTCGGGGCTGAGAGGAGGGAGGTGCAGACTGGACGGAGCTCATTCCTCTTTCCCCTTCCCAGTTCGAAGTGGGCCCCTACGGATGCATCCTGCTCACTCTGTCTGCCATCCTGTCCAGGTCCGTGGAGCTGTGAGTATCTTCCTCCCTCAACTTCCCCAGGGCCAGGCTGGTCTGTCTTGTTCACTGCGACCTCCCCAGAGCCCAGGGCAGTGCTTGGCACATGGCAGGTGCTCAGTGAATGTTGTGGAAAGGATGAATGAAGCAGCAGAGTAGAGCAAATGAAAGTTGGCTGGTGGAGGAGAGAGAGAAGTCACATTCTATATATATACCTGTCCAGGGCTACTTTCCCTGTGATCTCTCTGTGTGTGCGGGGGACAACCTGAGAGGCACCCTCAAAGAGCTTGCATGGGACTCAGTATGTGCATACTGAAGCATTCCTGGAGACTCCCCTGGTGCATGTGTAGGGGACAGACAATTGAGGCTGAGACCCAGGAGATGACCAAGGGCTCAGGGCGGGGAGGACTTGCCGTAGACCGAGGCAGTCCTGCAGCTGCAAGGATGGGGCTGGCATTCAGGGCCTGCTCTGGAGAGGTGAGTCGGCAGGTGCCCAGGAGGCCTTGCAGGCAGGAGAGGTGGCAAGGCTGCTTGTCCTTATCTCCTCTGCTGCACCCCTGTGGGCAGGGTCCTGGCTTTGACCCTGCACCTCCTGTTCAAATGTGGTCCCCTAGGCCACCCTAGAGCTGGAGTTCCTCCATAAATCTCATTCCCTGGGAGCTTTTTAGGCCTCTTGTCTATATCTGTCACCTGGGCATTATGTCACCAGGGAGCATAACAGATGAATAAAGCATGAATAGTTGAGGAAAGTACAATTGATTGTCCCGTTCATGTCCAAGCAGAGGATAGAGCCCTGAGGGCATGGAGTAGGGTGAGGGGAGGAGTGCATCTCACTTTGGAGGTGCTTGGTGGGGAAGATTTGGGAACAACTTTCAGTATATGGTTCCTAGAAAAGGGAGACAGAATGAGTAGCTTTGTGGTGCCTAGGCGGGGGAGGCCCCAGCAGAAGGAGATGTTTACTCCCCCACCCCGGCCCGCCGCATCCCTGTTTCCAGGGGCCTGTGCTGTGGGTGGGAGGACAGCGGGGTATCTGCCGCCTCGTGCGCTGGCCTGCCTGCTGCTTGCTGCTACTGACCTTATTAAATGTGTGCGTGTACACAGTGCTTTCTAATGGCATTTTTCTTCTAATCCTGCCATAATGATATGATTTATTCCTGGCATGGGCTCACGTGCACGAAGACCATAAGCTGCACTGCCTTCTCCCAGGCCTGTGTTTGCTAGTCCTCAGACTGACAGGGTTGGGTGGTGTTCTCCGGGTCTCACTGAGGGGAAGCTGTGCTCTCAGGAGGGCCAGGAGTGGTGATGCCTGCCTCAGCTTCCCTTTCTATACAGGGGCCCTCCGGCTCTGGGGGCCTAGGACTCTGCTCAAGTATGTCTGCTCCAGTGGTCACTAGGGCAGCCTGGGAGCAGAGCACCCTGTTACACGCATGCTCCTGTGTGTAGCCCTCTCCCTCGGAAAGGAGGGCCTTTAGGGCCCCATGTCTGGGCCACTCTTCATGTCATACAGAGCTGGAGGACTAGGGCTGCTTCTGCTCCCCCACCCGCCCTAGCCAGCCAAGCCTGGCACCCGTGGGGCACTGGTGTGGGGAAGGCTGCCCCTCCGGATCTGTGCAGCCTCATGCTGATGGGCCTGAAGTCCCGGCCCTGCCAACACATGTGCACACACACATACACGGTTATGCACAGATACATACATAGACATACAGATATACATGGCCACATACACAGATGCACACACACGGACACATACATATACACAGACAGACACACATAGTCCAGCTGTTCCTCCAGAGCACCTGAGGCCCTTCCCTGGGTCCTGTAGGCAGAAGGTCTTGAGGACCCTGGGGCAGCTTGGAACAGCCTGGCCTCTACTTCCCAGAGGACCCGAATAGGGACCCGTGTGGTGTTGGAGACGGGCTGGCAGGGCATGAGTCAGGCTTTGTCCTACCGCTGTGGTCTCCCCTTTCCCTCTCCTAAGAAGACAATGGAGAGGAAATTCTCATAGGCCGTAGGAATGATAGCAGCCAGCATTTGTGATGCTTCCTTTATGCCCAAGCCTTCGCCTTAACATTTCACCCATGGAGCTCGCCGAGTCTCCACGGCAACCCTACTAGGCGGGTGCCGTTATGATCACTATTACCATCCCCGCTCTTCCCATGAGGAATCAAGGCTTGGGGGAGTGAGTAGTTTGCCCCAAGGTTATATAGCAGGTAAAACTGGTACCCCAGGCTCCACTCAGGCTCTCTGGCCCCAGAGCTGGCTCTTTTGGTTTGCTGTTTAAAAACTCGAACTTGTGAATAAGACAGACTTGGTTTTAGTTCTGACTGTATTCCTAAGCTGGAGTTTCCGCCTCTGTAAAATGGGAGTGATAATTCCCAACTCACAAGATGTAGCTGTGCTTAGTGCAGCTCCTGACAGGTGCAATCCTTGAATAGTGGCTGCTGCTAGTCCTAGCCCATTCCAGCCGTGCTCAGGTGCCTCTGTGCCCCTTCCTGCCTTTTCTTGCCCTCAGTCCTCGCTTGGTGCCCGGTGGTGGAGGCCATGTTGCCACCTCAGTAGACACAACCACAGGGATGTCCCTCGATTCCCAATGGGGCTTCTGTGGCGACATCCACCCTTGGCAGATGCTTCCTGACAGCCAGCGAGCTCCCTGAGCATGGAGTGCCGCTGCTGGGTGGGCCATGAGAAGGGCGGATGGGGCTCCACCCCCACCCCACCTGGGCGCCTGTAGTGCAGAGGTGTACGTGATTAGACACCCAACTCTCCAATTGGATCGAGTCTAAGAAAACTTGGTTCGACTGAGGGCTTCGGGTGAGGCACGGGGCAGGCCTCCTGGGGCCCCTCCCAGTGCATACTCCCTCCTGATTGCTGCTGTCCCACGGGGGCTGCGGAGATGTGGACATCTGAGTAGAGCTGATTCCTCCTCCCCTGAGGAGGAAAGACAGGAATGACAGGATGGGAATAGCCTGGGCAGTCGTGGTGCTGCCCAGATCCTGTGAGGCAGTCACACTGAAATTAATGCAAATACCACGTTGGCATCCCTGGCATTTGCGGGGGCTCCAGTGAAGAAGATGTCCTCTTGCCTTCCGAAGGGGATCCCCTGGAACCGCACAGTCCCCTCCGGTGTCAGTCACACTGCACTCAGTGGTGCTCCCCTCACCCCCAGCACCTCTGACTTCTGCTCTCTGGAGGGATGCCAGGCTCAGCTGAGGTTTGCTGTGATTCGCTGGGCAGTGATAACAGCCCTGGGACTGGGAAACCCACCTCCGCCTGCTTTCTCAGGGTTAGCAGCTGGAAAGGCCTTTATGGACATTTGGACATGCAGGTGCAAGTGTCACCCAGCTCAGGCACCATTAGGCCTGTCCAGGGAAGCCTAGTGGGGTGGCAAGTCTCAGGAAAGCATGTACTTATTGGCCACAACATAGCATCAGGAGACCTGGGTCCCGAACTCAGCTCAGCTGCCCGTAAGCTGTGTGGCTGACCCAACCTGTGCCGTAGGTTCTTTATCTAACAGAGGGGCTTGGGCCAGTGCTTTTTAAATTCTTTTTTGTAGGAAATGAAATCTGATTTTTTTTTTCCCCAAAGAAACTTTATTCCAAAGTTCACTGTGTAAAATAAAGCAGATGTAGCAGACCGACTTTGACTGGAGCAGCAGAGGTGGGAAGGGGGGACCCCTACTGCCCCTCCCCTGCCTCCCAATCTGGCACCCACACCTGCTCCCCAGCTATGGCCCCTGAGACCCCTCTTTGGAGCAGCCCCAGCTCTGCAAACACAGCTTGAAAACCTCAGCACCAGACGATCGCCAAGGGCCTTCCTGCTCTGGGGTTCAGATTCAGTTTTGCCAAAGAATCCTTTGATGCTGTTTCAGGGCGATCTGTTACTACTTTGGGCAGTTGAAAACATGTCCTGGTAGCCCGAAGATATAACAGAGTCTCTAAGATCAAATGTTCAGCTGGAGAGAAGCGGAGTCATGGGCTGGGAAAACCCACCCCAGTTCTTTACAACCACAGCGTGTGTACGTGTGCATTTGTGGTGGTATCGCAGTGGCATGTGTGTGGATGGGAGAGATCGGTGAGACTGTGTGGCTGGGTGCAAGGTGATGTGGGTGTTGGTGGTTGTGTTTGAGATTGTGCGAAGGATGACTTGTGTATGTGGGCGTGATGGTGACATGTGATAGGGCATGGTGGTCCCTGCTGGCAAGGGCTTTCTGACTCATGCCTGGGCATTGGAGGGCTTTCTCCTGCTGCCCAGAAGCTGCCCTCACACCAAAGTCAATGCCTTCTGTCTGTTGGCTCCTCCTACCCAGAGCAGAGGTAGGGTGGGGACGCCATGGACAGATGAAAACCCAGCTGGGTGCAGCTGACCACTGCCTGGCCACTTCACCCTCAGAGGCCCCAAGACCATCAAGAAACAGGCCTTTGAGGTTTGTTTACCCCAGGCTGTGTGCAAAGCCTTGTGAAGGTTTTATTTTTTCCCACTTGATTTCAAGCCGTTTATTTTCTTTTCTAAGATCTTGAGTTGCTTACAGTAAATCTCATGCAGCATTTCATGCTCGCCTAGCTCTGCTTCCCAAACCACATGGCTAGAACTTTCCCCAGGGAGCTCTCACAAGCCCCAAGGATGCTCAGGGTCCTGGGGTTGGGCCTACCGGTGAGCCAGGCCTGGGCAATACAGTGCACGGGCTGCTCCTGCCCCTTGGTGGAGCACAGGCTTGGCTGATGTGGTGGGAGAGACAGCTTGCAGAGGAAACCTCATGCAGTAGACCCTTGGCCTTTATCACAGCAACTTCAACTGCCCAAAGGCCATCTTGAAAATCCAGAAGAGGGAGTAGTTTGTCATTCACTGGAGTAATGTTTGAATGGCACAAGCCAGGTCCTGAGAAGAAGGGGATGACACTGGGCAGGATCCACCGTGGTGACTCTGTTGTTCTTTGTAACTCTCCCCAAGAGATTAAAAGCAATAGCAACAACAAAACAGTTTCTTTCTTTGTGAAAATAGCCCTGATACTAAAGCCTACCATGAGCATTGGCTGGAAAGGCAAGTGACAGAAGCTCACTTCCTAGCCAGTATAAGCAGAAACAAAGCTGCCTATCAGGAGTGGCTGGATCCAGGACCCCAGACTCTGTCTTCAGGACTTGGTGTCCCTCCTTCTGTCTCTTCACTCTTTGTTCTTCCAGCCCAGCTGTGTTCTCAGGAGGGCCCTCCAGCATGGTGGGCTCAAGGGAGCCCTCTCTCCAACAGCTCCTCAGCCTGCCAGGTGCTGGGTGCCTGCTCTGGCTTGGTCACCGTGACCAGGCCTGGGCTGCCCACATATGTGTGGACATGGGACATCCCCAGAAGGCAGTTACAGCGAATAGAGGCCCACCACCCTGGCTAGGAAAGGGATGGGCCAGAGTAGGGAAACAGAATTGTGGCATGTGTCAGAGAACAGAGGCGCGGATGTGGATTTGTGGGTGGGCAATAGAGAAAAGAGATCACCAAGCTTTCTGTTGTGGCACGTGTAGGCAGCGCTTACCCAGTGTGGGCCCAGCTGAGGGAAATCGGATGGGTAGGTGGTTAGTGGGGCGAGGACATGAGCAGGGGCTGTTCTTGTTGAGATCCGGGTTCTCGGTGGTTCCAGATGTGCAGTTCTGAATAGGAGGGGATCCATAGGATGCTTGTCTGCTTTCTTGGGACTCCAGTGAAACTCTTCCAGCCCAGAATAGTGAGGTGTGGACAGAACCACCCAGATCAGGAACCCCGGCCCCTGAGCCTCTACCTCCACACGGACAACCCTGGCTTTGTGGCTCCCTTGCCCTCTCGCCTGGACAGGTGGTTAGATCCCTGTTGTGCTAAGATCTTTTGACTATGCCTGGGAAACAGGAGAGGAACTTCCTCAGTAAACTCCAACTCAACTTTAACACTGATTCAGATTAGGGTAGAGGCCACACTAATAAAGCCTTTTAGCAAGAATGTCTAAAGAGACCAAGATGATGAGTGGAAGGTGTACCCAAAGGGCTGTGGGCACCTGTGCCATTGGAAATAGTGGAAACTCCACCCAGACTCCACTCCCTTCCACTGGTGTTTTCTCTCCCTGGTCCCTTCCCTGGCAGCCAGCTACCCCTCTGCCCCTAGGCCTCTCTACAGGTAACAGAGATCTGTCCTGTAGATCTCTGCCTGGCTTCCTGTGGGTACCCTGTGAGACACCCTGACCCTGAGGAAGGCCAAGTATGGGGGCTCAGCCAGAGGCAGAAGAGAGAGGGAGAGGGTCTTTGCTGCCACCCTGGGCCTTTGTGGTCTTGTGGCAGCCCAGGGGACAGGTTCACAGGCCTGGGGCAATCATCTCATTATAGTTGTGGGGACTTTGAGACGTGAAGAGTGAGTTAGTGGCACAGCTGACAGCATCGCCAAGTCTCCTGGCTCTCAGTGTAAGACCCTGTGCCTGTCTCGCATCCTTAGGCTGGGGAGGGAGTGACAGGTCTGCTTGGCTGTGTTTGCTGACTTGGAGAAGTGGGAAAATGAGGCCCCCAGATAGGTCCATACCAAACTGGGTGGCCATCTGCCCCATCCTCCGTCTGAGTTTGGCTGGCATGATCTAGGCTAAAGCAAGCCGACTCTGCCTGGGCCAGGTCCCCCAGCTGCTGAGATGGCATGTCACAGCCAGTGAGCTGTGAGTGCGGTCGTTCTGCCTGTGGACACTAAGTCTGTGGGCTGGATGGGGGGGGCCCACCTCCTCCAGCAGAGAAGGGGGGCTAGGCCCAGGACACACTGGGGTTGGTGGCAGAGGGAAAGGTCTCCTGACCCTTGGTTCCATGTGTGTCTCCTACCCCTACCCCCTGGTACACAGGGACCATACCTCCTGGGTCATGAAGGGCTCAGGTACCCAGATAAAGGGTACAGGCCTTCTTGGAAGAGTCTTCTGTGTCAGGCCAGCCTCGCTTCCACCTGCCTCTGCACACCTCCTGGGATCCAGATTCTGGAAGCTGATCCACCAGGGCCTTCCTCACACACAGCTTCACCTGGGATAGGTGTGGACAGGCTCATGTAATTTAGGGAGCACAATTGCTGTGCAGCTGCAGGGTCTAGAGCCCAGTTCTAGCCCTCAAAGTCAGTTTTTTGAGGCAGGCACACGAAAATCAGTTGGTGGCTGCCCTTAGGAAGAGGAGGAAGGAGGAGAGGAGTAGTGGGGCATTTCTGTCCTTGGGGCGAGGGAGGTTATGGAGGAGGTGACATTTGGCAGGGCTCCGAGGGATGGGCAGGAAGGGTTTTTGCAGGCAGCAAGAGCAAAGTGGGCAAAGGCCCCTGGGGTCTGGTTGGCAGGGAAGGTGCTGGCCATGGTGGGGGGAGATGGTGGGTGGCAAGGCAGAAGATGGCTTAGGAAGGTCTTTTCCCAGCCGCTGAGGGGCTGGGCTCCTGCTTTCTCTCCCTTCTTCCAGGCAGGTCCCCTCTTTCTCCATCCTGCAGAGCCTTCTGCCGGCTTCCCCTGCCTCCTGGGTCCCATCCTAGCCCCTTCCTTCCTGCCCGGAGAATGGAAACATCACCGATCCCTCTAGCCCATGGAACTCTGCAGTTTGCAAGGCCTTTTTATGGCCTAGTCCCTTATTGCAAGTGCCCTTTGAGATGGTTATTGGTACCCCCATGAGGGGATGACACACTGGAGGCTCAGAGATAGAGAGCAGTTTGCTGAAGGTCACACAGCATGGGTGGCAGAGGGGGCCCAACACCTGTTTGTTCTGACTCATTGTCCACTCCCTCTTGGCCTTCCTGGGAAAATAGTCCACCTTATCCAATCCTTTTCAGATACATGCTTCACAGCTATATTTTGACTCCTTGGCGGTCTCAGTTTATTCTGAGTTCTTGGCCATGATACAGATGGTTGAGATTGCGGGAATCGTGACCTCTAAGTCATTGTTTTTTGTTTTTTGTTATTATTGTTGTTATAGTAGGAAAAAGGAAGTGACATTTACTGAATGCCAAATGCTTTATATAGTTCATCTCATTCAGTTCCCACAGCAATCTTTACTAGAAGGCAGCATGCATCATCATATCTATATTGCAAGTGGGGAAACTGAGGCTCACAGAGGGAAATAACCTGTAAGCGGCACCACTTGGATTTGAACCCAGGACTTCCAGACTTTAGAGCCCAGGTTCTCTTAGATGTACCACAGCTACCCTTACACTATAGATCTGCTTAAAAGTCAATAGAAGTCCCACCAAAGGGCTATTATCTCTGAAGGTCGCTGCAGGTGGGTGGGGGACGTGCAGGTCACACTGCGTGTGAGGGTGCAGTCCCTGGGAGGGATGGCAGGAGCTGGCCCAGTGGGATGTGGCTTCTTCAGGTCCTGCTGCCCTTGCGGTCAGGTAGAGGAGGGGTGGCTGGTCAGGTCCTCCCAGGTGAATTGCCGCCTATTTTAGGCTTGATGTTTGAATAGCAGAGTCATGGACTAGACATACTTGTTCACATCCCAGGAGGTCCCTAGAGATTTCTTGCTCCAGTCCTCTGGTTTTATAAATGAGAACACAGGCTGAGAAAGAGGTAGGGACTTTACCAAGGTTACTCGCCAGTTAGGGGCTAAGTGGGCTTTGGTTTCAGGTGAATAGCTGTGATGTGTAGGCTGGGACCGTGTCTCTAGGCCACTTTGACTATTTTCCTTCTTACTCAGAAACTTCTGTGCCAGATTGATCTGGGGAGGCCTTTAGGTGAAGGGACAAGCTGCACTAGGGCTGATGGGAACTGGGGTGGGCCTCAGGGCTCCCCGGCCTGCCTGAAACTGGCTGGCCAGGCTGACCATCACATTTCAGGCCACGGCAGACACTGTGTGATGTTGGTGCTGGGGACACAGTCCTGGCCCTGCTGACTCAGTGTGATTACAAAACCACAGGTCCTTTCTCTTGGGGCCTTGGTTTCCCCGTCAGTAAAATGGAGGTGGTGGTCTTGTTCTCTTGGCCTCACAAGGCTTTCAGGATAAAGTTATGTTTGAAAGTGTCCAAGACTTTACAGATTCGAGGCTCATGCGTTGTCAGCCTGCTCAGTGGCAGAGCCCCTGGCCCTCTGAGATGTGTGACAAAGGGCAGGTGGAGAGAGGCAGCAGAGATCCAGGCCCAGCTTTAAGCCCTGAATCTGGGCCAATGTCGGTCACCAGCCCTTGGCCAGTTGTCTTGTCTCTGTGGGCATTCGTCTTCCCATCTGCAAAATGCTGAGCACTGCGAGCTTTCCCAGTCCTGATGTCACCTTTGTTCTGTTCCTTGGTATAGTGCAGCGTCTCAGGGACCTCTCGATGGTGGACAGAGTTGAGAAGTTTTGTCCTTGCTGGCATCCTGGGTAGAGCTCTCTGTTCCCCCTCTTTTGTCATTGTGTAACTCAGACACCCCAAGGCTGGGTTATCACCCTGGCCCTTTGCTCCCAGAATGCTGAGAAGGTCGGTGGCAGGGCAGTCAGAGCCAAGCGCCTCCTCATGAGTTTCCAGTCCCTGGTCAAGTCCACTCACGCTTCCTTTACTCTATGCTTCTTGGACTCTGAAATTCCGGCAAGTTCTGCTCCCCAGTGTGGACAGCTTCCGGGGCCACATTTCCTCTGGTCCTGAGCCTCGCTCCTGGCTCCTGTCATCCAGCTTGGTGCCCAGTTCCTAGGCTTTGCAGGATGCTCTGAGGCCCAGGGCTGTCCAGCCCCCAGGACATGGTTCCAGGAGGACGATGGAAGGGACAGCCCACCCATTATATTGCATGGTTCTAAGTCGGTCCTAGGGAAGGGAGAGTCATGGCTTGTGGCTCAGAAGCCCAGCATGGATAGGAACCCTAGAGCTCAGGGGCCCGTGCTCCTGGGATGCTGTGTGTCCTTGGAGACCCAGGGGTCTCCTGGAGGGGGCCACAGGGGCTGATGCAGGGGGAGAAAGATGGGAGAAGCCCCCACACTGCCTTCAACTAGAGCAGCTCTGCCCTATGTTTCATAGTGGGCTTCTGCATATCAGATTTCATGTGAAGAATGGGCTCTGAGTCTGAAAAATGTTGGAGGCTACTTGCATTAGTTTCTTAGGGGCTGCGATAACAAAGCACTACAGACAGGGCTCGGCCAACAGACACTTATTTCTCAGTTCTGGAGGCTCGAAGTCCAAGATCAAGGTGCCAACAGGGTTGTTGCCTTCTGAGGCCTCTCTCCTGGGCTTGCAGGTGGCTGCCTTTTTGCTGCATCCTCATATGGTCTTTCCGCTGTGAGCATGCATCCCTGGTGTCCCTTCGTGTCCAAGTTTCCTCTTCTTACAAGGACACCAGTCGGATTAGACTAGAGCCCACCCTAATGGCCTCATTTTAACTTAACCACCCCTTAAAAGGCTCTATTTGCAAACGCACATTCTGAGGTACTGAGGGTTAGGATTTCAACATGTGACCTTTGGGAGGACACAGTTCAGGCCATTACACCTCTCATCTTGTCCAAGACCCTTGTGTTCCAGAAGGAAAGACAGAGGCCCACCGAGGAGAGAGGTTTGCAGCCACACGGCAGGCTGCGGGTAGAACCTGGGTCTGGTGACAGCCCTGCCGTGTGAATTGCCTTCTCTGTGGGTAGAGCCGAGCTGTTGTTCCCCTGCTCAAGGACTCTTCACACTCCGTTCTCCAGGGAATTCCCCTAGAGGGAGGTCTGGGCATCTAGATTTGCCAAAGTTGTAAATCTCTTAAGCCATAAGCCGCTCCTTGGCGTCTCCTGAATGCCCTAATGTGAAATACAGATGTTCCTCCCTTTTAAGATCCCAGTGCACTTCTGAATTTCCCATCGTGTTTGCACCTAAGGATGCAATTACCATTTCCTCCCATTGTCCTTTCTGCTTATCCCTCTGCTCCCAGCTGACGCAGGCTCTCAAGCCCGCTGGGTGAACACGAGGCTGTGAGCTTATGAAGATCGTACTGCTTCTGAAAGCTTCAGGTGGCTCGGGGCCAGTGATGCTTATCGGTACCCTCAGGACTCCTTTGAGGTTATTTTCTTCTCTTCAGAAGATGCTTGTATATGCTGCGGAGAGTGTTTCCATCAATTCTTCTGCCTGAGCTCGCGCCAGCCGAGCGCTGTGCTGTGCCGTGAGTCACTCCCCGTTGGCTCCTTCTCAGGCCGGCTGGACTGTCTGTGGTGGGTGAGCCTCAAAGTCCCTTATCAGAGGACCCCAAGCCTTAGGGGTTCACTGTGGCCCCAATGATGCTAACCCCAGCCCGTCTTCTCCTTTGGACCATAAACCTTCCCCGTTTGGCCATGGTTTATTAAAAACCACAAGAAAGTTTTTCCTGCAAGTATCATAGAGCTTGAATTTCCTAACTTATTTTGGAAGGAGACAGGGACCAGGGCATGTGGTTTAGGTTTGTGGGCTTAAGTCAGATCTTAGATTTAAAGCATAAATCGAGACCATATTTCTCTTCTCTTTCACTAAAAGGAAAAATAAATGTTCTGATTGCTAAGTCCTTTGTGCTCCTGGGACACCTCTCTAAGTCCTACGCCTGGCCTCTCTCTTTACAGCGTGGATGAAGGAAGGCGGCCAGGTCCTGGGCACAGTGCTGGATGGGTGGCGTGCCCCCCAGGGCTGCGTGTACCCCCAGGGCATGTGACCTCCTGCCCCCATGTGTGCCCAGGGCATGTGCCCCCCAGGACCACATGTGTTCGATTCCCAGGACATGTACTGCCCCACAGCTGTGTGCCCCCTAGCGCCATGTGTGCCCCCAGGGTTGTGTGCAGCAGTGGAGGGGGCTCACCTCACCCCGCTGAAGCCCCCCTCTCTGAGCTTCTTTGCACGTCTATGAAATAGAGACAGTAACGCGTACTTTGCTGGCAGGTAGGGGACAGGAGGGTTGAAATTGTGTCCACTGTGCACGGTCAATAGAGAGTAGCTCCTTTACTGTCCATTCCTTACAGGGCTCTGTTTGCCAACAATGCTTTCGTCTCCCAGAGGAATTTACTTTGGGGTAGCTAAAAGGAAAACCTTAGCTAAAAGCTAAGAGTGGACTTTCCAGGATGGCAACAACCAGGAAGGAGGGTGTGAGACTCAGGAAGGACTTTGTGCCTCCTGGTGCTTATCACCTCACCTCTCCATGTGACAGGGCCCCTGCTGACTGGGACACCCTGAATTGTTCTGGTCCCCAGCACTGCCCTAGAAATCCATTCCCTTAAGTTTGAAGAATTTCTTCTGGCAAAGGATCTTTTCACCATGTGCCTTTTGAGGAACACCATTCCAAGGATGGAGCCACAGTGGTAACTTTGGGAGGGCATAGGCCTCAGAGACTGGCTGCCCGAGTCCCTGCCAGCCCCATCACCCATGAGCTGAGCACCCTTGGGCTAGGATGTCCCTTCTCTGAGCCTGGGTTTTCTCATGAGGTTTTGAGGAATAATGTGTGCACAGTGCCTGGAGCAAACGCTGTGCTCAGGTGGTGGCAGCTATTATTTTAGAATTCAAGGTGGCATTAGAGTCCATTTCTCCCATTTAACAGACTGGCAGACTCAGGCCCAGAGATAGAAGAGGATTCCCCAGTCTCCCTATCGGTAGCAACAGGTGGGATATGAATTCAGGACACTGGATTCCAAACCCAGGGGCTGTCAGCTGTGTCACACCCAGTCACTGTTCCCCAGTGTAGACAGAAGACTGGTGAAGCCAGAGAGTGCAGTGAGCTCTACTCAAGGAGGCCTGGGCCCCAGCCTCCATCCTTCTGGGTGGGAGTCTCCTCCAGGAGGGCGCAGACACACAGCATTCAGGTTCCCACCAAATCTGGAATCCTGGGCCTCAACCTGGACCCTGAGGGGAGCGCCGGGTCACCTGGTAAGGACTGCCCAGGTGGCCTTGTTGGGCAGAGGTGTACTAACACTGCTGCTGCTTGTGTTTTCCAGCGTTCGCCAGGACTTTGATGTTTCCACCAACCACCTGATTGGAGCACACGGGTACTGCACACAGGTCAGGGGGCACCATGGGGCCCAGGGGCAGCAGGTGGTTCTTCCCCTTCCACTGTTCCTCCCTCCTTTCTTAGCCGCTGCCAATACCCTCCAAGCAGCTTTTACGTGCCCACCTATGGTGGGCTCCACCAGCATGTCATGGAGACCTAGGAAGAGAACACAGTTTAGCTTTTGTTTCTGGAGAGCTTGCTACACACTGCTCACGTGCTCAGGGCTACAGGGATGCAAAAGAGGCTGATGCCGACCCAAGTGCTGCATAGCCCAGGATGCAGGGAGCGATGCCCCAGGCATGGGCTGGGGGACCCTGGGTCCACTTGATGAGATGGCAGCTCTGGCACCCTTTTTGTTTGCACAGGATGTTGTCTTTACAGCAGCCCTTCCCACTGCATCTTCACAAAGGGGCCCTCCAGTGGCTTCGTAGGGGCAGGGAAGACCCTGAGCACAGTTGCTTGTCATTGACCTTCCCAGTCACCCAGGTGACAAGGGAAGGGACCTGTTAAAGATGCTGTCTAGTGAGCATCAAAACTGAGAGCTAAATCCTACGCCTAGTCTCTCTTCATACCTTTCTCTCCCTATTATGGCCTCCCAGAGTGGCCATATAGGCCACAGGGAAATCTGACCCTCTGTGGATAGAGGGGCCAACATGTGTGGCATGGCTAGGCCGGACAGAGCTGCACAGTCTTCCAGGCTCAACTGAGGACCTAATTGTCCTGGGGGTCCTGGCTCATGACCTGGGCACCATGCAGGGGCAAGCTTGGGGCCCGTGGCTTGTCCAGAGCACCCATAGAGGAACTGTGGGGTTGGCTGCTACCTGTCTTCTTAGAAGAAGGCCTTGGGGGGAGTGGCTGCTCTTCTTGCTACCTGGGGTGACCTTGCTCTCACTCTGGGTGCCTGTGTGCTCTGTGGGGGCTTCCCCTTGTGGAGGGCAGACAGTGGTGCTGCCTAGGAGTAGGCAGTCAGGCAGGGTGCAGAGGATGCCAGACCAGGGCGTGGGCCTGGGTTCCAAGCCCTGTTCTGTCTTATCCACAGAATAAGCTAGGGCAGTCTTTCTGCCTTCCCTGAGCTTCAATTTCCTCATTTGTAGAGGAGGCATTTGGATGAAACCAGGGTTTCATAGTCTGTGATGTGCACATGAATCCCCTGGGGGTCTTGCTGAAGAGCAGGCTCAGATTCAGTGGGTCTGGGCTGGGGCCTGAGATTCTGAATTTCTAATAGGCTCCGCAGGGAGGACCGTACTGCTGGTCCATGGACCACACTTTGAGTAGCAAGGGACTAGATGGCTACTAAGCTTTGCCACTGTGTGGCTTTTGAGTCTAGGGGCAGGGAGAGCTCCTGTTACCCCTTCTCCTCCATCTCAAGCAGGCTTCCTGCTATGAGGAAGGTTTTCGACACACCTCAGATTCTGGAGCAGGGTTCTTTTTTCCCTCTAAAACCTGATGGGAAAACTCAAACCTGCCTGAAAAAATCTGCGTCTTTCTTAGCAGCCATTGCCCTGAGGTACAGTATCTTAGAGCAGACATTTCCTGCAAATTCTTTTCTCATTTCCTCTGCAAGGACACAATGAGGCCCCTTTAGTATCTCCCTCCAATAGGGGACCCTTTGTGGCCATCAGAAGAGGCCTCTTTTACTGTCACTGGGGCAGGGGTGTTTGTGTTAACAGAGGGATTTATTAACCCCGGATGTCGTTTTCACAATTCAGGGGAAAACACGTCTATAAACTCTACCCTTCAGAGTTTACACTTGGGGAAGTGCTGTTCTGGCCTTTCCTGCATGCCGTGGGAGAGATGCTTGCCTGCTTGCCTCACAGGCAATGCCAGCCCTGGCAGAAGGTGGGCAAGACAGAGGGACCTGCCTGCCCTAGTGCTGGGGCTGGGCTCGCTGGAATCCTTCCTAAGTGGGTCCTAAGAGGCCACCCTTCATCTTGAATCTGTGTCTGAGCAGATGGTACCATCAGGATACCAAGGTAGGGGGAGAAGGAGGCAACATCAGACAGGGAGCCAGAAGGTGTGGGTGGAAGTTCAGCTCTGGCATCAATTGGCTGTGGGGCTTGTGCAAATCCTTTCTTGCCCGTGAGCCTCGATTTCTCCATTTCTAACAGTAGGTGGGACCCTTGGGTGCCCTGCATAAGGAAGGGACCTTCTAGCCACAGTGGTCCACCCTGATGCAGGAGGTACAGGTTGAAGGTGACCTCCAGAAAAACAGTGCTCCACTTGCCACCGTCTATGGTTTCCAGGGTCAGCATGCTTGTTGGCTTGGCGGGTGTGCAGTGTGAGTCACAGGACCATCAAATATCTAATTCCCCACAGCAAGACAAAGAGACTGAGCTAGAACCCCGATTTGGGCTTCCTGCCTCCACCTCCCTGCTCTATTCTTCCTGGTCTCTGAAGTACCTTCCTCTACTCTCCCACTGCCTGTTAAAACTGTCACTAGTTAAGCCCGAATAAGGCCTGGAGTTTAGTTATTGGTGCTGTACCAGTTGGTCAGTTTCCTGGCTGAGATAATGTGCTGTGGTTATGTAAGATGTTATCGTTGGGGGAAGCTGGGTGAAGGGTACACAGGAACTCTCTGTACTATTTTTATAACTTCTTTTGAATCTAAAGTTATTTCAAAATAAAAAAGTTTATTTAAAAAATACTATCCTTCAAGACCCACCCAAATGTCACTTCTCCACAAAGCGTCCCTGACTTGATCATGTGGTCTCGCATCCATCTGGGCCCCAGAGTGCTTTGTGCACCCGTTTTTGTAGCCCTGGTCACATGCTGCATTGTGCTTCAACGTGCAGGCACATACCTGACCCCAGTCTAGACCCAAATGCCCTAGGTCAGGAGCCTTGTCTCACCCTCCCACCAGCCCCCCGACAACCCAGGGCATAGGACAGAGTCCTGTGTACAGTAGGTACCCACTGAATGCTTGTGGCATAAAGATGGATGGGGGCCTGGAGTCACTATAATGAGAAAAGTTGGCAACTTTCCACCAGGGCTTCTGGGAAAATTAAAGTAACAACCTCCTCTGATCTGGGGCTCTCTCCCTCTTTGCTTTCCTTCCTTCTCCTTTCTTTTTTCTTGTTCCCAGTCTCCCTTCCACACTTGCAGTAGCTGATGCAGTGACTTGACAAGCCTTTCTTCTTTTTCTCACCTACAGGAACTTGTCAATCTGCTCCTGACCGGAAGAGCCGTTTCCAATGTTTTCAACGATGTGGTTGAGCTGGATTCCGGGGACGGGAACATCACACTTCTCAGAGGCATTGCTGCACGCAGCGATATTGGCTTCTTATCTCTCTTTGAGCACTACAACGTGTGCCAGGTACACAGATGCTCATGTTCTCTGCAAACAGAGGAGCCTGGCTCCCTGGGACCAGTGAGGAGGGAAATGGGGAGGAAAGCTGGACTCCAGTTCCCAGAGCTGGATGGAATTTGGGTCCAGTCTGAATCACAAAGAGTTTGAGAATAAGTACAGCTTCCCTGCTATCAAACACAGGCACATAATTCAGACCCAAAGCCAGCCAATACCATGTTCTGGGTAAGATTGTTTATGAAGGACTTTTAGGGATTTATAGTGTGATTGTGGGTCATAGTAGCTGCAGTTGGGGTGTGTGTGTGTGTGTGTGTGTGTGTGTGTGTGTGTATGTGTGTGTGTTGGGGTGGGGGTTCTTCCTAAGTGACAGGAGCTTGAGGTCTTAGGCCTTATATTAGTTTCCTAGGACTGCCACAGCAAAGCACCACAAACTGGGTGGCTTGAAACAACAGAAACTTAGAAGCTGGAAGTTCAAGAAGGTCAAGGTGTCCGCAGGGCCATGGTCTCTCTGAAGCTCATAGGGTGAATCCTTCCCTGCCTCTTCAGCATTTGGTATCTTCTGGCAGTCCTTGGTGTTCCTTGGCTTATACATGCATCATTCCAGTCTCTGCCTCCACCTGTCACACCTGACCTTTTCTCCCTGTGTCTTTTCTTATAAGGACCTTAGTCATATTAGATTAAGGGCCCACTCTACTCCAGTATAACCTCATCTTTTTTTTTTCTTTTTTTTTTTTTTGAGACAGAGTCTCACTCTCTTGTTCTGGGTAGAGTGCAGTGGTGTCATCATAGGTTACTACAACCTCAAACTCCTGGGCTCAAGCAATCCTCCTGCCTCAGCCTCCTGAGTAGCTGGGACTCCATGTGCATGCCACCACACCCAGCTATTTTTATTTTTTTTTTTGGTAGAGACAGGGTCTTGCTCTTGCTCAGGCTGGTCTCGAACTCCTGAGCTCAAGCGATCCTCCTGCCTCGGCCTCCCAGAGTGCTAGGATTACAGGTGTGAGCCACTGTGCTCAGCCTACCTCATCTTAGCTATATCTTTAACAACCCTATATCCAAATAAGGTCCCATTCTGAGGCACTGGGGCTAGGATAATGTATCTTTTGGGGGTGCAATTCTACCCCTAGAGGCCTCACTAGGCCTATTTGCTGGGGTATGGTCTCTGCATCCTCTCTCACTGCAGCTGGGGTCTCAGGAAGGGCCAGGCCCCCAGCTGAAACTGGACAGGGCAAGGTTACTGCGCCTTTGGGGAGTGTGAGCAAGGGTTGAGCAGATCTGGGCAGAAGAGCACTGGACCCTGCCTTCTCCCTCCAGCTGCCATAGAACCTTCTCTTAGCCTGGATTTTCATGGCTTTTGAGAGTCCATTGTTCTGTGGTCGATTATATAGAAAGGGTAGTCCTGAGGGGTAGCAGGAGCTCTTTATGTGGTGGCTACAAAGATTATTGGAGGGTCTGGACAAGGTCTATTCTTCATGTATCTCCAGAACCAGGATGCAGAGACTGACCTAACGGGGGCAATGAATAGCGCTAGGCAAATGGATTTGCAGGGTGGGAGAGGACTGGGGTTTTAAGCCAGGGTTCAGTTTCATCCGCCCTTCCCATGTGACCACATATTCAGGTGTGCTGTCCCTTGCTAATGAACCATGTGGTATGGCCCCATCCCCAGAGCAGGTGATACCCCCCAGTGCACAGAAAGCAGACTTGTAGGTTCCAAAGACTTGGGGAAAAAAGAATGAGAGCAGCTCCTTCCCGACTGTGCTGGTGTCAGGAGGGAGCCCAGGAATGAGGCTGGTGAGAAGCACCAGGGCTCTCGAGCATCAGACCCTGGGTGTTCTCTGCAAGTATTCAGCCTGAAATTCCATGAGCTGGGAGAGGTAACCTTGGCCAGGCTCATGGAATTCCCAGGCTCACCGGGAGCCCTGGTTTCATTCTTGTGTCAAGGGCGTTGGTCAAAAAGTAAACCATTTCCCCTTGGTCTGTGGAGTGTAATTGATGGGAGATCAGTCAGGGTCATTCTTCACTTGGAATAAAAGGACTGTTGAAGAAATTCAGGTCCTACAATGATCTCCTCCTCCCCGTGCACTTCTTGGGTCCACATAGACCCTATTTGCTGTTCTATGCTTGGCCGAGGACTGAGAGATTTTTCTCCGTGCTGTGAGAGGATACTTTCCTCCTCTGCCCTGCAACTTGCAAGCTTGCTAAGGAAGGAGCCCCAGCCTCTTTCCTGCTCCGTGAGCTCACTGAGGGCTGGGCTTCAGCTTCCACCTTCCCCTGAGGGCTCAGGCAGGGCCTGGCAGCTCAGACCAAGCTTTCCCCTCCTTTAATACTACCTGCTGTCCCTCTGTCCCTGAGCCCCTTGAGCCCTGCACAATTAGCCACATTGAACATAGAAGGAGTCCAGGGGGGTTCAGTGCCAAGCCCAGACCAGGACTCAAAGCCAGGGCCCTCCGCTGGGCAGCACAGACATGGCCACGGGGAAGATCTGGCACATGGAACAGCGTGGACCACAACATCCACAGCAGGGCTGTACACTCATGTGGGAGGTGAAAGGAGCCCCTTGCTCACAGCCTGTCTCTGTAGCCTATGGCTAGGACCTGGGGTTCTGGAGCCCTCACTGAGTCTGTTGAGGGGAGGAGGCCCAACCCATAAGTGAGCTTCCCAGATGACCCACACTCAGGGAGTGCCTAGGGGAAACAGAGGAAACTCTTGGGCTGGAGAAACTCACCCTCTGCCGTAAGTCACTGGCCTCATGCCCTAGCCTAGCTGTGTGCTATGGGACCTCTGTGGGCTATTCATCACCCCACCAGGCTGGTCTTGCCCTTCTTACTTCCACCCCACTCCCTCCGTCCCACAGCGAGGCTCACCAGTATGGGTTGGACTGCATTGCATATTGCAGTTGGAAGGCCATGCCCCTCTAGGCTCATGGGTGTGCGGGATGCTGACCAGGCCAGGAAGGATGGGGTAGGGCCAGGAGTTTAACCTCAGCACTTCTCCCATGACCTTCAGGGCATGTTCATTGCTGTTTTCATGAAGGGACCCCAAGGGAAACACCTTGGCAGGGAGGGTTCTGAAAGCTCCATCCTCCTCCTGTCTTCCCAAGCTCAGTGAACAGCACCATGCATTCTGTTACTCAAACCAGGAGCACAGCCACTCCACCAGGGGGCCATTTGCTACCCCCCAGGTTGTTTCTCAAGTCTGACCCCTTTTACCCTGGTCCAAACCACTAGCATCACTAGTCTGAACACCTGTGACAGTCCAGTGGATTTCACCTTCTGCCCGCACCCCTTTCCATCCTGTCCCTTTACTGAAGCCAGCATGATCTTCAAAAACCTGGATCCAATCATATCATTCCTTTGTTCAGTACCCTTCAGTGGTTTTCCAATCCTCTGAGGCTATTGTGAGCTGAATTGTGTCTTCCTAAAATTCATATATTGAAGTCCCAACACATGAATTTTTTTTTTTTTTTTTTTTTGAGATAGAGTCTCACTGTGTTGCCCGGGCTAGAGTGCCGTGGCATCATCCTAGCTCACAGCAACCTCAAACTCCTGGGCTCAAGCGATCCTCCTGCCTCTGCCTCCTGAGTAGCTGGGACTACAGGCATGCGCCACCATGCCCGGCTAATTTTTTCTATATATTTTTAGTTGTCCGATTAATTTCTTTCTAATTTTAGTAGAGACGGGGTCTCTCTCTTGCTCAGGCTGATTTCGAACTCCTGAGCTCAAACAATCCGCCCACCTCGGCCTCCCAGAGTGCTAGGATTACAGGCGTGAGCCACCGCGCCCGGCCCCGAACACATGAATTTTTTGTAGTCCTATCTCAAAATGTAACTGTATTTGGAGGAAGGGTCTTTAAGGAGAGGATTAAGGTAAGATGAGGTCACTAGGGTGGGACCTAATCCAGTATGACTGCTATCATTATCGTAAGAGGAGATTAGGACACAGACACACACAGGGAAGACCAACTTGAAGACACAGGGAACAGGCGGCCATCTACATGCCAAGGGGAGAGGCCTTAAGAAACAAGCCTGACAGCACCTTGATCTCAGACTTCTAGCCTCCAGGATGGTGAGGAAATTAATTTCTGTTATGTAAGCCACCTAGTTCGTGGTATTTGTTATGGCAGCCCAAGCAACACAGAGACCAGAATCCCAAACTTCCATGACCTACAAGGCCCTACCAGACCTGTGCCCACTTCCTCTCTCCTGCCAGCACACCACACTCTTTCCCTCTGGCTCCGCGCTTTGCCACACTTTCCTCCTCTCGGCTTCTTTCCCACCTCTGGCCTTTGCACGTGCAGTATCCTCCGCCTGCCCAGCTTTTGCCTCTCGTCAAGTTTTGCATTAAATGTTATCAACACTTCTTAAAAGGAGGCCTTTCCTGTCCTCGTCACCGTATTGAAGTAGGTGTCTCTTCTCGTGGTCCCTCCCCACCTTGTCCTTCTCCATCAGATTATCTTCATTCTTTATTCCATGGACCTCTTCTTGGTTCTAAGCATCATGTTTTATCACTTTTAAGATACAGACTTTCCTCACATTTGAACATTTCTGAAATTTTGATGTATTCTTACAGTCGGTGGTATGTCACTTTTGTCAGCTTTATTTCTTAGTGTTACAAAAAATAATGGCAAATCTAATGGAATCTTAGATGTGACTAGGTGCAATGCAAATGTATTTGTGGGATTATTTGATTACTCTCTGTCGTCCGCATTCATCTGGTAAACTCCATAAGGACAAGACTGTTCTTGTTTCCTTCAGTGCTGTGTCCCCATTGCTTAGAATGGTGCTAGGGACAAAAGGCACAAATCATGTTGAATGAGTGTTGTCTTTAGAAACAACACACCATAACTCTGCCTGCCATTAAATGTTGACCCTTTTATTTTTAATTAATTGATTAATATATTTTTTGAGACAAAGTGTCACTCTGTTGCCTGGGCTAGAGTGCAATAGTGTCATCATAGTTCACTGCAACCTCAAATTCCTGGGCTCAAGTGAGCCGCCCAAGTAGCTAGGACTATAGGTGTGTGCCACCATGCCCAGCTAATTTTTCTATTTTTTGTAGAGATGGGGTCTCGCTCTTGCTCAGGCTGGTCTCGAACTCCTGCCCTCAAGTGATTCTCCTGCCTCGGCCTCCCAGAGTGTTAGGATTACAGGCATAAGGCAGCACACCTGGCCTGACCCTTTTTTTTTTCTTTCAGTATATTACAGGGGTACAAATATTTAGGATACATATATTGCCTTTACCCTACCGAGTCAGCTTCAAGCATGTCCATCCCCCAGATGGTGCACACTGCACTCATTAGGTGTGAATATACCCATCACCTCCTCCCCCTCCCCACCTGCTTGACACCCAATGAATGTTACTACTATATGGGCACATAAGTGTTGATCAGTTAATACCAATTTGATGGTGA
>NW_012140080.1:7009701-7039839 GCF_000956105.1 Propithecus coquereli
ATATGGTCTATCTTAGAGAATGTCCCATGAGCTAATGAGAAAAATATATATTCAGTGATTTTTGGGTTCAGAATGTTCTGTAAATGTCAGTCAGGCTGACTTGTTCTAGAGTTCTGTTTAAGTCTTTTTTTATTTTATGTTTGGAGGATTTGTCCTGTTCTGTCAGAGGGGTGTTAAAATCCCTGGCTATTACAGTGTTGCTGTTTATCATTTTGTTTAGATCAAGCAGGATTTGCTTTATGAATCTGGGTGCATCTGAGTTAGGTGCATAAATATTTAGAATTGTTATGTCTTCTTGTTGCATTGTACCTTTCACCATTATATAGTGACCATCTTTGTCTTTCATTACTTTTGTTGGTGTAAAGACTAAGTTATCTGAAACCAGAACTGCTAGGCCAGCTTTCTTTTGGCTTCCATTTGCATGAAATATTGTTTTCCATCCCTTTACCTTGAGTCTGAAGGCATCCTTGTAGGTTAGATGTGTTTCCTGAAGACAGCAGATACTTGGCTTGTGTATATTTATCCATTCTACCAGCCTATGTCTCTTTAGTGGGCAGTTCAAGCCATTCACATTTATTGGAAGAATTGATAAATGGGGCAGATTTCTCTTCGTCCTGTTGAGTTGAACTTTGTTGCTTTGTTTTCTTTCTTGAGCCATTGTGGTATCTAGCCTTTAACCTTTAGCTTTAGAATCATTTTACATTGCTGGGTGTTTATTGTGCCGATCTGTATGTAATACTGTTCTGAGTACTTCCTGGAGGGCCAGTCTTGTCTTGATGAATTCCCTCAATCTTTGCTTGGCTGAAAAGGTCTTTATTTCTTCTTCGTATAGGAAACTTAGTTTTGCAGGGTACAAGATTCTAGGCTGGGCATTATTCTCTTTGAGAAGAGTAAGAATGGGGCCCCAGTCTCTTTTGGCTTATAAGGTCTCAGTTAGTCTGATGGGTTCTCCTTTGTAGGTTACCTGCTTCTTTCGCCTTACAACTTGTAGGAGGGCCTCTTTTGTGGTTATTTTGGCCAGTCTGATGACTATGTGATGTGGTGTCTTCCTGTTTGCAATGAATCTCCCAGGAATTCTTTGAGCTTCTTATACCTGGATATCTAGATTTTTAGCAAGGCCTGGGAAATTTTCCTCCATTATATCCTCAAATATTTTTTCCAACCCTTGTGTATTTTCTTCTTCACCCTCTGGCATACCTGACCCTTTTAAATTAGCGTTTCTAATCTTGTGGTCCACGGATGTCTTTAGGTTATTCATAACCTCCCCAGAAGATTAAGAATCACCATAAAAGGTAATCTCTAATGGTGCTGCATGTTCAGCTACCAGGAGAAAGCCTCAGACTGTGCTGGAGGAAATGTGTGCCCCCTTATCCCTACCTCACACCTTGCTCCCAGCCTTTGGTTACACAAGAATTCAAAGGAAGTGAATTTCACCTCCGGAAAATGTCACCCACTTGGAAAGGGCTCCTGAATGAGAAAGCTCATTTATAAGCTCTCTGGGCAGCTATTTTGCCCTTAATCTTTTGACTATTATTTATGTATGGCAAGTTGCCCTTTTGTTCCTCTGATGGAAAATTCATGGTGGCTGACTGTGCAAAGGCCTGCTCCCTGGTTGGCTTCGGGGCTCTTTCCCTGCCGTGAATGAGCACTAGATCCTGGCTTCAGGGTTCCCTGTTCCAGGCAATGCCCTCAACAGAAAAGCCTCTGTCTGGCATGGAATGGAAGCCAAGTGTGCAATGGGGTTGGTTTAGGCACACCCAGCCACGTCCTTTAAGACATCTAATTCCCCCACACCCCACCAAGAAGCGAGCTATGCAATCTGCTTTCATGTCATGCAGGGCTGGGGTGAGGCCCTGGTGGTGAGAGGGAGGGGCGCTTCAACAATAAAAAAGGGTTGAGCAAGTTGTAAAGATCATCCTCCTGCCCTCTAGAGGAGGTGGCTTTCCATGGGCAGGCATTTCACTGGGGACGTGATTCAGGATCTTTTGAGTAACAGCCCCGCTGTCCAAGACACCTCTAGCCCAGAGTCAGCTTCCGGGCGGGAGCTGCCTGACTACACTTCTGTGACGGCCCTCGAGAAAGTATGCCCTTCTCCCCACTGGAAAAATAATTCCCATTCTTTCTTTAATCCACAGGCTCTGGCTGTAAATACCTGAGCATGCAAACATCTCCCTGGGGCTGGTGGGGATTAGGCCAGAATCAGCCTGGCCCATGGCATGTACATAGCCAAATAACCCATGGCCCAGGGTGGGGAGAACCATGCCCGAGGGAGTCACAGGGGACAGGGAGGGTGCGTAGAGGGCCAGGCATTCAGGGCTTGGTCACTCTCCCCATTGCAGGCAAGACACTAGCAATGTGCTGAGGGCCCTGATGTTTATTCCAAGGTGCCTGTCTTCCCCAAATACCTTTGTACCATGAAATTTGCCTGCTGGAAACTTCTCAGGGACTCCCTCATCAGAAAGTTCACACGCCTTACCCTGGTATGTCCTCAGCCTTATCCTCCCCTGCAGCCTTCCTAAATGCCACTCTGTACTCTGAACTTCTGTGGCCATTCATTCATGGCATCCTCTACAGACTGCTCACTAGATCTTTCCCTCCTGGCTCCCTATGGCTCCAGTCCTACCTGTCTTCATGGTGTGGATCTAGCTTAAGTCCTGCTTCATCCACAAGGACCTGGGCTCGTGGCTATAAGTAAGGGTAGTCTGGAGCGAAAGAGGCAGGGGAAGGCGTCATGGTGAGACAGTGATGTCCTGTTGGTCTAGGTGGGCAGGCACTTCATAATGTGCCCCCTGGGAGCTGCAAGGAAGAAGTTATCCCCGTTCCTTGATTGGGTGAGCTGGGAGATGCAGGCTCTCCAAGGGGAGGCAAGCTCTAGACTGGTGGGCAGAGCATACAAAGGCATGGTTGACAAGCTGAATTAGTTTGAGGGGCGTGGGAAGAATTGGTTAGGAGGTCATTGCTGTGATCCAGGTTGGGGGTGGTGAGTAAACCTGAGGAGAGGTCTGAGAGGCTAGGGGTTGAGTAGCTTTTAGATGCAGAATGGGCAGCACTGGGAACCCCTAGGTGTAGGGGCTGAAGGGGAGGGGTGATGCCAGGTCTCAGGTCTGTGTGGCAGAGACTCCGCAAGCAGCAGCAGGCAGGGGTGGCAGTACAGGTGTGGCTCTGGGAAACAGGCCTGTGGTCTGGGTAGCACGGGGGCTCCCAGCGTCAGACGCAGACGTGATCCTCAACAAGCCTTCTCTGAGGTCAGCCCTGCCTCAGGTTGGACAGAAAATGCCCTGACTTCTTTCCTGGGGATGGCACGTTGCATCGGGCCTCTCCCTCCATCCAGGTCGGCTGCTTCCTGAAGACGCCAAGGTTTCCCATCTGGGTGGTGTGCAGCGAGAGCCACTTCACCGTTCTGTTCAGCCTGCAGCAGGAGCTCCTGTGTGACTGGAGGACTGAGAGGCTCTTCGACCTGTACTACTATGACGGCCTGGCCAACCAGCAGGAACAGATCCGGCTGACTGTCGGTGCGGCACCTGCCCACCGTTCCCCAGGCGTCCTCAGGGAAACCAGCCTTAACATGCCCCCTCGGGACAGTCAGGGAACAATGCAGACTTGAGTGTCAGGACTTGGGGATCAGAGAGCGAATGTTAGCAAGGACCTCCTACAGCAGGGGGCCAGAGCTGGGCCTTGAGCAGTGAATGGCATCAGGTGTAAGGTGAGGTTGAGACTGCATGGTAAAGAGCCCCGAATACGATGCTGACAAGTTTGGATTTATTCTTCAGGCAATAGGGAGCCATGAAAAGATGAGATCAGATGTGTTTTTAGAAAGAATGTTGTGGTAGCTGAAGCAGGCACTGGAGGCGAGGGACCAGTGAGTTGTCCAGGTGAGACCAATACCAGGCATGAGGGCGGATCCAGTGGAAATGGAGAGGAGAGGACAGGTACTAGAAGGGTTGGGCCTCAGGAGTTAGGGTTGTCCATGTTGACCTCAGGGTGAGTGCAGGGCCCTAGTTGATGTGCATCTGCCTCTCTCTCCTCTCCAGACACCACCCAGACCATCCCTGAGGACAGAGACAATGACCTTGTCCCACCCCTCGAGCTCTGCATCAGAACCAAGTGAGTCCGGCCCCTCTCTCGCTTTGAACCTCACAGTGAATGGCTGGGGGGTGCAGTGGTTGGAGTGATCAGGGCTGCAGAAAGGAGGATGGGTTCCTGGACTGTCCTGAGAGGGGCGTGGTTAGTTGAGACGCCCACAGATTGAAAAGATGCAGTGCTGGGGGCTTGTGCGTAAGTAGGTTTCTCTGTCTGCGGTCACTGGGGCCCATGTGCAGGAGTGTGTACTCTGCGGGGGTGACATGTCTTCAGACAGCATCTGAGGATGTCCCAATGGTGGGGGGTGAGTGGGTGTCTGTTGGGCCCCTCCTCCCTCAAGGACACACGGTAAGTGCCATTAGGTCAGAAGGAGCAGGATGGGAAGGTGCGAAGGCCTGGCCCAGCCACGGTGTGGAGGGAGGTGGCCGCCTGGGGGCAGGTGGGAGGAGCAGCCTCGACCACTCTGAACACTGAGCAGAGGTGCCGGTAGCCTCAGAGGCAGGCGGGGGCTTTGACACCTCTGACCCAGCCCCTCTGTAAGGGGACGCTGAGGCGCAGGACAGCGGAGGGAGTGCTCAGTCCACAGGGCTCACTTCCCCGTGAGTGCTCTGAGCAGGCCCAGGCTGGGGCAGCACTGCGGAGGGCTGGTGGGGCTGTAGCTGTCAGGAATGCCTGGCACGCTCCATCAGGCCCTTCATGAAGCCTTGGGGTCACGACATGGGTCGGCGTGCAGCGGAAGGAGATGCCAGGAGGGAGGAGACCTGGACCCTAGGGCCTTCTGGAGACGCAGTGGCACTTGCAGCCCTTATGACTGTAGGTTCTGGGGACTGGCTGCCTGGTTTGAACCCAGGCTCTGCCACTTTCTAGTGTGAGCCACTGGTCTTCACCTATCTGTAAATCACTTTGTCATCTATAAAACAAGGATAAGGGCAATCCCTAGCTCACCAGTTTTTGTGATGAGTGCCTAGGACATTACCACGTGCCCCTCAGTGTTAGCTCTCATTATTGTCTCGACCTCTCATGATTGGCTGTGACCTCAGGCAGAATCTCCATGTCCTTGTGTGGGACATGGTTGGGGTTGAGGTGGGGAGATACGGACGATGGCTGAGGTCCTGTAGCGCTGACTGCCTGAGATCCAGGTGGCACACTTGGAGCTTAGGGTTGCTGCCCACCTGCAGGCAGGCAAGCCTGTGAGTGGAGTTGCAGAGAGAGAACTCCCTGTGCATAGTGGAAACACCAGGAAGGGGAAGCGGGAGGGGATGCTGGGACATCCTTGTCATGCCCCACCCATCCGTCCACCTGCCTGCCCCTGGGCCAGGGATGAAGCGTTCCTGCGGGGTCATGTGCCGGTATTTCTTTCGTCGGGAGGATTAAGGGCACATGCAGGTCACTTTCCTTTCATGTACAAAGGGCCACTCATTCAAAGTGATGAGAGAAGAACAGCAATGGGGAAAGAGGCGACACTGGCCTTGGCACTTGTGCAGGACAGCGTGGGAGGCCACAGGGCATGCTTCCTGCAGGTGGACCTGCCAAGCAGGGCTCTGAGTGCACCCTGGGCGCAGCCTCTGCTTGCCTCCGGAGCCCTGGGACCCTTGTTGAAGGCCTCCCAGGGAGTGGCCCACCACCCTGAAACCTCTCCACGTCCCCTTCTGCAGTAACTCCTCTTGCCCCCAAAACCATTTGACTGCATGACTCACCAAGAGCCTCCCAGCGTGGGCCCAGGATTGGACTTCTTGGGCTCAGTCCCAACAGGCTGTCATTTGAGAATGACTCAGGGCTCTGGCCTGTCCCCGAGGCAGCCCCTGGCCCAGAGCTGGCCTGCCATGGAGTGACAATGCAAGTGCAGGCATGGGCCTGAAGCTCCTCTTCCTCTTCTGTTGGCTGCCCCGTTCCCGGACTTCCCTCCCTTGCCCCATGGCCGTGTGCCAGCAGGTGACAGTGAGGAGATGTGGGGAAGTGCGGAGGCTTCATGTGTCAGGGAGTGGGCTCTCGGCCTCTCCTCAAGCAGTGCTCCCCGATGCTTGCTACAGTCGGAAAATAATCACATTTGCACAGCACATAGGGCTAGAGACAGCTGGCCTGGAGACTCCAGTCATCTCAGACCCCACCCAGCTCCCCAATGGCTGAGGGGAACCCGTATCTGTTTGTGCCCCACTCATCAGAAAGGCTTGCTCCAGAGCAGTGGTCCTCAAGCTTTAGGAGCTTCAGAATCACCTGGAGAACGTGTGAAAACATGGATTGCTGGGCCCCACTCCCAGCGTTTCTGGTTCAGGAAGGAGCCTGAGAATTCGCATTTCTAAGGAGTTCCAGGTGCTGCTGATGTGTGGTCCCCTCTGGGACCACAGTTTGGGAACCGCTGTTCTAGCGACTGGTGAGGGCCGTGCCTGCACCTGCTCTGACCTGGCTGCCTTGTGAGAGTGAGGTCTCGAGTGAGGCGCTGTCCCTCCAGTGTCTGGCCTGCGGTAAAGCACTAGGCCAAGGTGCTTTCCTCTCGACTCCCCTGCACCTCCCGTGAGTGTTCCTAAGGCCAGCTGCGTGTTCTGCTCCCCCTGTAATTGCCCTGTCATGGTGTGTCCATCTGGGCAGTTAACACGTGAGGCTTTTCCCAGCATTATTCCTGGAAAAGCTAAGTGGGTGAGTGAAGAGTGGTAACACTGGGCCTCCCCACGGCCCCTCACATAACATGCTGCTGTAACGGGAAACAGCGGGCCGGCCTCCTGGAATCCTATTCCAAGGGGTTGGATTACAAAGGCTTTGCATTTGTTTTCATCCCAGATTCTCAAACAGTTCAAAGGGAGAAACTTGGGAAAGTGGCCTCCAAGGTCAGTGAGGACCTGCTGGAGGTGGGTCCTGCCCCTTGGGGGGTAGGTGCTGCTGTCTGTAGGAAGAACCTGCCTTGTCAGGAAGGGGTATGCATGGAGCCATGGCCTGAGCTCAGGTCCTTTACAAGGCTGGGGTCAGGCCCCAAGTCCCGAATGAGATGCAGCTATGCGCCTTGGCCGTCTCATCCATCCTGCTGGATGGGCAGGCAGCAGGCAGACCGACCTGGTGGGCAGGTGGGGTTTCCCTCCTATTACATCAGCCCTCCTCGGACCCCTGGGCTGGACTCCATGGAAGAAACAGCTGGATAGGACTTGGTTCTTGCTCTGTGAGAGTTCACAGTCAACTAGAAGTTCAGAATGAACGCTGTTCTAATCCAGGGAAGGAGGCACTGCCCACCCTTAAACCCAGCTGTTGCCCTGCAAGAAGCCCAGACTCACACCTGACCCAGCACAGGACACACCACATACCTAGCTGTCTGGCAGCTCACTTGGATGCACACAATAGCCCTTAGACACCATCTGATGTAGCCCCTTCTTCTACAGATGGAGAGATGGGGGTCCCCAGAATGGAGTTCTGCGTCCTGGCCATGCCTTGAGTCATTGAACAGCTCAGGGACTGGAGCTTAGGCCCTTGTTGTCCTGACCTAGTGGAAGGTCACTGAGCGGGCACTGTGACTTCTTGTCACCTGGCTTTGTTGCCACAGTGACATTGCACAAGTCCAGACTGCCGGTTTTGCCTTTGGAGAAGAGCATCCTAATTTGAACCATCCCTAGGTCCCCGTGCTGTCTCTCCCCTTCGGTGTGACACACGTCTCGGCTTCAGAGAGTCTCCTGTTACCTTTGCATGTGTCAGGCAGGAATGTGGGGTCTGTCCCCACCCCCCGCTCTTCTCTAACCACCGCAGCAAGAACCAACTCATTTATGGGCATTTTCAATCAAGACACATGCAGTGACCTCTCTCATGCTTCCAGCCTAGCTAGAGTGGGAGAAAATGAAACAGTTGTCAACCGTCCAGAGAAAAGAGGAAAGAACTCATAACCGGGGCCTGAGGCACAGATGTTTCTGTTTGGAGGCCCAGACAAGAAATTGAAAATGTAATTCCAGCTGGGAAAGGTGCCTCTGAGGGTCTGGGGCAGAGCACCCACCTCCCTCAGCTGTCCCCCCACCCGCCTGAGGTGCCTCCTGCTCAGCTTTTGTGCTGACACCTCACCTAGACCCTGTTCCCTGGGTGCCCCCACTGCCCCGACTGTCCCCCCAGCCCTTCTCTTCAGATGCCCAGCTGCCCACACACACCTACCCTGCACTGGCTCTGCAGTCGTCACACTGTGTGAGCTCCAGAAGGTCTGGCTCTGCTGCGGGGCTCAGTTTCCCTCTCTGTTGATTGGGTATAACAATCCCTGAGCTGTTGTGAGGTTGAGAGAAGAGCTGCGGAAACTCTTCCTTTGAGGACCAGAAAGGGTTCTGCGTGTGTTGGGGGAGGAGAAAGAATCAGGTGGTGGCAAGTTGGGTGAGAGCTTGGGAGGAGGCAGAAAGGAGAGGGCAAGAGGCAGGGACGGTGGGTCCTGGGCAGGACTTTGTGAAGTATGAGTGGAGACCAAGGTCTCTGCTGGGTGCCTGGGGGTGGGGAGGAGCAGCTGGCGTGGAGGGGCGTGGTCATGCAGCAGCACCTCTCACCCCCACGCTTCAGGCATGAGTGAGACCCACTCGGCCCTGAAGCCTGGCCTGGGTGCTGAGGGGCACGGCAGGTGGCCTGACAGTCAGAAGGCTTCTGCAAGGAGGAGTCGGGGAACTGATCCTGAAGGATGGCGGGCAGGGGAGGGCACAGCACGTGGTAAGGCCCACAGGTGAGGGCTAGCCCAGGCGGCTCACCCTAGAGCCACTCCTCGTTCGGAATAGCTGCAGCACAGGAACAGAAACTTGCATACAGGCCATTTGTCTGGAAATTCAAAGTGAGCAAGCGGAGTCCCTGGATATGTTTCTACCAGTTAGGAGCTTTGAAACCAGGCCTGCCCTCTTCTCCTTGCTGACACAGGCTCTTTTCCCCCATGCAGTACACCAGTCTCGTCAGCACTGAAAACCTGTTGAGGCAGGTATCTGCTCCTCTGTTGCAGCGATTGCCCCCATCATTTTTGGCCATGATTTGCCACTCCATGGTACCGAGCTGACTTGAGCTCCAGGGACCACGGCATTTTCACAGATTAGGTGGTTCCCAGCAGGGGGCGATTTTGCATCCCTGGGTTATTTGGCAATGTCTGGGGGGCATTTTTAGTTGTCACGGCCAGGGGGAGAGTGCTAAACATCCTACTATGCACAGAACAGCCCCCACAAGAAAGAACTTCCCAGCCCCAAATGCCCAAGGTGTGGAGGGGAGAAACCCTGCTCTAAGCTGTCATGCTGGCAGCTGCCTCCTGAATTAGTGAGGCCAGGGCTTCGATGCTGCCGCTCCTGCCACACTCAGAAGCAGTTCCATTTCATTCCTTCCCTCTCTCTGCCTGTCCCTAGTTGTTGATTGCCTATGCAGAGCTCTTCTTTCTTGTCCTTGTAATTGACTCCGACTTTCAGAACCATTCCAACTGGGGAACGATTCATTCCCTATAAAAGCATAACATCCGTAATATCTTAGCTCTTTCCATTTTTAAAATGTTTCTGCTTTGATTTTCTTTCATAATTGTGAACTGCTTCTCTCTGGTGCTTCCAGTACTCCCCCTGCATTTGCACCTGGTGGCTGGGATGTGGAGGGTTGATTAGGTCTGTAAAAAGCCTCAAAACCAAACACAAACCCAGCAGCCTGACAGCGAGGTGTGATGCGGATGTTGCGGCAGATGAGCGTGACTCACCCAGCACTGAAGCATTTGCCAGGATCCCGTTCTGCCAGGATCTGAGAGTTTTTGCAAACTGGGAGCTCATAGGAGGAACTTGAGTCAGAGTGGGGAAGGGAAAGGGTTGGAGGGTTGGAGAGGGATGGAGCGAAGGGCCCTGGGGACCAGGCTGAGGGCGGGAATGTCCCTCTCCTTCCTGCCTCCCTTCTGCCATCCTCTGGACATCTAGATACAAGATGTGTTCCTAGTGTCCAAGACTTCAGTGCTTACCTACAAATCTTAATAGTACAATAAAAGCTTGTTAATGACATACTGCAAAACTGCAAGATGATGAGCAGAGAAGGAAAATCTCAAATAGTGTGGTAGAATCAATTAAACCCTCGTTGCGTTGCTGCAGATTGTTAAAGTACCATTAATCCAGTAGATGCAACAGATCAGCCCAGCCCCTAGGACCTGGGGCTCAGCACACTCCTTCCCAGCACGTCTTACCTCCAGAACCTGCTCAGCTGTGGGAGTCAGAGCAGTGGCCGTTTTCCCTGCTGGTTGGACTTTTCGTTATCTGAAACTAATATGGGTCCATTAACAGAAATCTCTTGGTCCTTCCAAGCATTCTGTGGGGAAATACAACCGTGTTACTTTGAGAGAACCTGTTCATGCCCTTCTTACTGCAGTTCCAATCTCAGGATACTGGACTTTCTGACGCAGGTGTACAATTAAAGAGAGAAAAGCTTCTTTTTTTCCCTTCTGTGTGACGGTTAGGATTTTGACCTTAGTCCTGAAAAAAAACTTTAGGTTTGGAAAACAAGATGTCTGCTCTGTACCCAAACCCCACACTTTGGAAACATTGACAAACCCTAGTCTCAAACGCTGCTCTAGTGCTGCTGTTGAGATACGCAACATCTGTTTCCTAGTTCATATATAGTCTTAGGACATATGCATGTGTACTGTATACCTCATGCCAGATTTGGCATAAATACTGCATCTGCTATAAATGTGATTCCTCTGAGTTGTTTTTACAAAATTAGTGCCATGTATTAAAATCAAGTGTTAGGAAATTTCATAGTCTCACTACAATAGCTTTTATTTTGCAACTGAACTATCATTAAATTGTATCTAACCTTGGACTGCAATTTAATTATTCTCAGTGCTTCTTAAGGTAAAGTAATTTTTTAAAAAATCTGTGTTAACTGCGGTGCTCACAGCCCATCAGCATTCCCAAGGCTCCCAGAGGAAAGCCCAGAATCCTCACAAGGCCCTGCCAGCTCCCAGCGCCCCCTGCCCCTCTCTGCCGTCTTTCTGGGCTCCAGCCACTGGCCTCCTCCTGCGCTTTAGACGCTCCAGGATTTCTCCGTATCTAGGTCTGCACGAGTGCCTCTAATGTGTCAACGCCAGGCGCTGCTGGAAAGCCGCTGTGTGTGGATCACTCACATTAGCAGAGTGCCCTGCAGTGCCAGGCGCAAAGTAGGTTGTGGCACAAAGGAGTGAATCATTTGCCGCTTCTGTCTTCTGTGGTGCTTCCCAGGGTCCTGGGTATTTTTGTGTTTCATAAGGGACTGGCGTGTGGGCTTGTGTGTGAGTGTGGAGGGGCGACGTGGGCAGCGTGGAACCTGAAATGCTCAAAGCCTCCAAGACAAAAGCCTCAGTAAGTAGGCACAAGGGATGGGCCCCTATCTGGGCACCTAAAGCTCTAACTCTCTTTCTCTTGTCCCTCTGCCCCTAGGTGGAAGAGGGCGTTGGTGAACTGGAACGGCTCAGACCCCATCCTGTGACCTCAAATGTGGGTAAGCCCTGTGGCTCCACTGCTCATCACTGGGGGTGACAGCTGGACCCCAAGCCTCAGGGGCAAGTCTCTGAGAAGAGCGTCGCCCCCTTCTGGGCCAGCAGTGCTGCAGAAGCGTGCAGAGCCTCCCTGCCCCTTCCACGAAGGGCCCACCCGGGACCATGATGAGGGGCCCAGTGTGCTGCTGTGTCCCCTCCCAAAGACGGAGCCGTGACTGCCGAGGACTGGAAGCAGGCCTCCGGGGTCTCTGCTGCCTTTTATCTGCATCCCTCCCTCGCTCCCCTCTGGGTCATCCCTTCAACAAGGCCTCTGACGTGGTTCCCCCGGGGACCTTGGGTACTCACTGTTTCTGGTAATTGACTTTCTATAAAACAAGAGTCACATCCATGCTGATGGCCGAGACTTATTTGTTCTCTCGCTCCAAAGGGAATGCAAGATCCGTGCTGATCACAGCTGGGGTGGACACTATGATGGGTGGAGGGGCCCTCCCGAGCTCAGGAGACCCTCAGGCTAAGATGTCTCCTAACCGATCTCTGTGGGCCAGTGACACCCTCTGGTCCAGTGCTGTCCCTGTCTGGGTTTCCTGCTCTATCCTGTCTCTCACTGGATCAGCACAGGTCTGAGGCACCAGATACATCAGCTGTGCTGTCCAGGAGCAGCTCCGGGCCGCAGGGAGCCCATCTCAGGGCAGACCTGGATCCCTTTGAGGCCCTATGAGGATGGAGGTAGACCTGGAGGGCAGGGTGGGCCTGGCCAGGTGGAAGTGGGGCAAAGAGCCTTCCAGGGAAGGGCCTCTTGGCCAGGGTGGGGGTGGCGGGCAATAGGCTAGGGATGAACAGAGGGACCAGAGGTGGTTCTCCTGTGTGGCTGTAGGGGACATGTGGGGAGAGAACTGACTGAAAATATGGGTGGGCAGAGCCTGTGGAGCCCCTCACATTCCAGGGCAAAGATGGGGTAGGTTGGAATGGGAAAAATGCCATAATCACATAATCACTTGTGGGGAAAAATCGTAGTCTGAGCCTCATTCACTCCATTCATTTTCTATCCTACTGGTTTCAAAAAGGAACATGAGAAAATGTAGAAATGCATTGGGAGGCTGGTAAAGAAAGAGAGAGAGAGAGAGAGTGAGTTGTGTCAAGACCTAAGTGAAGGACTCCTCTGTGTGGTTCGCAAGAACGGGATGGAGTGGAGGAGCCCAGAGGCAGAGCGCTTGCCTCAAGGAGTTCCTGTCACATGACTGTCCCCGTGAGACGCTCTGAACAACATAATGGCAAAGCCCTTAGGAGGTGCCAACCCTGCCTGTGCCCGGCGAGCACTGTGGCGGAGACTCGGGGGCTGTGTGGAGGTGGCTGGGCCAGGGCATGCATTCCTAGTGTGTCTGCCTTGGCTCGGGGAGAGCCTAGGAGAGTCACGAACACCGGATAGCAGCCTGTCCCCAGCCTCCGTGTGCCCCACTGGGCTCGGGATGCATGCAAGCAGCTTGTGGGCTGTGTTCCCTCTGCCTGCCGTGCTGGCTAAAAGGAGATCCCTTCTTTTTAGCTACCAGGCATGTAGGAGATGAAACTGGCATTTGGCGGTGACAACTAGAGAGCTTGTCTTGTGTTCTTGTGGACAGGGCATGTGTAGTGGCCTGACTGTCAGTCTTTGGGGAGAGGCAGGGAGGAGCCAGCAGGCCAGGAGGGAAGGGGAGGGCCAGGACTCCTTTGTCTGGGCTGTGCCGAGGCCCCTGGGGTTTGCTATGTAAACTCCAGCAGCCATTCACAGCGGGCTCCCAGCAGAAACGTTTCCTATATACCCCTGAAATGTTTATGCATTTGTTTTCCTTGGCCCGGGATAGGCGGCCCCAGCTGAACGCCTGGGCAGAGGAAGTCGGTTTCCCTGCAGCAGCCTTGTTTATCAGCCGGGGAAGGAAAAGTGTGTCTTTTCAATGAAACTCACTTAACCTCCTGACCAGAGTCCCTTTGGCAGGGCTGGAGAAAACAAACTATTCCCAGTATTGCTCGAGAAGAGCAGTTCCAACAAATTACAAAAGCACTTTTCTAGAAGCCAAGACGCAGGTACACACACAGCTGGGCGTCTCTAGGTTTTCCTGGAATGGAGATGAGCAAAGCCCAGCACTGCTCTCCCCAGACCCCGCGCTGCAGTGAGTCCACGGGAACAGCACGCAGGCCCGTGCCTCCTCACATGCAGTGCTTTCCGCCTGGGCTGCGGAGTTTTCTAGGGACACTGTGGGTAGGCTTCAGAGGGGCCAGAGCCCCCCCAGGTTACATTAAAGTTTCCCCTTCCCCTTCAGGGGTCTTTTTGCCCCAGGAGTCCTCCCAGACCACCAAGCTGCCTCCAGCTGCTCCCGGAAGGAGATTTGGGGTCGGGGGACGGTGTGGAGAGCAAGCTCTCCCCGTGTGGTGCAGCTGTACTGGGTGTTGCTGTGTGGCCTCTGACAGGGCGCATAGGACGTGCTGGTTCCTCCTCTTGTAAGGGGACCTCCCATCACTAGGGATCTCTTGCGTTGGTGATCCGTCCTCCACCTGCTGCTCCTGGCAGCTCCCCAGTGCTTCTGCCAGCCTCTCCCCCACCCCCTTTTAGAAGCCCTGAGTTCCTTCTGCAGAATCCACACTTGAACCATGCAAAGCACCATCTTGCCCCCCAAATCCTGGAGGTCAGACCTTCCCCACTCGTTCTGTCTGTCTGCCTGCTCTGCCCCCGTCACCTTTACCCTCCCCCTCAGAGTCTGGGGTCATCCCTAGGAGTGTGTCCCACACCTCGGGGACATCCAGCAGTTTTTTTGGAGCCTCTCTCACTTGGCTGTAGGAGTGGAGATGCACCTCCTCCTCTCCCCGTGGCTGGGACTGGTGGCGGCTCTGCACCCTGACGCTTCTCTCCAAAGGCATCCTCACTAGCACTGGCCTCCTCAGCTGCCTTCACCTCCTGTCGTGGCTGAGCAGGCAGGGATGGCCAGCGTTGGCAGAACTATTTGCACCACCCTGTTAGTTCTGCATAGAGGTGGCACAGGTAAGAAGAACAATTTCCAGAACTACAAGAATCCCCGCGGGTCAGAGCTGGGCCAGAGCTTAGAGGGTTGTTGGGGGACGTCCTAGGGCAGGGGTGAGTCCAGAGTCTACCTGGCTGTTCCCGGGGTCTCCATGTCTGAGCCCAAAGGGAAGACCAGGATGGGACTGGGACCCAGCCCATCCAAAGCACAAGTCCTGCCCTCCGCTGCCTGGGAGGGCCAAGGCTGGTGAAGGGCCAGGTCTTCAAGAGCCTTCCACAGGCCCTCAGCTCTGCTAAGCAAGCGACGGCAACGGTAGGACCTTCCTGCTCTAGTCTGGATTTGCTACTCAAAGTGTGGTCCCTAGACCGGCAGCAGCAGCGTCGCCTGAGGGCTTCTTAGAATGCAGAATCCTGGGCTCTGCTCCACAAATACTGGATCAGAGTGTGCACTTCAACAAATCCTCAGTTGAATCAGAGGTCAAGTTTCGGAAGCTCTGCTCTAGGGCTTGTGATTTTGTGGGGAGACAGTGGAAACGCATAAGCAGCCCCCATAGAGAAGTACTGAAGGGACGTGCAAGACAGGCGCCTTGTGGGCGTGTGTGGAGGAAGCGCCAATTCCACGCTTCGCACCTATGTGTTCTCGAGCACTTGACTTAGGCTCTCTGGGCCTCTTTGCTCATCTGTAAAATTACAACCTCATAGAGTTGGGGCGAGGAGTAAGTGAGTTAATACATTGTGAAGTGCTTAGAGCAGGGCCTGGCACATCACAAGGACTCATGAATTGTTGGCTCTTAATATTTTTAGAGGGGTAGGAGAGGCTCCTTCAAGGAGGGAGCATCTAATCTGGGCCTTGGAGGACCAGCAGGGTTTTGACAAGTGGAGAATTGGATGGAAGATCATTCCAGCCGAAAGGAACAGTGAGAGCAGAGACCAGGAAAGTCCATGATGTCTGCAGGTCTCCTCTGGGGTGACCAGAGCATGGGAGGCCCAGAGGTCTAGCAGCAGGGACGAAGCACAGGCGAAGGTGTCTGGCTGTGGGCTGGGGCTGGGCATCTTCGCCAGGAGAGGAGAACTGCTCGGAGCGCTGCTGCACAGCCGCTCCCCGACAGGCAGGTTGAGGGGCAACTGCGGTGCTCCCAGTGGAGGCAGTGCAGGTGGAGAGGTGGGGAGGGGATGGCAGCGAAAGGCGGCTGATGGCCTTTGCTACTGGGGGCCCAGTGCACCATCCTTAAGGTGGCCACTGAGCCCTTATTGGGGGATCCTAAAAGTTGCAGGAGGCTATCAGGCTGCCAAGTCTATTTGCAGGTATTTCTCTCCACCCACCAGAATCCTCCCTACTCCCTAATCTTACCCTAATCCTCAGGGGCTGTGGGAGCTGTAATTACCAGGCAAAAATGCCAAGCATTTGTGATAATGGAGATTGCTTAATGCAAACTCCGGGACGAGGGGCGGGCTGGCAGGTGGGTGGGTGAGTGGGGCAGGCAGGCTGCCTGTAGTCATGCAGAACACTGCCAGTGCCCGCCAGTTGGGCAGGGGCGTGTGCTCCCAGAAGACCCGTTATGCACAGAGAGGGCTCAGGACCCCACTGCTCGGGGGCTCAATGGTCACCAAAGCCTGCAGGTGGCCTTTCTTGCCTTTCCTTTTCATGCCATCTCCTAGATTGTGGTGCTTCATCCCATTCTCCTGCCCATACTCCCACACGATACCCATCCTGTGTCCTGTTCCCCACGGAAGTTGCTGAAGGCCTTTGCAATACAGACGGAGAAACTGAGGCCAAGGCAGGAATCCTTAGTTAAGAGCCCTCCTGGGGCATTTCTCTTTCACAGGGGTCTCTTGGAGTTCAGACACCAGATGGTTTTGGGGCAGGATGGGGTAAATGTCGCAGGGGCTGGGGGCGGGGGGACTCCAGCCTGCCTCTGCCTTTCTTCCTGCTTCTCTTCCAGCCCCATGCTCCACCCTCCACAGATCCCAGTCACTGCTTCCCCAGCAAGCCCCTTGTTGCTGCCTGAAGCCTTCCCTAGTGTTCTTTGGTGCACCTGGTACCTGCCCTCTGGCTCCCCAGGTCCCTCTGTCAAATCCAACCCATCCCACAAGGCCAGCTCTAAGACCCCTCCTCTAAGAAGCCCTCCTGGACTACCCAGCTGAAAGTGCAAACCCCACCCTCTGAATGCCCAGGGCACTCAGTCAGCACCTCTTTCACAGCCCAGATCCTAGTCAGGGGGTGTTGGTCATCTAGCCTCAGGTTCCTGCTATTGTCACACACACACCCCTCCAGTGCTGTTTCCTAACCTCTAGGCCTGGGGCTCCTCCCTCCCTCCTTCTGCTACGTACCTGTCCCATCCTGGGCACTAAACCCAAGGTCCACCCCGCCACGCCTGCCCATCCCCCCAAAAGCCCAGCCTCGCTCCAGGCAGACAGCCTGGGCAGCTGGAGCTTGGGGTGGGGAGGAGCTGCCCAAGGTCTCTAAACCGTTGGTCCCGGGTGTGGTTTTGAGATTAAACCTGGCGCCTTTCCTGTGGCCCTTGATAAGGGTGATCCAGGGTGCTTATCTGGCATTTTCTGTTTTAAGGCCTGTTGACATCTGTGAGGTTCAGCAAAGTCCCACCTCCCTGCGGAGCCCTCAGAGCCTTCGGTGATAAGTACGCGCTCCCACCTCCCTGTGGCCCGCTCGGGCACCCAGTGTTGCACTCCCAGGGCACTTGGGACACTCATGGTCAGCACCATCCCTGGGCCCCGCCCCGCCCCGCCCAGCACAGGGACTGCACCTGAGGGGCGCTATTAATAATTATATCAGGACGTTATGTAAACAGAGACCGCCCTGCACGGGAAGCTCAGTCTAAGGGAGGATTGTTCTGTTATTGATTGTGCTCCCATCATTCTGTCCTTCAAACTTCCTAGCTCAGATCCTGATTGGATTTTATTTGGGGCACAGAGCACAGAGGAGGGAACCTGTGTCCGGAGCAACCGGGGAGGCTTTTTGGAGGGGAAGGATTGAAGCTGGACCCTGAAGGAGAGTAGGTGGGGAGGAGGGACAGGGGCTGAACTGTCAGGGGCAAGGGGCCTGGGAGTCTGGGGTAGCAGGAAGGTCAAGGATGTCAGGGCTGTGTCCCGAAGGGCTTTGAATGCCAGGCTAAGGAGCACGAGCTATGAGCACTAGGGAGCCACATAGGGTTTCAGAGCAGGGCAGTGGTGGATCCAAGCTGTTTCCGAAGACCGATATGGCAATAGTGTGGAGGGTAGATCAGAGGGAAGATGCTGATTTCTCAGTTGGGGCCATGGAGAGGAGGGCAGTCCAGAGATATCCTGCCTGGATATTGATAGCAATTCAGCCTGGAGAGCCACGTGGGTGACCCACGGACCTGCACCCAGGTCCTCTCTCTCTTCCCTGCTTCCTGGCAGGCAGGTCTCGGCCTCGAGCAGCAGCTGTTCTCTGTCTGCTCTTCTGTTGGCACTGGTGGCAGCAGCCCTCCTGGGAGCAGTCTTTACAAAATACCCCTGCCTCATGATGAAGGCTTCCTCGGCCCGCCTGCCTTGGCAAACCATGAAGGAGGGGCCTCAATGCGAGGAAGTGCCCTGGCCTTTGTTCTGGCTCCGGCCATGGCTGGACCCACTGCCCATTGTTTTCCATGCGGCTGGTGACCTTGGCCAGCTGGACAGGACTCCCTTGGGCCTGGCCACCTCCAAGTCCACTGTGGAAGACAGCCAGGCTGGCAGGATGGTTTTCAGCCCCTAGGTGGCCTTGAGTAGGGCTGCTGCCCATGGGGAGATGCAGGTTCCCTATCTGGGACCCCAGCTCTGGCCATTTGGGTCTCAGTGGGCACCATGGAAACTGCCTAGGAATCTCTAACAGGGAGGAAAGCAAGTTCCCAGCGCCAGAATGGAGACCCACACCTCCTCTGTGTCTGCTGGACCTGTGGGTCAGAGCCCAAGTCTGTCTGCCATTCTGTCTCTGGGTTTGGGGAATCCTTGCTGCATCTGCCATGGGTGTGCGCTATGAGAAAAGGGGCTGGACGAGAGGACGGAGTGGTTATGAGCTTGTGCCTGGAGTTTGACTGCCCAGGTTTAGATCTTAGCTCCAACCTCTCAGTTGTATCACCTTAGTTAAGTTACAAAACAAACACACAACCCCTCTGAGCCTCAATTTCCCTACCTGTAAAATGGGAATAATAACAGCACAAACGTCACAAAGTTGATGTGAAGATTAAGTGCAAAGTACTCAGAACAGAGCCCGGCGCCCAGTAAGTGCCCACAAGATGCTGGCTCTTTTGCTGCGGGCTGGAGGGAAGGGTGCAGGGATTGGGGCAGGGCCACCTCACTGAGGTTCAAGAAGTGTGACCATGTGGAATGTCATGATAGAGAGAGGCCAACAGGGCCTTATCTGTGCATTGACCCTAGGGGAGGTCGGCCCCTGTCCCCATACCTTCCCAAACCCTCACTGAAAGGCCAGTCCCTACCCTCCTTTCCCAGCTCTCCCCAGGCCCCATAGCTGCTCCCAGGCCAGCTGGATAAGTGCCTTCCTGTCTGGTTGCCCCCCAGGCCATTCCTCCCCACTCTGGGCTTTGGTCCCCTGCTTACGAAAGGTGATGGGACAAGGTGTCCCTATGTAGCTGTTGGGCCCGCATTCTCAGCAGTGACCGCTCCTGAGACTGAGACTGGGGGCAACAGGGATGGGCGCCATGTGCAGCCCCCAAGGGGCCTGGCACACAAACCTCCTCGGGAGGGAGAAGGAGACAGCCGGGTACTCGCCCAGGGCCCAAGGTTGACACATGGCAGATGCTGAAGTTCTTCCTCCGTGCTCCTTGCCTCCTGGAGGACTTGCTGGGACGCTGGAAGGCCCCCAAGCGGGGCAGAGGAGAGGGTGGGGCTTCCTGGAGCCCCTCCTCTCCTATCTCCCCTTATTTCCTGAGACTTTGGGGGTTCTGGAAATGATCTGTGAGTGTCCTGGTTTCTATATCCGTGTGCTATTGTGTGGGAGCCCAGCCTTTCCTTCAATTCAGACCTCTCCCCGTGTGAGCAGCCCGGAGAGAGGGATGGGTCAGCGCCCCTATCTGGCCTGCCCAGAAGGAAGCGGCCCAGCGACCAGCCCAGCGCCTCCTGCAAGCCCTGCTTCCTATGGCCCCCGAGCCCTCACGGAACGTGCCAAGTGCATTTTCCTTCTTTTCAGCTAAGGCAGACGCACCTTGGGTTTATTTGTCCAAGGGTTTTCCACTTCCTTTTCTGGAAAGTCATCAGGGTCCCGCATGTTGCTTTCGCCACAGAGGAGGCTGGGAAGAGAGGCCTGTGTCCCCTGGAAGCGTGAGTGGGGAAGGCTGAGGATCCAGGAGCATGGGACCCAGCTGCGCTCGCCCTGACACCCCCTCAGGCTGCAGTGACACACAAGGCCACTTGGGGTGGCCTGTCACAAGAACAAATCTGTTCTACTTGCGAAGAACCCCAGACTGCACAATGAGGCTGCCCAGGCCTCTCCGCTCCCGTGCCCTGCCCACGGCTGCACCCAGTCACCTTCAGAAGCCCAACTGCCCAAGCCCCTCATTCAGGCCCCGCTCCCACGTGGACAGGCCTGGGCGGGTGGGGGCTCCTGAGGGCAGAGCCTACATCCTCTCCACCTCTGCACCCCCAGCCCGGGTGCTCCCAAGGCACAGTCCAGGCCTCCTCATCCGCACGACCAGGCAGGGAAAGCAGGGAATCCGCATGGCTCTAGGCTGTGGAGAGAAGACAGGCTCGCACGAGGACATCCTGGGGCGAATCGGTGGCAGGAGGGTGGCATGCCATCCCCCCTCCACCAGCCTCTCTCTGAGGCTCAGAGCTGGCTGTGGGGAGAGGGAACATCTGCTGCCCCTGCCATGGCTGGAAGCCCACCCCTCCCATCCCTCTCTGTTTGGATCTTCCTCTTCCCAAACCACCTCCCTTCCTTTACATAAACAGGTCTATCTGCCATGTCCCCTCCTCCAGGAAGCCCTTCCCGATTACTGGCCAGAGGTGGGGCTCTTCCGCTGCCCACAGATCCATCTCGCCCCTCCCTGTGGCTTAGGCCTGGATCCCAGCTGCGCTCCCCCTAAACACCCAGGGCTGCACAGGGGCCCATTACCGCTCCAGCTTCCCCTCCGGTGGCTTGGGCGCTTGAGTCAGCTAGCGTCTGAGCCAGTGAGTGGTGGAAGGGTGGTCTCCTACGGGCACTGACCCTGGTGCTAGCCCAGGCAGGGCACCGGGGGTGCTGTTTTATCTGAACCATGAATCACATCTGGGACTTACTTACGCTGTTGAAGTGTCCAGTCTGAGTCCTTCCCACAGAAAGCCCTGCAGTGCTCCTAAAACACAGCCGGCTGTTCGAATCTCCTAATAGTAAGATCTGCTCCATTAGTTCCCTGGGCAGCCAGAATCAGGGAAAAGAATTTCTGTCTGTGACAGGTAGCTATCTTTGTTATCTTAGAGTAAGAGTTGTTAAACACTTCTTTCCTTTCTTGCCCTGACTTCCAGGAAGCTCAGATGGAAAGTGATGCTCAGTGGCATCTCTCTCTGGTACCATGAGCAGCTTCCTCCCTCTCTTTGGTTTTAGTTTCACTAGACTGTGATTAGGAGTTTTTCTTGTGACTCAGCCCCTTTCTGCTCAAGGTGTGCTCCTGGGCCCAGCAGCATCAGCATCACCCGGGAGCTTCTTAGAAATGCAGAATCTCAGGCCCCACCCAGACCTGCTGCATCAGAACCTGCATGTTAACAAGATCCCCAGGGATTCAGGTTCACATTAAAGTCTGACAAGCACCAATGGAGTCCTGAAATTCTTTTGGAACAGATGTGAAAGGTACAGAAGTAAGACCTATGCTGCTTCTCCCTTCTCCTACCCTGACCTCCCCACCGAAGGCTTCCCCTGCAGCTCTGCCCACCCTTCGAGCCCCACCCTTGAAAGCCAGCCCTTGCTCTGATTTACCCCTCAGTTCTGCTCTCTGGCGGGGTCGGCTTACTGAGGCGTATGGAAAGGGAGCCCTGTTTGTGTGTGGCCTGCAGGGATGATGGGGACCCTCCGAGAGCTGGCTGGCTGCTCCCTTAAGGACCAACGTGACCCTCCTATGGTGCTGGGCTCTCAGCAGTGAGTGGGGACATCATGGTGTAGCCCAGGCCCCGAGGTGCCACAGGATCGGGCAGGAGCCCGAGGGGCCTGAGAGACCTGGGAGTGGTCTGCCCGGGGAGTAGCAGCCCTGGGAGGTGGGTCCTCGGGTCCATGCTGCTGCTCCAGGGGGCTGTCTCCGGGTGGCGGGTGCAGAGCACACTTGATCCCTGGCCCACAGGGCAGCACAGGAGAGGGGAAGCCGGGAAGCCACATGCAAGGAGCTGTCCTGGGTGGGTAGGCTGCCTGAGAAAACAAGGAGGGACACGGGACAGTACCCAGCTAGGGGGTCAGGGCCTCTGGCAGGGGTTCCTCAGGGGATTCCTGGATCTGCTGGTGTGCAATTTTAGGCAGCCTTTGTGATCCCTTCACATCCCGAGGGTCTGTGATTCAAAGTCCTGCGTCCTCCTGGAAGGCTTCTGTGGCTTCTCCTGCCCTCACCAGTCAGCTCCTCCCCACCCCAGCTCATAACCTTGCCCTGAGCTCTTCTCTGGTTGCCTATGCTCCTGAGTCTGGGCCCCCACCAGCCTGGGGACCCGGGGCCTGGGCTGCCTCCTCTGACCACCAGCCCTCAGGCGGGCAGGGTGGGGATGGGTGGGAGAGCAGGGCAGGCCCATGATGCAGGCCTGGCAGGTCCCTCTGTCCTGGCTGGCTCTGGAAATGGCCACTTCCAGGACCTCTGCTTCTCCAGGACAGAGAGCATGGGGAGGGCATCCTGCCATGCCAAGCTGCTGCCAGCGCTGTGGATATCCTTCTTCACGTGCCTGGGCCTGGCCTGGGCAGTGTCGGGGTCACTGTGAGGGACCTGGGCTTCCTGAGTTCCAGACCCTGCAGCCCCAACCCCTCCGGCCCTGGCTCTCCAAAGGTCCCAGTGCGGCGAGCCCAGAGTGGGCGCGTGCAGGGAGGAAGGGGCAGCAAGTCCTCCCCGGTCCTCTGTGTGCTCTGCTAGGTGCCACTCTGCTGTTGGGGGGTGAAGAGGGGCAGGCTGAGACTGGTTCCCTATGTATGTCATTGGGGAAGTCACTTTGGCCCAAGGCCTCAGTGTACCTTGGTGCAACAGGGTCTTCGACCTGAAGGCCCTGCTGCTCTAATGTTCTAATGCCCTGGTGACAGGAGGTCCCTGGAGGGGGTGTAAAGGGGCCCTGTGAGGCGGCTTCCCAGCAGGATCACAAAGCAGGAGGTACGTGTGCTGGGGTGAGTCTGCGGCTCTGGGGGCTGGGAAGCCAGGGGCCCCAGGGTAGGGGGCCGTGTCATCATTTTCTCATTAGGCGAGACAGCGATCTGCCCGTGTGAGATGATCTTGCTGGCCCTGTGGGCTCCAGGAATGTTGGCTTCACATGAATAGACCTTCCAGACGGACCACAGAGGGAGGGGGCTTGGGCAGATGGGGCCAGGGCGGGCCCTGCCCACCTGCCTAGGCCCTGTACCACCAGCCCCTGACCACGACATCTTAGGAGGTGGAAGAGCGAAAGAGGGTGGTCCACAGGTGGGCCTGCCCACCCCTGCTCCGTGAGCGCCAGCGCACGTCTCCTGACGCTGCCTGGTGGGCCGGCGGATGGCTGGTTCTACTCAGCTTTGAAAACCTCCCCAAGCTGCCCCGCACACTGAGCCTGCCCCCACCTGGCTGTGAGCAGAGAGCTGGGTCAGGCCTGGTCCCCACCCCCACCCAGGGTACAGGGGACCGTCTGGAGCTAAAGACAGTAGGACATGCATAGCAAAGTAGAGTCCCCAAGAGTGGGACCACAAGGCAGTGCAGTCACAGAAATGCCCACAGCTCCTCTCCTCCACCATTGAAACTCAGCTCGTGGGAAGGAGATGAGATGAGGGAGGTCCCTGGATGACGAGCAGCACAGGTGGCAACAGCTGTGAGCACTGAGAAGGGCCAGAGAGACGGGGTATAGGGGTCCAGGGAGCAGAGGCCGCAGTGTACGTGGCAGAGGGATTCATAGGTGGCAGGGGTTAGTGACCACAATGTGCATTACTCAGTGTCTGTGCATGCATGCATGTGTTTGGGCACACGTGTTTTTATGTGTGCACACATATGGACAGGTGAACAACACATGTATGATGCACATGTGTGTGCGTTCACATGTGCACATTGTGTTTCCATGCACGTGCATGTGTGTGCAAGCATGTGTTTGTGTGAGTGTGTACATGCAGCCCATGTACTTTCAGAGCAGGGGGAAAGGACAACGAGGCCATATGGTGGCCCCTTAGGCAGGTGCTGTGACTTGGCAGGGCAGGCAGGAGGGTTAGGGACACAAGCCCAGCCCAGGCTTGTTGCAGGGCTGAGTCCGAGCACAGCCGAACTTGCGCTTGTGCTCGTCTCTGCCCCGCCCTGTGCACTGCTGGCTGCTGGTGGTGGCAACAGTGGTGGTGTCAGGGCCACATTATGACTTTTGTGGGCCCCCAGGTTCTTTTGCCTTCATGGGCCCCTTGCTCCATACATAGAGATATTGGAAATTAGATTTTACAGCTGCATTGGCATAAAGACGAGCCCATTAATCCTGGGAGTGAGGTGGTGGCGTGAGCACATTGAACGCGGAATTTCACCAGCGCTCTGGTGCCCACCGGCATCTACGCAGTTCCGCCGTCGGGCCCTTGAGGGAACTGAGGCCGTCCCGGCAAGGCATCTGCTCCTCCGGCTGGAACTCGCTCGGCTCTGCGTGCTGGAAACACTGAAGAAGCTAGAGGGGCTTTGGCCCTTGGCAGCACCTGGCTTGTTCCAGCAGCAGGATCCAGAGCAGGTGAGGACACCCGGAAGATGTGACTGGCCGGCAAGGTGGCAGGAGCAGCATCAGCCGCCTTGGTGGCTCCCAGAGGAGCTGGAGCCAGGGAAGAAGCAGTGAGCAGCGGCAGAGACAGTGGGAGCTGGGAGAGGGTGGGGCCCCACAGCAGGGGCCAGACAGCGTGGGCGCAAACTGGGCAGGGAGACACTGCCAGAGAGCCTGGAGTCCCTGCCTGCTGGACTCACTGTGGACTCCTCCCAGGGACACCGGCTGTGGGGGAGGGGTGGGGGGCCCAGGGGAGCATGATGTCTCAGAGTCACGGGGTAGTTCAGGGACCTCAGTGTTGACGGAGGGGTTGATGTGCTTCTACATTGGCTCAGGCCCTGTTTGGAGACATGAAAGTGTCAGGTCTTGGGGTGCTGGGGAGCAGGAGGTGGGCTCTCCTGTGGATACCTGTGGCAGCCCAGGCTTCTTGGCCCCTGGTCAGGGGGGCACTTTCCTGAGTCCTTGCTGGGGTCTGAGGAGGAGGGGGCCTTGTCAACCAGAACAGGGAGCGGGAAGAGGAAGGGTGTGGCCCTGACCCACCAGGAGACCCCGGGGCATGCGACCTTTCCTCTCCGAGCCTCAGTTTCCACATGCACAAAATGAGGGCATCAGATCCAATGCCATCTGACCCGTCTCCCAGTCTTGATGCTTTATAATCTAACGAGGCCAAGATCAGAGGTTTTTGAGGGAGCCCAGGGCAGGTGGAGCAGAATGGGAAGCTGCAGGGGTGGCCGGGCCCAGGGGAGAGGAGGAGTCCAGTGGGAAGTGCTCCCAAACCACTAACACACGACACTTCCTTCCTGGGCCCCACAGCGCCCAGGCTGCTCCAGGCAGAGCCCTTGTCCTGTCCTGCCCTCCCCAAGGGCGTGGGCTGGCAGCCCAGCACAAATGCCACCACCAGCTTTTTCTGCACTTAAGGGTTGCCCGCCCTCCCGGGCCAGCAGGGATTCCCCACCCGCAGGGCAGGGCTGGGGAAAATGTGACTTCACTCCTTGAAGGAGGACCTTCTGCAGTCCCAGCAGAGTTGGCGTGGAGCTGGAGGCAGCCTGTCTTCTCAGGGCGCCCAGATTCGGGTCTGGGAGCTCAGGCCAACTCTTGAATCTCTTCTTCTGTCCCAGGATGTGGTACCTCGAACCTTCATATCCCTTGGCTGGGCTCAGGGCAATTTTTTTCACCCCGTCTCTGTGGCTCATCCCTTGTGGCATCAAGCAGGGGCCGTTGCTGGAGAGTTGATGATAAAACATCAAAATGGAAAATCCTGCTTTCCAGAAATAGGGGCACCCGCACCCCCCCGGGCAGCAGGGTGGGGTGAGGGTGGGGTAGGGCAGGGAGAGAGTGCATGGGATGCAGTGGCCTAGAAAATTACTCAATTGTTCCGCCTCTGGTGAATCACTGGTGGCCCGCTAAATCCGGTCTTGATTTAAGAGAGCTTGTGTGACCCTGAACTACCCCGAGAGTTATCTGTCAGACAGGGAGGAATTCACAGGCTTTGAGAAGCGGGTGCCCCTCTCGCGGGGGTGGGGAACCTGTGGCCTTGAGGCAACACGTGGCCTTCTAGGCCCTTAAGTGTAGCCTTTTGACTGAATCTGAATTTTATAGAACAAATCCTTTTATTAAAAGGGGTGCAGCAGAGAAAGATGAAGCTTTTCTTGCCTCCTTTGGTGCTTAAAAAAGAACAAGCTTGAAATCAGAAGGCCGCAGGTTCCCCAGCCCTGCGAGATGCTTTGTGGATCAGCCCCGCCACGCCCAGCCCTGTGCTCAGCTCTGCTGGGGGCACAGCGTGCAGGGACGCAGATGCCCAGGCCCTGCCTTCGGGGCCCGGCCTTATCCCACGGACAACGCAGGGATAGCCGTCCTGGGGAGAGAGAGAGGTGCTCCGGTGGAGGAGGGGTGAGGCTGGTGTGGCTGGGAGGGAGGATGAGGGTGCTGTGGTAGGAGGAAGAGTGTGGGTGCCAACACCCAGGCCCAGTGTGCCAGCTGCATGGGAGCCTGGGCTGCTGTCTGGAACGGGAAGGGGTGTGTGGCGAGGGCCTTGCAGGGCATGGCAGGGAGAGCAGGCCCTGGGGCAATGCTGTCTCCTTTGTGGGTCTCTGTGCTCCAGGCCTGGGTACCCCCTTGGCTCCCTCAGGCTTGGAGGGGACCTGGCCTTGCTTCGCACGAAGGATGATTCCAGACTGATACTGAGTCTGGCCTCCTGTGGGGACAGGCCTGTCGGGGTGGCCCGAGAGCCAGGGCCCGCAGGTCAGAGTCGGGAGAGGGACGGAAGCAGATGCCCTGGGGAGGAGGTTTGCAAGGGTGCTGGGAGCCACTGGGCAGTTGGGAGGGAGTCGTGGGGAAGGGTGTTTTCTGATTCCTGCCACCCCTCTCCAGCACCCTCAGGGGCCTGTCTGCCCTCCTCTGTCAGTGCTTTCTGCCCCAGGCCTGGAAAGCCTAAGCGGTTTTAGAAAATTCATCCGAGCTGTGGGAAGGTGATGGTGACTAGATGGTCGGGACTGGTCTGTGTCCGAGTCCCCTCCCACCCCACACTCCATCTTCCCAGTAGCCCTCCCGGAGAGAATGAAGTCATTGTTTCCCATGCCCAGCCTGTGGGTGGGTAATCCCTGCTGGGCCCAGAGGCAAGGTGCATTCCCCCTCGGCCCCTCTGCCCTGCACCTGGCAGAAGCTTCTGGCTAGTGACAGCCTTGGCCACACCCGAGGTGGACCCCTAGCCACTCATCTCCAGACAAAGCCTGCAGTTCTCCCACTGGATCCCTGAGGAGACGGGCCCAGACAGCCCTGGGAACAGCCGGCTCTAACTGGAACGTGGGTCTCCTGGGCACGTCAGGAATGAGGCACATCTGGAAAAGTGTTTGGGAGACTGTTGCTGCCAGCAGGGCCAGACAGCGCCCAGGCCAGAGTGGCCTCAAGCCCCGCCCAGGGCTCAGGAGCTGGGGTGGGGACTCTGGCCTGGGGGCTCTGGAGGCTGGGCCAGTGACACCGTCCATGGAGAGGTGCAGGAGCCAACCGAGGGTGAGGGACAGCGTTCGCCAAGTCAGGACGCACTGGAGGCGAACAGCCCCTGCCTCCGAGAGCAAGCTCCCCGGGCTGGCAGGGGGCTTGGCCGCCCTCTCAGCTTCTCTGTGCACCCACTCTTAGCCCGGTGCTTCCTTTCCTACCCTCCTCCCCCTGCCAATTATGCAGGGACGTGGAGGCTGTGCCCTCATGCCCCCTGTCCTTCCTGGCACCTCTTAGGGCCTGCAGCCCAGCCCTTGTACTTGTTTTTGGGCCAAGAGACCTGGGCTTTCTCTCTGGTAACCAAGTCTATTGGGGGCCCTTCCTGACAGGTGGGCAGAGAACCAGATGTGGACTCTGGGGTTGGGTGGTCCTGGGTTCTAATCCCGGCTCTGCCTTTCCTTGGCAAATCACTATCTGAGCCTTCCAGCGTTGTGGGAAGACAGGCCTCGGCCAGATGCTGTTTCCTTCCTTCCTTCCTTCTCTGGTTGGCCTGGATTTGTGGCAGACTAGGGAGAAGGAGGTGGAGGAGTTTGCAGCCTTCCTGGGCCTGGGGCTTCGGCAGCAAACCTTCCCCCTTTCCCATCCAAATGGTCAGGCATGGCCACAGAGGCCCCTCAGCACCGGGGAGATGGTGGGCAAATGAGGTCCGCATTAGCATTCCTGGCGATGCTTGCATTTGGTGGCGCCTCCTGGTGACGGCAATGCCTTCCTCCAAAGGAATGGAGCCATGTGGTGGCATTAAGGCAGAGGCCACACCGGCAAGGGGGAGGGGGCAGGAGATGTAGGGGGTGGCAGTGGGTGCCCCGAGGACCCTCGTATCATCCTGAGATGGGTGGGCCCCTGAGTGGCCGGGGCGAAAGTGCTTTGCCTAACCTGTTACCCCCTGGGTCCCCTGCCTCCTGCTCTGCTTCTTCCGAGGACACACTCACACTCACACACAGCCACGCTCTCGGCCGGAGTGTCCTCACAGAGCCTGCAGGCCACATGCTGGGATGGAAGCTTCATGAGGATAGGGGGCTGCTCTGTCTGGGCCGCAGCTGTCTCCCCGTACCCAGAGCAATGTCTGGCACATGATACATGCTGAGCACATATTCTTGGATAAATTAGGAAGTTCCAGATCATTCTCCCCACAGTAGCATGTCATGTACCCTCAGCTGTGTGGTGGCTGCTGACCTGTGGACACTGTCAGGGATACCTGGATGCACACAGGTCGTGCAGGCCCTTCTTCCTGCCTCTGCCGGGCCACACCAGCCTGAGTACAGGAGCGCCTGCGGCCTGGGGCCAGCTCTCCCCCTGCCACTGTCCTCAAGTGCTCTTGGTGGCGTCTTACTACCCATCAGCCTCAGAACTTAGCACCAAGCAGAGTAGGGTGGGGACAGGTGTGGGCCCAGTAGGAGCCAGGAAGCCCAGGGGGAGGAGGAGGATGGCGTGTATGTCCCTCGGCAGACACGGTCTGAGGGAGACAGCCCAGGAGCCTGCGGCCTGGAGGGAAGTGGTCCTCTTCCAGAAGACCACAGTCCGAGCTCGGGTGCCACAGCCCACCCCGCAGGAGCCCAGTCGGCGGGAGAAACAGGGCTGTCATCCGCAGCCCCAGCGTGAGGGATCCCGGCCCTGCAGAGAGAGGTCTGGTCGGATGCCCCCAGGAATGGACCAGATAACTCTGCATGTGGGCCGGTGTCACCCACTGCCAGGGCACAGGGCCAGCAGCCAGGGGCATGAGGGAGCCTCCAGGCATGGAATGCTGAGCGGGGGCTGCTCGGAGTGAAGGATGGGGAGGAGGCTCTGCGAAGTGGCCCAGCAGGGCCGGCTCCCTCTCTCAGGTGGTCAATACGGCCCCAGTTACCTCTGGCCACCCGGGCTCCCTGACCAGGCAGGGCCCACCGGCCACCACACTGACAAGCCTCGGGCAAACTGCATCCTAAATGTCCAGGCACTAGGTGAGGCAGCTCCCCACCCCCACCCCAGGTGGCCTCCCGCTCCCGGCAAGCACTCACCAGGCTCGGCCCTGGTAGTTCTCCTTGCGGGTGGGAGTGGGGGCTGGTGTCATTGTCCACAGGATGGCCCCCGACAGGAGGCACAGGACCCACATGTTCATCCTGCCCTGCCCCGGCATCCCGGCATATTAGAATTCGGAGTCCTTTCCCTCACCGGGCCTCAGTTTCCCACCTATAAATGGGCGAGGCCACCACTTCTGAGTAGGACCGTGGTGGGCCAGGCAGGAGGTGGGAGGAGAGGGACCCAGATCACCCAGGCCCTTCCAGCAGGCCACAGAGGGCCCTCCCTCCTGGGCCGGCCCTTCCAACACGCTCCGTGCAGCAGGTGGGCAGGCCGGGCCGTGTCCTGGCCCCGAGGTCCAGATCCTTGCTGTGCGTCGGCTGCCCTGTGCCTCTGGGTCAGAGAGGCCAGGGCGTCTCCCCCTGCTGGGGGCTCCCCTCTCCCTGCTCATCTCCCCTTTTCTGCCTCTTGGCTCTGGCTCCAGTCCTGTCTCCCCTTTTAGTTTGTCCTCTGAGCTCTTCCGTCTCTGTCTCTTGGCCCCGCCTGTCTCGCTGTCTCTGGCTGGGGATCTGTCTCTCTCTGTCATTTCCACTTCCACTCTGATTCCATTCCCCGCTCCTCTTTCGCTCTCTCTGCCTGCCTCTTTGTCCTGTCTTGTGCTTCCCTCTGTCTGTGTCTCTTTGTCTCCCCCTTTCTCCCCTGGTCACTTCCTTCCCCTCTCCTCCCCTCTCCTCTCCTCTCCTCTCCTCCCCTCTCCTCCCCTCTCCTCTCCTCTCCTCCCCTC
>NW_012140080.1:7040469-7059326 GCF_000956105.1 Propithecus coquereli
CTCCTCTCCTCTCCTCGCCTCCTCTCCTCTCCTCTCCTCTCTTCTCCTCCCAGCCCCAGGTGGGCTCCTCTCCACCCATCTCCCCAGACCAGCCAGCTTGTCTGCCTGTGAGGGGAAAGTCTTAAGCTGTCCCATTCTTCCCCATTTAGTTCAAATTGCTCCCGAGAAGTTTGAGGGCTTCTAGGGTGGGGGCCCCCAATACCCTGCCTATCTCAGCGTGCAGAGTGGCCCAGAGACAAGCTCTCTGCACCTCCATGCCCTCATCACTGAGGTCTGGCCTGTGAGGCAGGGCACTCTGGGACATCCCCAAAGTGACGTGCATTGGCCAGCCCGGGCTGGGGTGTGCGAGGCCCAGACTGCCCCTCTGGACCCCTGGGCTGCTGGACTCCGGACTAATGCTGCTCTGAGGTGGGATAGGACGCCGGGCAGGCAGGATCACGGCACCTGTCTCCAGGGAGGGCAATGTCCACCCTCCGAGACCAGCCCGTCCACCCGCCCCCTCTGGAGTGCCTGGCTCTGCCCTTGGGCACCCCCTGGCTTAGCACACGGGGCGGGGACACCTGGATTTCTCTGGCCTCCTGAGTGGGGCCAGCTTGGAGGAATTTCCCAAAGCCTATTAGAGCACCGGCTGCCTCCCGCCTGCCTCCCCGGGCTGGGCAGGGCTGAGGGCGGAGGGAGAGAGCGAGGGAGGGGGAGAGGAGGAAGAAAAAGAGTTGGCAGGCCGACAGAGCCGTGTCTACATCCATCCCGAGAGGAGGCCCGTGTGGCGTGGGGCGGGCCGGCGCGAGGAGAGGCCTTCCTCCCTTTGTGCTCCCCCCGCCCCCCCAGGCCTATAAATAGGCCCAGCCCGGGCTGTGGCTCAGCCCTCGGAGGGAGTTGAGCACCAGGCAGCAGTCTCCAGCCAAGCCCCCTGCCAGCATGGCCAGCGAGTTCAAGAAGAAGCTCTTCTGGAGGGCGGTGGTGGCCGAGTTCCTGGCCATGACCCTCTTCATCTTCATCAGCATCGGCTCTGCCCTGGGCTTCAACTACCCGGTGGGGAGCAACCAGACGGCGGTCCAGGACAACGTGAAGGTGTCGCTGGCCTTCGGTTTGAGCATCGCCACGCTGGCCCAGAGCGTGGGCCACATCAGTGGCGCCCACCTCAACCCGGCCGTCACGCTGGGGCTGCTGCTCAGCTGCCAGATCAGCATCCTGCGGGCCGTCATGTACATCGTGGCCCAGTGCGTGGGGGCCATCGTCGCCACCGCCATCCTCTCGGGCATCACCTCCTCCTTGTCCATGAACTCGCTCGGCCGCAACGACGTGAGTGGGGTGGCCCCAGGCTTGGGGGTTCTGGAGCAGTGCTGAGAGGGCACTGGTCCCATCCTCTGCCCATTGTGCAGATGGGGTCACTGAGGGACAGAGAGGACGAGAGGTTGCCGGAGGTCATGTAGAGAGTTGGGGTCAGAATTGGGGCTGGAACTCTGCTATGTCTGCAGCCCAGAGCCTGTTTCCTGCCAGGCACTGTGGGAAGCTGAGATCCAGAGAATAATGGTCTTGCCAACGTCCCCTGTGGGCATCTGTTGTGGGGAATAAGCTTTGGAGGCAGCTAACATGTGAGGCGGCAGCTTGCGGCTCTCAGCGGTAGTTTCTTGACGCTGCTCAGCGCTGCCCGTGCAGCCAGCTCGCTCCTCCTGCAGCCGTGCACCCCGGGGAGATTTTGCCCGCCGTCCCAGCCACCCTGCGCCAGATGCCCAGCATGTCTGCGGCCAGTTCTGCAAGTGTGCGAACAGGACTCCCTCCCGGAGCCGCCCGGGCCTCCAGGCAACGCCCCATATTCACACAGGTTCCCAAACAAACCGCCCCCCAGGAATCAAGAAAAAAGTCCCCTCCCAGTCCTTGGCCCCTGGGAGTTGGACAGAGATAAGGGCGTGAAGGCGCCGGCTGGAGCTGTTCGGAGGTGGTTTCGTGGGTTACAGTGTGGGCTGGGGGCGAGGGCTGGGCCCGCTTCCGGGCACCGAGAGGTATGGCGTCTGCGTGTGTGTGTGAAGGGGTGCGCGCGTTGGCTGGCTCGGGTCTCTGGGCTTGTGCGAACCGTGTGCACGTTGTGCTGCCGTGTGAGGGTGCGGGGGCGAGTGTGCGACTGCATGTGCCCACGGCTCCTGGCTTGAGTGGGGTCTGGGCTGGGGTCACTAATGACAAGCAGATGTTGGTGACTGGGTGGCAGCTGCTGAAACGAATTCCTCCTGGGCTGCTTAGCACAGCTAATTGGCCGTTGGCGGCAGCTGCCCGCTGTCGCGGACCTGGGCTTTTCCAACTCCTCAGCCAAGTGCAAGCTCAGACTGTGCTTGGGCCACAACAGGGGGCAATTTGGCCTGAGAGGCTGGGTACGGCTTGGAGGAGGTCTCAGAGGGCCCAAGTGACAGGCCAGCAGGCTTGTGGACGTCCTCTCGGGGAGGGAGCGAGGCCAAGGAGCAGAGAGGAGGAATCAGCTCTAGAGACACGAGGCTGGCGGGGCCCTGGCAGGGCAGGCAGGTGTGGGGACGGTGCCAGAGCCTGCGAGGGCTCCTTAGAGATGGCAGTGGTGATTACAGCCGCCGACTTCCCTTGTCCCAGCCAAAGTTCAGTTCCTGGGGATGGCAGCGAGGGGGCCGGGTGCAGGTTGGTGCAGAGGGCAGCTGGCCTGGCCCTGCTGAGGGGCTTAGCACTTCTCGTGTCACAGTGACACCTACCCAGCCCCCTTTGGAGCCAACCTCTACTCAGCCTGAGATTGAAGATTAGCCCCGTAGGCTGGAGTTTAGACTTTAGCGGGGGAAGATGTGGCTGAGTGCATGTAAGGGACAGAGCCCAGGCAGGCCACATTCCTGTCCCTGGTCTCAGTCTCTTCAGTGGGGCAGAGCTGGTGGCCTCAGGGGACTCCCCCAGGATTGGGTCAAGTTCACACTGGGGTTTGGCTGGGCACGATGAGGGTGGGGAAGGGTTCCCATAGGGGACAGGTTGAGACTCCCAGGCCTTCTGGCCCCATCTTGTTCCTCCCATCTCAAGGGACGGACCCTGTGCACCTGCTGGCACAGGCTTTGCACTCTCTGCTATGGGCATCCCAGGCCGAGGCGGGAGGGCGGGGCCCCTTCAGTGCCATCTGGATCTGGCCACACCCTGCTCTGGTGCCCCGTTCCTTCCCTCGCCTCCATTTCCCAGAGCCACCCTGATATCTGGGCTGGGCAGGGCAGGTTGCAGAGGGGGAGAAAGAGGAGCAGCCTAGCATGGGCCCAGCCCCAGGCCGGGGGCAGGTGCGGGGTTCAAGGGTGTCTGCTGCTGGCTCCTGGCCCTGCCCCGCTAGCGGCTCACTTTGTTGCCTTGGGCTTATCGCCCATCCCTGGGGCTGGCTGAGAGGCCCCCGAGGGCAGGCCCAGGAGCGAGCTAGGCACTGTGGGGGCTCGGGCACTGCCCTGTCCAGACAATGGAGGTCTGGGGTTCAGGAGCACAGCCTGGGCCTAGAAACAGAGAAGGTGCCCCCTGAAAGGGCTCTTGTCAGACACTGGCCCTGGGATATGAGGATCCTGGGGGTGGCCTTGGGGCCTCAGGAGGGGCAGGGGAGAGTCTGGGCAGCAGGCCACACAGCCCTCTGGCCCTGGGCCCCACCCTGGCCAAAACCTGGGTGGGACAAGTTGTTGGCATGGAGATTTCCAAGGAAAATAGGGAAAGAAGTGGCAGGAAGCGGTTGGGGTGAGTCAGGGGGTGTCCCCCAGGGACATGGTAGGGACAACTTTCTCCTGTCTGAGTCAGGGCTCAGGATACACCCTGGAGAGACTGCGGGCCTCCGCTTAGCCTGCAGGGTTCTGGCCGATTCTAAAAGCCAAACCCCAATTTTGGCCAAGGATGAGAGGTCCTGAGGCTGGGGTGGGCACTCTGGCCTGTGACATCACACAACGGCCCTGGCCCGTGTGGCCCGAGGTCCCATCTATGAAATAGGGACATTGCAGGGTGTGGCTGGGCTCTGGGAAGCGGGAGACACTGGTGGACTGGAGTCCTGGCAGGTGCTAGCTTTTCTCATTCCTCTGCTCTGGGGCTCGCTGGCCAGGCCTGCTGGGGGTGAGCGCAGGGCTGAGTCAGCCCAGGAGATAAGCCCTGCACAGCTGCCGGGAGACGGGGCAGGAGGCAGATGTGATAAGAGGTGTCAGGGCGGGCCAGGAACTTCTGAACTTGAGGGGTGGGAGAGCCTGGAAGGCTTCAGGGAGGAGGTACCACACGAGCCCGAACGTAGGGGCTCTGGAGATGGAAGGGGCTTCCGGGCAGAGGGACTGTGTGAGCACAGGAGAGGAGACAGTGGGGACCATGGTCCGGGAGTGTCAGGTGTGGCCAGACTGGGGAATTGTGGTGGGAGGGTGGGGCTCTGAGTCTGTGATTTCAGCCCTCAGGGGGCTCCGGCAGAGGCAAACCTCTTTTTGGGGTCCCCTCTCAGCTCTGCTGATTCAGGGCTGACTGCTGGGGAAATGCTTCTACCTGCAGCAGCAGCAGGGGCCTGACCCCAGCCCTAAATCTCCTCTTTCCCCAGTTTCCAGGGCCTCAGTTTCCCCAACCATAGCGTGAGAGGCCCCTCCACGCCAGCAGTTCTTCCGGGGGTCCTGCCACCTCCCCCAGAGCTCAGAGGTGGGCTGAGCAGAGGGGAGGCAGAGTTTCCGACGTCCCTGCCCAGCCTGGCCTGCCCAGGGAGGGGCTGGGGGCTGGGTGGTGGTGCCACAGCTGGGACATATAATTACTGTTTCCAGCCGGAGCCAGATGAGGGGGAGGGCACAGAGAGAGCTTTGCGGTGGAGGCTCCCTCACCACGGAAAATTCTGAGGCTGTTTCCCCCATTAGAGCCCTCAGAGCAGCCCAGCCAGTCCCAGGGTGCCCCCCTCCCCCGCCACAGCACTTGGCCCTGACCAGGGCCTGCCCTGGGGACATGCATCTATCTGAAGGAGTGATGCTCTGAGAGAGGACAGGACCCGCTGAGGGGACTCGCCCCACCCCACCCCCGGGCCACAGCCTCCTCTCACACCTGTGCCCTCTCTACCCCAGGCAGCCTGCCAGCAGTGGAGGTGGGGCCACTAGCTCATTGCAAGACAGTTCCACGCAGTCCTCCCCAGCCTGACTTCAGGGCCCAGAGGGTGCTACCCATTTCCTCTAGGGGCCCCACCAGGCAGGGGCCACGGTCCCTACTCCCTGGAAGCACCAATGGGTCTGGGGTCTCTGGAGTGGCTGGGATCTGCACCCTCACATCTGGAGGTGTGGGCAGAAAAATGCTGTCCATGAGACCCCACACATGGCCAGGGCCTCTCCCTGGAGACCAGAGGGGCTCCTTGTCCAGTGGAATGGTGCTCAGGGGGTCGGCGAGGGCCTGTCTTCACTCAGCCAAGGAGCTACAGTTCGGGGAGCCGGCACAGCCTGAGGCTGAAACCCCTAACTCAAAAGATGACAGAAAGGCTAGAAAATGCCCCTGCTAAAAAAGCAGTTTCAGTGCCTGAAATCTCACCATCGGGACCCCTTGAGAGGCAGATTTCTGTTCCGCGTAATGAAGGATTTTTTTCTTTTTGGTGGAGAAGGGGCTGCCTCCACGTCAATAAGCTCCCCGTCATTAGGGGTGTGCAAGTAGAAGCTCCCTGGTGGGGAGGCTGCTCTGGGGGCGCCTGGCTTGCAGGGGTGCAGTGGGGTGGCTGGGAGGTTCTGTCACTCAGGCTTTGTGCCATGCTGAGACCAGCAGCTCCGATGGCCCTCCGAGGGTCCTGCATTTAGGTTTCTGGATCCTGGCCTGGAGAGTGACTGCTCAGTGACAGGCAGGGAGGGATTCTGGGGACTTTTCTGGGACTAGAATTTGGGCCAAGGCCTCCATTTTACAGATGGGGAAACTGAGGCCCACAGAGGCGTGGAGGCTTGTCAAGGTGGCACAGTGAATATGTCAGAGCAGGACCACGCCCCCAGCCTTCTGCTTCCCAGCTCTTGATTGTTTCTGCGGCTCCAAAGTGTACACACAGTGCACAAACAACACGCACACACACACACACACACACACGTGCTCACGCGTGCTCACACGTCGGGGGAACAGGCACAGGACACAAAGCACATTCTCAAGACTGCGTGGTCCCACTCGGGCCCTGGAACCCTAGAAGGGTGGGGTAGGGGTTGCTTGGAGCCTCTTCCTTTCCCTGCCCTGGAGTAAGGAAAAGAGGGAGGGAGGGAAGGAGGAAGCCATTGCTTTGTGCATTGTTTCTTGTCAGGACTGTGAATGGCTCTGGGAGCAAATAAAGGGCTCTTTGAGACCTGTTGCTCTCTCACTCCAGGGGGTTCCTTCCCTTCTCTTCCTCCTCCCCTCTCCAGCCAGGAGCGGCACCTGTGTGGGTGTGTGACACACGGGGACATGGTGACACACTCAGAAATGCCACCAGACACAGCGACGCAAACGCACAGCACAGAGCCCACCACAGTGAGAGCTGGTGCCTGAGTCGTGGCTCTGCCCAGGGACAGCCGAGGCCGCTTGGCCAGCACCTGATCAGTTTGTCTAAATGTCCCGCAGGGGATTCAAAAGCGTGTACGTGCTCTCGTTTTGGGTTTTTCCTATTTTCCTTAAATCAAGCTTGTTAATTATGTGGTTCAAATCTGCCGTGTTCATGTTATTGGTATTTTTTGATTGCTTCATTCTGTTGGTTTTAAGGGAGGATTGCGAAAATCTTTCACTCTAATAGAGGGGTGATCCAATTCTCCTTATAATTCTGTCAATTTTTGCCTCATTAATGTTAGGCTATATTGTTCGGTGCATACAGGCTGGGGATTTTTATAATCCTTTTATAGATTTTTTAAATATTTAGTTATTGTGTAATAAACCATTCAAGGTCTATCTAACACAAAAGAGAGAAAGTCACCCCTGGACACATGTGGCCATCCACGGATACAGCAGACACCGATCTAGAGAGGCACACAGAGGCACACAAAGCTGTGACTACCCCACGTACACATGTGAACACCCATGGAGGAGTGACATGCTGAGGCCCAGGAAGGTCCCCCAGTACCGAGTGCTGAGTCCTGGAGGCACTGGGGTGGGTGGGGCAGGCCTCGATGTCTCCTGTCTCCTGTCCCTCAGGAGTGAATGCTCAGAGCCTCAGTCGGGCCTTCCTCTGGAGCCGGCTGCTCCCCGAGGGTGGGCTGCCAGGGTGCCCAGGCCGAGTCAGGGGACCTGGGCCTTGGAATTTACTCCGGTTGGCCTGCCCATGGGCGGCAGGCAGGGTTCAGAGCCCCTTGCCTGGAGAGGTCAGCCCTGGCTGCCCTAGAGCTTGAGACACATTGGCAGACATAGAGCCACCTTCTGCCAGCTCCCCCGCCCACGCTGGGAACAGCCAGGGGCGGCCTGTCAGTGTGGGGTGGCACAGACTGTTGGGCAAGGATCCTGGCTGTGCTGTCTCCTCCCTGGGCCTCGGCCTCCTCGTCTGTCATCTTACTGAGCGTTTGCACAGGCTGCCCTGTGAGGCCCGCTGAGGTTAATGACCGGCCGGTTGTCTCCCAGCTAGGAAGGCAATAAAAGAGCCTGGGTCCAGAGAGCTTCTCTGGAGCCAGGCTGCCTCTAGCAAGGGCGGGAGTTCTAGAAAATTGGCATTCTCTGCCACTTGTGTCACCGTGCAGTGAGCCTCCCTGCAGAGGTGTGTGCAGGGGATGGTAATGGTCCCCCAACCTGTGCTCACTGAGCTCCCAGACCAGGAGGAGATGAAGCGCCCACACAGGCCACAGGAGATTCCTTTCCTGGGAGATGCACAGACAGTCAACGAGGCACGGTGCAGCAGGGGCAGAAGTTAATTCCAGCCAGGGATCCAGCCAGGAAGGCTTCCAGGAGTGGGTAGAGTCTGAGCGGCGGGCTTAAATGGGTTCAGTATGCAAACAGAGCTTGTATCTCTGATGATCGTGGTTTGTACATAGCTTACGCTTTCATTCACAAAACTCTTACTGTTTTTTTTTTTTTTCTTTTTTGCCTCAATCGGTGAAATATAAGACCTGGGCCAGGCAAAACTACCTGGGGACAGGCAAACGTGTATTTTTTTCATTAACAAGTGACCACACATGGGATTGGCCCTATTTAAGCAATTGTTTTAAATTTAATGGGTTGTAAACAGCAAAATAAGTTTCGAATTTTTTACCTGCTCTTTCCTGGACATTAAGTTTCAATAGGCCTTATCTGTCGCTTCCAACTGTGAATTATCAGGTTTTTCCAGATGCGAGTAATGCAAGTGTATTGGTCGAAGGAAGGTTGGCAGTAGGTGCTGAAGCAATCCGGGGAGGCTTGCTGGTGGTGGTGTGGTGGTGGGTACTGGAGTGGAAGGTTATCGGCCCACGTGGTTCTCAGCAGCCAGCAAGAGGGTACATTCCTGAGTTCCCAGCGAAGATGGCTGTCCCCTCCCCTTCCCAAGGACTCTGAGTACTGGGCCTGGAACTGTGACCCTTCTGCTCTGCTCCGCGCCTTGGGGTAGGGGCTGGGACTCTCAGATGTGGTTAAGAACCAGAGATGAGCGGCCCTGGCCATATCTGTGAGAGGGGTGGGGGCGAGGGAGTCTCAGGCAGGAGCCACTTTAATCAGCCAGGAAGGGCTGGTTTCAGGCCCGCTGCCAGCTAGCTATTAGGGTGGCCCTGGAGAGCAGAGGAGAGAGGAGAAGGAGCTGTGAGCTTCCAAGTGCGCAGACACAGAGGCGTGGGCCTCACAGGTGTGAAGGGGCGGCCATCAGTGCCCGCCCAGCCTCGCAGCCTCACCTCCATCCAGCCCGTCCCAACCCGGCAGGCCTCGGCCAGCAGGTCAGCTACCTTCCTTCTCATCTGCACACCCCTGTGCAGGCAGGGCCCCTCCCCTTCTGCCTGTCCCCAACTCTGCACATGTGATGAGAAAGCACCAGAACAAGAGCCACAACCACTGCTTTATCCCTCCTGCCTCTGCAGCCATTTCCATGTGCTGGACTGCCCCTATTGTCTTCGAACGTCTCAGCTGCTCTGGAGAGTGGCCAGGGACAGTTATATCCATTATACAGATGGAGAAACTGAGGACCAGAGAAGGGACAGGTTACACGCTTGGTGCCAGCAAGTAGAAGAGTCAGGAATTGAACACAGGCCTTCTGCCTCCCCCGCCCACCCTTGGGGCAGAAAGAGAACAGGGCATTGCCCAGAGGGCTGGCAGACCTAAGGGGATGAAACTCTGGGGTCACCAAGAGAGGTGGACGGGAGGGGATGTGAGTCATTCCCTGTAACCCAGGGCTGCAGACAAAGGCGGGAAGAGAATTGTTCTTGTGAGATGGCCTCAGGGTGGGGCTGGGAAAACCTCTGGAGGGACGGAGGTGTGGCCCCTAACTAGGATTTTGCAAACTCCCCTGTGGCCTTGGAGATACCCTCACACCCCCAGGATGGGAGCTGGGAAGTGAGACCTCCAGCTCTGGCCTGTAGGGACGCCCACCCCTGCCTGGGAGAAGGCAGCCTAAGTGGCCATGCCTGGGCATCTTTGCAAGTGGGCCTTTGCCATGCGGTCCAGCTCCCCCGTGTGGGTGCACCTGGCCCCCGGAGCCGCGCATGGAGCAGTGTGCAGAGGCTCCCTGGTGCAGCTGCAGGAGGAGGGCTTTTGTGACCTCATGGCAGCTCCCATTCCCTTCTCTTTCCATGACTCATGTTTCTAAAAGTGGCCCAGGAGCAAGTGCAGCCAGACAGTGGTGGCGGGGCCTGTACGGCCAGCAAGAGGGAAGGCAGGGTGGGGCGGGGGCTGGGTGGGGGAAAAAGGAGAGAGAAGGAGAGACAGGAGGGCAGGACCAGAAGGAATGGGAGAGAGACACTAGACGGGGAGACAGAGGGTGGAGAAGGAGAGACAGAGGGTGGAGGCAACATGGGAGACAGGCACAAAGGAGAGACAGACAGACAGACAGACAGTGGGCGCTGGGGAGCTGGAAAAGGCCTTCCCCAGCTTGGGGATCTTTAGGTGTGGCAGGGCATGGGGTGGGCTGTTCCGGACTAGAGGGGTATGAAGCCACATCCCAAGCTGGGCCCTCCTGTCCATTTGCATCTCTCCTGGGAGTGTCCCTGGCCGTCTCCTCCCATGCCTGGATGAGCCCATTGCCTGGAGATCACGACCTTATCGTGGCCTGGATGTAGCTGGATGCGGAGGCACCAGCTCAGCCCAGGCCTCTGTGACCCCTCTGCAGAGGGGGCGGAGTCTAGGCAGGTACTCGGGCCGAGCTGGAGCATCATCAACAGGTGTGGGAGGCACCGGCCTCATTTCTACCACCTGGGCGCACGAGGGGCTGAGTGATGGGTTCTGAAGGTGTTGAGGGTCTGGCCTCTCAAGGGGTCTGGGGGGCCTGGGAGGCCTGGGACACAGTTCCTGTCTTCCCTGCTCACTGGGCCTCCCTTCCCCTCTCCCCTCCAGCTGGCGGAAGGTGTGAACTCAGGCCAGGGCCTGGGCGTCGAGATCATCGCCACCCTGCAGCTGGTGCTGTGCGTGCTGGCCACCACCGACCGCAGGCGCCGCGACCTCGGAGGCTCAGCCCCGCTGGCCATTGGCCTGTCTGTAGCCCTGGGACACCTGCTGGCGGTGAGTGGAGGCCCTCCCAGGCGGGGTTGGGGGAGAGGGCAGGGGTTGGCGCGGTGTCCTGCCATGGGCAGTGGTGGGATGCCCCAACGTGCTGTCATGGGGGGGTGGCAGGTCAGCTCTGGGGGGCTGGGGCAAGGTCCTGCCCAGGACAGGGAAGCACAGGGACCTCCTGACCAGCTTTCTGGGTCAGTGCTCCTCTCTCTCTCTGGGTCTCAGTGTCCCTTCTTGTTCTCCCTCTTTCTCCCTCCTTGTCACTCTCTCTTCCCTTCCGTGTCTCTGCCTTTGCCCTCTTGGTCCCTCACTCCCTGTCTCCTCCCCTCCCTGGTCTGTCTCCCTCGCAGATTGACTACACCGGCTGCGGCATCAACCCTGCTCGGTCCTTCGGCTCTGCGGTGATCACCCACAACTTCAGCAACCACTGGGTAAGCGACCCGTGGGCTGCCCCACCCAGTAGAGGGTGGGCGGGAGGCTTTAGGGTCACCTGGAAAGCCCGCCCTCACCCCTGTGGCGTCCTTTCTCATCGCAGAGGCTCTGAGAGACAGCCAGGGCAGAGGATGTCGGGCAACTGAGGCCTGAGATGAAGGGGCGGGGTGGGGTCCCCTGTGAGCAGTTGCAGGCCTGGCCTCTACCCCATGCTGCCAGCCCCAGGTCATCCCCACAGGGGGGTGAGACCCTGGGTCCCAATTCTGGCCCTGACACTTTCTGATTCAGTGTGACCTGGAGCAGCCTGCCCAGCCTCTTGGTGCCTCAGGTTCCTGACTTGTGAAGCGGGGACACGGTAGTACCTACCTCCCCGGGTTGCCGGGAGGAGGAAAGGACACGCTTACTTCTGTAAACTGAGCTCTGCACAAAGGAGCACTCAGTGGCTCTTAGCTCTTGTTGCCGTGCATGTGGGCGTTCTAGGCTAACCCTTACTCGGCTGGACTGTCTCTGGGGCCCTTCTAGAGCTGGGGAGGGTGAGGGTCATGGCCATCCTCAAGAAGGGGCTGGGGTCAGGTGTGGTGACTTGTGCCTGTAATCCCAGTGCTTTGGGAGGCTGAGGCTGAAGGATCACTTGAGGCCAGGAGTTCGAGACCAGCCTGGGCAACAGAGTGAGACCCCATTTCTACAAAGAATATTAATAGAAGACTTAGCCGGGTCAGAGTTAAACGAGAAAATATTAGCCAGTCATGGTGGTGTGCGCCTGTAGTCCCAGCTACTCAGGAGGCTGCGGCAGGAGGATCGCTTGCACTCAGGAATTTGAGGTTGCTGTGAGCTATGATGACTCCACTGCTCTCTAGCCTGGGTGTCACAGTGAGACCCTGTCTCAAAAGAAAAAAAAAAAAAATCAAGAAGCAGCTGGTACTGCCCATGCCTGTGCTGGGTGACACAGAGGCAAGGACACGCCCCTACCACACACCCTGGCCCGGGCCAGTTCTGGGGGGTGCTGCAGTCAGGTGCTGGGGTTGGGTCCTGCTGCCTCTGTCCCAGGCACAGGTGGGAGAGAAGCTATCACTGGGGCGGTGGGAAGAGGAAGCTCAGGGAAAGCTTCCTAGGAGCAGGGACTTTGTAGTGGAGCCTCGAGGGCCCAGTCAGACACCCTCTGAGCACACCTGCTCTGTTCCTAGATTTTCTGGGTGGGGCCGTTCATCGGGGCAGCCCTGGCCGTGCTCATCTACGACTTCATCCTGGCCCCACGCAGCAGCGACCTCATAGACCGCGTGAAGGTGTGGACCAGCGGCCAGGTGGAGGAGTACGACCTGGAGGCCGACGACATCAACTCCAGGGTGGAGATGAAGCCCAAGTAGAAGGGGTCTGGCCCAGGCATCCACGTGGGGGGCAGGGGCGGGCGGAGGGCGGGGAGGGGTGAAATCGATACTGCAGACACTCCGACCAGCCGGCCAAAGTCACTTCCCCACGATCTGCCAGTCCTGGGTGGTCGAGCCTCCTTGGGCGGTGTTTCTCTCTTTCTTTCTCTTTCTTTGTTTCCTGGCCTCAGAGCTTCCGGGGGACCAAGATTTACCAACTCACCCACTCTCTCGAAGTCACAGAGGAGGTGAAAGAGAGGGACCCACCTGCTAGTTGTCTCCTCAGAGTGTGATGGGAGGTGTGCCGGAAAGTCCCCCCTCATCCCAAAGTTGCTCACCGACTCACCTGCGCAGGTGCCTGGGTTCCACCATTGTTGCCTTGTGCCTTCGGGCGTGGCCCTCCTTCTCCAGACAGGCATCTGGCCCCGGCGGTGCTCTGAGGGGCAGGAGGTCCCAGGAGGTGCCGGGGCAGGGGCGAGTTGCAGACAAGCTTTGCCCCTTCAGGTTAGCTTGCTCCCAGGGCCCTCCCCCTCGGACTCGCTGCGTGGAATCGTCGTCCCTATCTCAGGGCCTCAGGGACCCCCATCTGGGAAGTGGTAGGATGGGGAGAGCTCTGTGGCCGGAGGCCCCCCTAGGATTCTGTAAGTGTAGACACACCCTGGGTTCTAGAAGATGTAGTCTGGACCACTGCTGCTTTTCCCACTGGCCCTGTGTTCTGTCCCCGAGGACAGAGCTGCAGCCACACCTCTGCATACGTGTGGGCACGGGTGGGCTCATGCAGACGGGCTTCAAAGCAGAGATCGACACGCAGTCCAGGCAGCTGGAAGTTTCTCTTCTCTAGGGAGAGGCTCCCAGACGGCCTGCTGGTGCAGAACGAAGGCCACTTGGAGGGAGAGAGGATACCTGTGTCACTTCAGTGAGCTTTTAGTTGGTTTCTACCTGTTATTGCGTCACATTGATCAGTACTCTTGCCAGCGTAGAGACGCAGGTCACCATTACATTGGCGTGTGTTTATTGAAGAGCACTTGGGTCACCCGAAGCCCAAAGCCTCAGCACAGAACAGCCCTGACGCAGATGAGCCCAGGAAGGCAGTGCCCCTGCCGGGCCCCGGCTGATCCTGAGCAGGGAGGAGCACGTCCCTCCCTTGGTCATGAGCTCCTGCCTGGAGGTACCTGCACAGGCTCACTGTGCCACCCCAGCCACAGCCTTCCTGCCTTACCAACCCGGAGGGCAAAGGCCATGCCTGGGCCTGATGAAGTAGCTGCTGCTGCAGCCCAAGGACAGTTCAGAGCCCCGAGTCTGCTTGGGGGCTGAATTCTCCCACTCAGCTGTCTATATAAGTCCATTCAATCCCACTGGGGCCCGAGCAGCTCTGCCACTGTGCCCTTAGCCATGATGGCAACAGAAACCAAGAGACACGATGACGCAGGTATTTAGAAGCAGTGGGACAACCAGGAGGCCCTTAACTGTCACCAACGCATGACATCTGCACACTCTCTTCTCCATTCCCTAGTAGGAACTTCTAGCCCATTTAATGGATAAGGAAACAGAGGCCCAAGGTCCCACAGCTAGAGAACGATGTGGCCATGTCTAGCACCAAGGCCATGTCTCTGCCACTCCCTGGACTGTGAGGCCGGCCTCTCTCATTCCCAGCTTCGCGGCTGCTGCCTGGGCGGCAGCCAGGGGCCAGGAGGGTGAGGGTTATGATGGAGGGGAGGGGGCAGACCCGCGCCTGCCTGGTTCTGGCTGCTGCATACCAGGACCCTGCATCTGTCTGCTCTGCATATATGTCTCTTTGGAATTGGAGTTTCATTATGTATTAAGAAAATAAAGGAAAATGACTTGTAAGGTCCTCCAGTCTTCCTGAAGTTTTTCTTCTCTGGCGCCATGTGCCACAAGGGTTCTCTGGGTCTACAAGGAGATCGGTCCCACTGCTAGGGACCCAGTCCAAGGAGGAGCCACAGCCTGCCCTCCTGCCCTCCTGCCCTCTGGCCTCAGGGCAAGGATACAGCCTCACCACAGAACCCCATCTGAGGGACACAGGGTCCTGCCCCTAGTAGGGAGACTTCTGGGACCCAGTGGGAGGACTTGGAGATCTGAGGGCAGCTGGAAGCCACAGGGTTCTGACCAGGTTCAACGGGGGTGATGGGAGCCATTTCTGGCTCTGGAGTGTGGGAGGGGTTGGGGAAAGCAGGACTGAGCATCAGGGACTGCTCAGGCCCCCCTCAGCCCACGTCTGTGACCCGTCTGCACCTGTGCTGGGTGCTGGGGCCCGTGGGCTCTGCCCCAGGGGCTCAGGGAGAAAGACTCACTCATCAGGGCCCAGTGAAGTCAGTGCTATGTCAGGCTGAGGCTGGGACTCTGGTGCCTGCCACTCACCCCTGCACACATACTTGGGGCTATTTTCTCAAAACCAGGCCAGCTCTATTGGGAAACTGAGTGCCTGATCATAGAGAAAGGGCCATGGGCAGGTTTGCACCTTCCGCTGAGGCCAGGGGCCAGGCCACCCCAGTGAAGGCTCAGTCAGTGTTCTTGGACCAGAGATTTCCTGTTTCAGTGTACACTGGGTCACTGTCTCAGTCCATGCAAACTGCCCCTGCATCTCCCAGGCTGAGGAGGGGCATGTACGAGTGAGAGAGAGACACTCAGGCTGTGGGAATAGGGAACGAGCTAGCCCACTGCATCCCAGGCCCACCGAGAGGTGTGCTGAGGCTGTCTCTCACAGCCTTTCTCGGGCTTGTCCCCTTACTTCGTTCCATCCTAGGCCTGAAGCCCTCCCAATCCCCACCATGGGCCCCAGCCACCCCCCCTCAACCCCTGTTCATCCATCCCTGCCCCCAGCCCCATTCCACCCCTATCCCATGGCAGAGCCTTCCTTAGTGTATTGCTTAGTTATAGCTTCTAGACTCCTAGAGCCAAGAGGTAGGCCTACAGAAGAGGTCAGGGAACTGATATTTTTTTTTTTTTTTTTTTTTGAGACAGAGTCTCACTCTGTTGCCCTGGCTAGAGTGAGTGCCGTGGCGTCAGCCTAGCTCACAGCAACCTCAAACTCCTGGGCTCAAGTGATCCTACTGCCCCAGCCTCCCGAGTAGCTGGGACTACAGGCATGCACCACCATGCCCGGCTAATTTTTTTTTTCTACAATATATTTTTAGTTGTCCGATTAATTTCTTTCTAATTTTAGTAGAGGCGGGGTCTTGTTCTTGCTCAGGCTGGTCTCGAACTCCGGAGCTCAAACAATCCGCCCGCCTCGGCCTCCCAGAGTGCTAGGATTACAGGCATGAGCCACCACGCCCGGCCAGGAACTGATATTTCTTGATCGATTTTACATATATTCTCTCTAATCTTTATAACATCCTTGGAAGGTAGAGATGACTGTCCCCATTTCTAGAGACTTCCAAGGCCCCTGAAGATGAAACGATTTGCCCAAGGCCACACAGCAGGTTGGTGGCAGAATTGGGGTTTCAACCTGTTCTGCCTGGCTTCAAAGATCAGGATCTTGCCACTACATAGTGCTGGCCTGTTTTGTTGTGGCCTCCACTAAGTTTAACTCTGGGCTACCCAGGAAGCCAGGCTGCACCACAGAGCAGCCACTCCTGCAAAGTGTGACGGAGAGTAGGCAGGGAGAAAGACTGACCCAGGAGCCCTCCAGCATCAGGAGAAGCCCATTCATTCTGGGGCCAACTGGACGTGGTGTCTGCTTGAGATACGTTGGCACCACAGAGCCCAAGGCTGCACATCAGCTGAGACTCCCCACTGCCCTCCAGGGCCTGTCTACCCCACTCTGTGGGAGGAACATGTCTGATGAACTTGCTCACCCACCAGAGTATATGAGAAGGAAAGGGCAATGCTGCACCATGAGGGATAATAATGCACTAAGACAGTCACAGCTACACATTAGGCTTGGGGGCAATAACTTTGGGGCCAAGCTCTCATACACCTCATCTTCCAGCCTGGGGGTTCAGTGCTCCATGCACCCCATTTCCTTGGGGCCATCCCAGACTCTGCTCATGTTCTGTACAGTTGAATACAGAGGAGAGATTTATGGGGAGTAGCTGGCATGGGGTGGGGTTCCTTGGGCGACCAGAACAGCCCTTGTCTGTTTTGTTCATCAGAATTTAATGGAGAGAGTAAATTTCCTGAAAGCTTCCAAGACTCCACGTTTGTCCCCAGGCTGTTGAACATTCAGGCAACTGTACTTGTGAGGTGCCTTGGTGGGGGGCACCTGTCACCTATCTCTGACTGGGTCCCTGTGGAGACCAGACAACAGGTCACTTCCCTCATGAGACTCCCCCATGGCCTTGGCCCTCACACTTGCACGCAGCGATGGTTCAGCCAGCCCAGAAGGTCGTGCCCTCTGCACCTGGCCCAGAAGGGAACAGGATGTAATCTAGCAGCCACTGAATCCTAGAATATTTGTCTTTCCATTAAACTCACAAGAGCAAAAAGTTGCGGTTCTGCGGTTGCCCCACCTATTCTGAGGTCCCCTAGGAACCCTGGCACAGATCGGAAGATTTTCCAAAACGTTTTACAGGAAATATCAGTCCTGTGATGAATGTTCATATCGGCCTGAGGTTGGATTTCAGCCACACGTACATGACCTGAAGTATTGGGTCAATCTCTCCAGTGTTTCTATATATTCAGGAGTCTGGGGTCCTGACAGATCCATATTTCCCATTTGATATTTCAGTTTCTCCCCAGAATCAAGGAGATCCATCTTTCCAGGCCCTGGCGAGGTGCTCAGAGGTCTACAGGGAGAAGACTCGATCTCTGAAGACACCCTGGACTAGGCTCAGTCAACCGGTCGCACACAGATGCCATGACGCTTCCATGGGCTTAGCGGCCTCTCACTCTGGCCACCATCCCAGCACTGTCACCCACCTCAAAGCTCAAAGAGGGCCCCAATAGAAGGGTATGGGTGGCTCTGGGCAGCCACTTGCCACTTGATCCCCAGGACCATGGCGCCTTTGGGGACTTGGTAGATGCAGGGAGGGTTCTCTCCCTTTTGGAGTTCCCGGGCTGGTGCTCAGTGTCCCTGGACCCTGGAAAAGCACTGGAGGAACTGGTGTCGGGCCCCACCCAGGCCATGTGCTGACCTCTTCGGATTTTTCCATCGCTCCTGTAGGTCACACCTTCACTGGTCAGAAACCTCTCAAGGAGGGGACAGTGATTAATGTTTTATGGAGGAGCCGCTGGGCATGACGCCTTGTTTTCTTTAGGTTTAGAATACAATGAGGACGATGAGTGGAATTTGCTGCCGAGCTGGGGCCCAGGACACAAAGGTGGTGATGTTTACTGTCCTTAGCGCCCAAGGCAGGTGGAGCCCTTGCTTGCGGGGCCTTCGCTAGCCCTCAAGAGCCGGTTAGTGCCCGCCAATACCTTGGGCCGATGTGCAGAGGCTGGGGTGAAGGGCAGCTGGCAAGTTCAAGGAGCTCGTCCTGCCCAGGTGATTCTACTTCATTCCACTTAAGATCACATTCTCTGCATATAGCATTTGGCTTATTTTTCTGTTCTTTCCAGCACATTGACCAGGAACAGGGTGAGGACATAATTGATCTCCAGCCATTTGGGCCAACACAGCCTCAGCCGCTCTTACAATATCAAAATACTCCTGTCTGTTTCGAACCCTCCAAGCAACACTGCCCCCAACACCGCTGTGGTCTGGCCTCCCCGGCTGCCCTGCTCCCTCTCTGGTCTCCCCCAGGCCTCCCCATAACCCAGCACTCAAAGGGCTAAAGGGGGCCTCTAGGTAGGTCCCTGTCCAGCACTACAGCTGTGGGGGTGCTCTGAGGAATTGGGGTTTTTGCCACACCAGGCTTCGCTATATTGTGCGTCACTTCTGGGTGTGAAAGAGGGGTCCGGCCAGCCAGGTTCAAGTTAGAAAAAGGAAAAGTGTGTGTGTGTGGACAACATATGCCCGTTATACCCTATTCGGGTCACTCTCCGATCTGTCCTGAGAACCTTCCGAGCTGTTCTCACTCACGGGCTAGCTGCATAGACCCAGGGCTCTGTTTGCTCTGGAACCCAGTCCCTGACCAAGTCCTGACACATCCTTAAAGTCTAGAGGAATGTCCTCTGCCCACAGTCGTGTTGTCCCTAAGAGACGGCCCCACCAGGGACTACACTGGGTTTGCCTAGAGCCGGCGCGCTCCCCGTGTGGAATTTTGGCTTGAGAGGACCAGCCTGGCTTGTGTTCGTTAAGGGGGACTTGACATACATTTCTCAATAAGCTACTAAGTAGGTGAACAGATCCCTAATCTGGAGAAGAGTATCGTCTTTTCTCACTCTGAAATATGCGGGAAGGGCTAACGGGGAGGGGGAGAGCGAGAGACAGAGAGACAGACTCATCGAATGAGTCCAATTCAAGAAAAGCGAACCCAGAGAGTTACTAAAGATGAGAAAATTCTCAAGCGCTGAAGCCCACCGTGCACAGCAGTCTTGAACATTCTGAAAGGGATCAATGCATCCCTGGGGCCTTATTTCACACGAGCTTTCTTATTTTTTTTT
>NW_012140080.1:7059956-7068423 GCF_000956105.1 Propithecus coquereli
TTAATTTCTTTCTATTTTTAGTAGAGATGGGGTCTCGCTCTTGCTCAGGCTGGTCTCGAACTCCTGAGCTCAAACAATCCACCCGCCTCAGCCTCCCAGAGAGCTAGGATTACAGGCGTGAGCCACCGCGCCCGGCCTAATAGCTTGAGTTTTTGAACATTGTGAGGGCACCTTATCCAGACCCAGTCTCAGCGTGGAACCACAGTGCTCAGTTTTAGGTGGCTCATGTCGATTTGTCCTGCGGGGGGAAAAGCAAGTGCCTGGGAGTCTGGTGGGAGCTCAGGCCGCCCCCTCCCCTTGCCAAACCAGGTGGACGGGACGGATATCCTCCGTCCATCTCTGCCAGATCTGATGTCGAAACTCAGATCTCCTTACTTGGATGGATTCCACGTGTGGTTACACACGAGGTTTTTTTTTTTACCCCTTTGGTCAGTGATAATTTTTTTCAATGTGAAATGCTTGATTAATTCTAAATTTAATAAGAATGCGAGTAACCTCTCTCTGTTTTCATTTGTCGCGCTGCCATTCCTTGTGAAGTCAGGCACTGGGAGGCGAGTGCCGCACTTAAGAAGGCACAGTGTGGATAGAGCTGGTTTCTCGTCTCAGTCGAGTCATCCACCGAGGCAGGTTTGTAGAGGCTCATCACAGGCGATGTGGCCCCTTAATTCCAGCAGGCCACCTGGCCTGTGCCCATGCCAACCACCACCACAGCTCTGAGATAAGCGCTCGCCCCCTTTTCTAGCGCTGCGTGCGCTCGCCCCCTTTCTGCGCCTCAGCAGCAGAGCTAGACTCACGGGCACGCCCCAGCACTCCTTGCACCTGTATCTCTTTGCATTCTGCCTCACTTTACCCTCTTTCTCCGTCTGTCTGTGTCTCTGCTCCACGCCCTGCAGGAGGATTCCTGGGCCCTGAGGTCGGAATGACTCTGTTAAACTGTTCGTGAAGTTCCTGGGAGCCGCCGATGCGCCTGGATTGCGGCTGATGGGCCAGTGGCACCTTCCATCCGAGACGAACTCCAAGAATTTCCGCCGTGGCCGTGACCTCCCGGGTTGGGAAGGGCAAGTGCATCTGCCTCCAGGAATGTGCGGCCGGGAGACACTGAGCCCAGGAATGCCTCTATCAGCTGCAGCTCTGGCTCCAGAAAATTCTGAGGGCTCTAGCCCCCTGCCCTTTCCCTTCTTGTTCTTACGTGGGAAGCCACCCAGGTCACCCTCAGGGAGATTTTTCTGGAGGGAAAAATCCTAGAGAGTTAGATCTGAAACGCAGCTTAGCAGCATGGGCCCTCTGCCAACGGGTGCAATCCACACTCCTGGCCAGCGCCTGAGTGAAGGGGCTTAGGGAGGTCACTCGCCCTTTATGGTCCTCGCCAGGGAGAACCCCAGCTCCCCCATTGACCAGCTTTCACAGGCAGCGAGGTAAGTTTGGAAACCACATCACCCTCTTGGAGACTCATCATTCAAGTCAGCGGAGGAGAGGCTCTGACAAGTCCTGCAATAAGAACTTACTTTATTTAAGCGAGTGTTCACCAAACTTGTTTGTCCACAGAACCCTCTTTTAGAAATAACTCGGATTACCATTTCAGAGAACTCGTTTCCTACAAAACACCTATTGTAAAGGTGGCCTAGGCATTATCTCTGTGGGCCCCTCAGCTTTCAGAGTCCATGATTTAAAACCTCAGCATAGCTTAGTTTATCAAAACTTCTCCTGAAGGCAGGTGTGAGGGAAGAAGGAAGAGAGAGAGGTTTAGGGTTCAGAGTGAGGGTGCTGGGGAGGTCAGGGGGAGGGGGAGGGGAGGCAGGTACAGGGTGTGTGTGTGCATGCGTGTGTGTGCACATACACACACCGTGTGACCACGGGGAGACAGGAGCACTGGGGCTGGGGGTGGGCTGTGCACAGTCTGGATGATGGGTGGGGAGGACCCTCCTACTTGCAGTGACTCTCCCTCTGCGCTCATCACTGATTAATCCCTGTCCTGCCATGCTGGGGGTGCTTGTATGGGAGCCAGCAGCGGGTGCCCGGGCACTCTGAGAGGGGGCCCAGCAACGGCGCCTCCGTGAATCATTGACTATCCTTCCTTTGTGCCGGAACCAGCTGGGGCTGGTGTCCGTGCCAAGCTCCTGGAGCTGTGGGCAAAGGTGGCACAGGTGGGGGGTAAGCCCAAGTGGAGTCACAGCCGCATCTAGATCTTTCCAAAATAGTCCAATCCAGGGCCATCCGTGCGGGCTCTGCACGCCCAGGCTCCCTTGCTGTGTGAGCCATAGCAGCCAGGAGATGTGGAATGAGCACTGGGCCCGGAGTCGAGACCCAGAGTTCTGGGCTTGCTTCTGTCATTGACTTACTCTGGCACCTTGGGCCAGTCCCTTCTCCTTTCTGGGCCTCGGTTTCCTCATCTGTATACCAGGGATTGAATTTTAGAGTCCTGAAAGTCTAGGATTTTGCCCAAAAGTTTTTCAAAGCCTCCTTCCCGGAAGCCCAGGTGTTGGCCTTGGGCCTTGCTGCGGAGACCCCAGCTCACCTCTCTGCAGCTCTGTCCTAAGTGGTGCCTCACGGGCTTGCTCAGCTCTGTCATCAGGGACACACAGAGGGATGGGGGACTCGGGCCTTTCCTCGGAAGCTCTGGGATGCTTGGGAGACCCGGCACCATCATGGCCAGGATTAAGTGGAGCCCCTGCTGCCTGTCCACCCGTGAAGCGTGCAGGCCTGCGCTCACCTTGGGGAACACTGCACCTGCCACCTGTCCCCGCCATCTGCCTCTGCTGCTGCCTTGCTGTGCGCCCCGGGCAGCCCCCTCCCCCAGCTGAGTTCCCCCATCACACAGCACTGGGAGGAAGGCCGGAGTGGGTCCCTGAGACCTCTCACTGTGCAGGGCCTCTCTCTGCCCCAGCCCGCCTGCCTGGTGGCAGCCCTCACAGGCCTGGCTCTTGTTCCACATGCCCTGGAGCTAATCCGGGTAGAAACATCATCCGGGCACCTTGGCCCAGCTCTTGGGGAAGCCGCCAGAGAGGCCCCTTCCCAGGGCTTAACACTCCCAGGGGGACCATTTCCAAAGCCCTGCCCACGTGCCCACACCACCCCGACCCTCCTTTGCTGGACACTAATCCCCTGCTGCCCTGCAGGGCAGGTTCTGGGCCTTAATGGATTGAGGAGGGAGTTGGGCTCCTGCGCAGGCAGGGCTGGGAGCAGAAGCTGCCCGTTTCCTCATCGGACAGCGGTGCCCACATGTGGGACACCTGGGTGTGGGGACACTAGAACGCCAGATAGATCACTGGAGATGACGGGGAGCTGACCAAAGCCCGCACACCTGCACTGCCCATTACAGAGCTGGGAAAACTGAGGCCAGAGAGAAGGGACCTGCTCCAAGTCACCTCTGGGCTCAGGCACAGGGATAGGACTAGAGCTCTTTCTGCTGTCTTGAGCTGCCTCCAGCCCTCACCTCTGGCTGCCTTTTACTATGGCCACTTCTCCCCCTTTTCCTGTCCCTGGGGAGCAGCGCTACCCCATCCCTGCCAAGGCCTTTACAGCCCCCAGGATTGCCCGGAGGCATTTGCGCTCAAGGCACGGCTACCAGCTCACCTGGCACCTGCTCTGACCACACCCTCGCAGCTTGCCCTCCGCTCTGCTGTGAGTCCCAGGACAGTTGCTGGGGGAGGGGGACACTCACTGCACAAGGAGAAGAAGGGAAAAGGGTGTCCTGGGGACCCCGTGGGGAGGCCAGGGGTGCTGTTTCCCCAGTCACCGTGCAGAGGCTGCGGAGGAGGCAGAGAAGGGGGTGCCAGGGCTGAAGGAGCTGCTAGGGAGGGGCTGGCCCGGGTGCTCCCAGCAGGTGTGCTGGGCTCGGAGCCCTGGGTGCCTGCAATTTGCAGGATGGAATCAGGGCTTTGGCGATCAGGGATCCCTGACTGGGGTCCGGAGGGAGGCTGGAGCCCTCAGAGTAGTCAGTGAAGGGGCAAGAGGAACCCCATTTGCAAAGTCCCTGCCAAATGTCTGGTGCTGTGCGGGAACTTACAATCGGCTTTGCAGGATACTCATAAATGTGCCGAGGCGGGGATCTGCTCACTCATTCGTCCAAGAAACATTTACTCAGCTCTGCTATGTGTCAGGCACTGTTCTGGGTGCTAGGCATTGAGCAAAAGAGACAATGTTACATTTTATGTTAATAGATGAGGAATCCATAGATCAGAGTGGTTAGGCAACCAGCCAAAGGTTACACGGCTAGAAGGGGCAGAGCCAGGATGCACAGCCAGAGCCGCAGTGGTCTGGGCCCATTCTGTCCACTCTCTACACGGGTTGGGCGGAAGGCAGGGCAGCGGGGCCAACAGAACTTCAGATTGCCTGGCTGTGCGAGTGAGGACAAATCACTTCCCCTCTCTGGACCTAAAGTTCCTCAGCTGGCTTTGAGGCCTTTGGCCAAGCAGCCTGGACTTGCTCCTGGCAGCAACAACAGAAATGACAATTTTGCATGGGAACAGTTACTGATTTTTGAGCAAGTTCTATGCATCAGGTCCTGCAATATCCACAGGAGCCACGGAAGGCTCCTGAGCAGGGGGGGGGACACACCAGCGCGCCCCTGAACTCTGCTTGCCCCTGGCCCCTCCTAGTTCCCCAGAAGCTCTGGTCCGAGGGTTATCAGAGGAAGCAGCTGAAGCTTTGGACAAACAGTCGGGGCAGGCAGGGACATGGGGACACATGGTTTCTACATAAGGGGGCTGGGCGGGGCAGGGATGGATCTGGTGGGACTGAGCAAGACGGAGCTGCAGGGAGAGGCCAGGAGAAGGCTGTGGGGGACATCTAGCCCCTCCAAGCACCCACACCCTCTCAGCCCCAGGGGTAGCCCCTCCTCAGATCAGAACTCACTGCAGCACCCCGAGCCCAGCCCCAGGCCCAGTAACGCATGAGCCCTGGCCCAGCCCTCCAGGTGCTCCTAGAAGGGACCAGGGCTGCTTCTTCCATGAAGTCTTCCAGATTGAGTCCAGCCTGTCTTGACTGCATCAGTACAGTAGGCCACCTGGATGGCAAACAAAGCACAGGATTGTCATCCTCAGGTGCTCAGAGGGGAGTGGGGTGGGTGACGAGGGAGCCCTCTGGCCTTGGAGGAAGGGTAGGGTCTGGGCAGGTGGAGGGAGGGGAGGGATCTAATCTGGGGAAGTGGAAAGTTGGTGGGGGATGCCACTGTCCTTAGTTTTCTTTCCATCTCAGGCCCTGTCCCTCCTACCTGGGACACAGTGGCCGCTTCCTTTCCTGCCTCTACCAGTACACTTTAATTTTCTTATTTTATTAAAAAATAACATATTCATTACTTATACTATAATATCTGCAGCTTGGTAGAACTGTTTAGGCCATGGGCTCTGGAATCTGACTGCCTGGGTTAGAATCTGGAGACTGACAGCAGCTGTGTGATCTCTCCAACAAATCAGTGTGCCTCAGTTTGCTCATCTGTAAAGTGGGGACCCACCTCATAAGGGTGCTGTGAGGATTAAATGAGCTAATATATGTAAAGTGCTTATTAAAGGGCCTGGCACATAGCAAGGCCTATGTAAGTACTAATTATTAGAAATGTAAATTATAGAGTTTAAGAATATAATAAATACCCATGAGCCCATCACTTAACCCAGGCTAGAACCTTTAAAAAGTTCCTATCTAGCTAGTGCACTGCCCCTATTCCCCTAACACCCCTTAGAAAGATCTGCCATCCAAATTTTGTGTTCATCATTCTTTTGCTTAAAAAAAAGGTTTTTATTCATGCATGTCATATGCCTAATATATTGTCTAACTTTATTTTTTGGCTTTAGAAAAATAGCAGCATATTATAACTGGGCTTCTGGGCTGTCCCCTCCATCTTACCTGAGACATTCATCCGGGCTTTGCCGGTGGCAGCGGTTCATTGCTGTGGGAAACTAACCACCCCCCTGACCACAGGGAGAGCTTTATAGAGCACAAATCCCACCACGTCTGCCCCAGTCTTGCGGCCTTGAGGTCCTCACCTCTGCAGCGGTTGGACTCACTCCATCCTCAGCCCCCCAGCTCTGCTTCTCAGCTCTGGCCCCCCTCGGATCCAGGGCCACATTTGTGGATACTGCCCCTTCTGCCATCTGTGTGTTGCTCTGGAAGGAGAGGCTGGCCAGGAAACACTGGCCTGACTCTGAGTCCTTGCTTTGCTTCTGACTGGCTGTGTGACCCTGGGTGGGCCTCCTGCCCTCTCTGGTCTTCAGTCTCCCCACCTGTAAGGAGAATGGGTGAAGTGGTCCCTCCTCTGTAATGTCTGTGGTGCCCCGGTCCTTCCTGGGCCTGGAGGGTAGTGCTTTGCCTTCTCCGAATGCCTGGGGAGTAGGGACAAGATGGGATAGTGCATGTGTGGGGTGCAGCCCCTCCTGTTCCCTCTCAGCTGGGGGGGACCATTTCCACCAGGAGTCTCCCACAGTGCTCTGGGGGCTCTGTTCCCTCTGTGCCTTGAGTTTGAGTGTAATAACCGCTTCAGCACCAACATAAGCCCATTGCAATTTTGAATCAGAATCTCACAGTGAATTACAGCGTGCAACTTGGGCTGCAGACAGCACCCAGGGCTGTCTAACTTCCTGTGCAACCTTGGATGCCTTGGATGCCTCCGTTTCTCCTTCTGCAAAATGAGGCCAATTCCTCATGCTAGGTGTGTACGAGGAACAGCTGGATCTGTATAATTCACACTTAGCCCCTCTGGTTGGGCCTGGCCGGAGAAAGCCTGCTCCAGGGGAAGGAGGGCAAAGTCTGCGGCGAAGTTTAAACTTTATAAAGAAATGAGTTATCCATGCACAAATCAAAGCACCGTCTTCAGCTGGAGGAAAACAAAGTGTCACATTGTTCTCCCACTGCCTGGCTACAGGCCAGTGTCCCTCCACACCCCTGCCCGCCCGCACCTCCCCGCCCCCCCAGCAGGCGCTCATGCATTGCTCCCTCTTTCTCCTGCAGGGGTCTCTGTTCCCTATTCTTACGATTTTGATGTGGAAACTTCCAGACATTAAAAAATACTTTTATATACACAAATACAGGGATCTTTTTTTAAATTAAGAAAATACATTCGGCAACTTGCTTTTTCCTACTAAAAATCTATATATTTCCATCAGCTTTATTGAGAAATGATTTACAAGTAATAAAGTTCACCAATTTTACGTGTACAATTTGATGAATTTTAACGCGTGTACGATAGTGTAACCACCATCGTGATCACTGTACAGAACATTCTGGCCTTCCTGAGCGTCCGGAGGACGGGGTCTGCCACTGGGAGAAGGCCAGGGAGGCATGGAGGGAGGAGACAGGGGCCGGGGCCGGCGGCGGGGCCAGGGCAGGCCCTGAAGAAGCCTCTGCCCCAGCGGGGAGATACGGCATTGTCCCCCTCCATTCCAGAACGTCTGTTCAGCAGAATATTCACTTTGGAACTCGAGATTGACTTCGAAGTCTTAATAACAGAGACTGATTTGCCATTCGGAGCCCAAAGAATCTAAGTGTCATTATCAATGGTATCCCAAGGACGCTCAGCCTGGTGCTCATCCTGAACCTGACCCTGGCGGGAGACCAGCCCTGGCTGCAGCCCAGGAAGAGCTGGTCGAGCTGAGGGGAGGGACGTGTGAGCGTGGCCCAGGGCTGCAGGCCCCCAGTGAGGGCTGGGGCTGGGGGCTTCTGTCTGTGGGGATCCGTCCGAGGTCCCAGGGCCCCTGCGCCTTCCTGTAGGAAGACTTCTCCCTGCCCTGAAGGAAGGACAGCCCGGGGCACAAAGTCAGCCAGGGCTAGGGGTCGCGCTGGTCTTGCCTGGAGTACTTTCTGCCGCCAGCCCACCGCAGCGAGGAAATCTGGGTCAACTATAGGCAACAACTGACCTTCAAGGCCCACTCACCAGCTATCCCCTTGGCCGTGGTCTGGGCGCTCTTGAGCCTGCGCATGCCTGGACCGTCCGGAGCCTGGGGGCTGCTTTTGGGAGCCGCAGGCAGGAGGAGGCCGCCGTTGCTCCGCGTGTCCACCAGGGGGCAGCAGACACAGGCGGGACGGAGAGGCCTATGGGCTCCGCGGCCTGGGAGTTCCGCTGTCCAGCGCGCCAGCCCTCTGACACCTGGCGGTCCCTGCCACCAAGGAGCCCACCTGCTTATAAGATGGGCGGGCAGACTTGACCCGGGAACCTCCAATACTCCCCAGGTGACGCGGAAAAAGCATAATACTAGCTACTGCTATATTGTAAACTTAATTTTAACTCTACAAGTAGCGTGCAAATAAACTTTTCTTAAAAAGTAAAATATAAAGGCCGGGTATGGTGGCTCACACCTGTAATTCTAGCACTCTGGAGGCCTAGGTGGGAAGATCGCTTGAGATCAAGAGTTTGAGACCAGCCCGAGCAAGAGCGAGATTCTGTCTCTACAAAAAATAAAAAAGTTAGCCGGGTATGGTGGCACGTGCCTGTAGTTCCAGCTACTCGGGAGGCTGAGGCAGGAGGATCGCTTGAGCC
>NW_012140080.1:7068473-7069798 GCF_000956105.1 Propithecus coquereli
GCAAATAAACTTTTCTTAAAAAGTAAAATATAAAGGCCGGGTATGGTGGCTCACACCTGTAATCCTAGCACTCTGGAGGCCTAGGTGGGAGGATCGCTTGAGATCAAGAGTTTGAGACCAGCCCGAGCAAGAGCGAGATTCCGTCTCTACAAAAAATAAAAAAGTTAGCCGGGTATGGTGGCACGTGCCTGTAGTTCCAGCTACTCGGGAGGCTGAGGCAGGAGGATCGCTTGAGCCCAGGAGTTTGAGGTTGCTGTGAGCTAGGCTGACGCCACTGCACTCTAGCCGGGGTTCCAGAGTGAGACTCTGTCTCAAAACAAAAAAAAAGTGAAATATGGAAATTAAAGATAATATTCCATTTGACCACTCCCCACATTCCATCATCCCCTATTCCCTTCCTCTTTTCTCACTTTTTGTGATTTCGATGTGGGAACTCCCAGAAATTAATAAATACTTTCATATACAAAAATATAGGGTTTTTAAAAATTAAAAAGCATTGCATACATTCTGCAACTTGCTAAAAATAGATATATTTTAATCAGTTTTACTGAGTAATAATTTACATATAACAAAATTTACCAACTTTATGTGTACAATTTGATGAATTTTAACAAATGTGTACAAGAGCGTAACCACCTTCGTGATCACTATATAGAACGTTTCTACCATTCCTAAAACTTTCCCTCAACAACCTTTTCAGTCAGTTCATAACCTTTACCCCTGGGCCCTGGAAACCTCTCATCTGCTTTCAGTTGTCACGATTTTCCTTTTTCTAGAATTTCATAAAGATGGAATCATACTGCATGGAGTTTTTTGAGTCTGACTTCTTTTACTTAGCTTCTATAATGCCTTTGAAATTCATCCATGTAGTTGTTTAAGTAGTTTGTTCCTTTTCATTACTAAGTAATATTCTATCATCTGCATATACCATAATTTGCTTATCCATTCATCAGCGATGGACATTTGGAGTGTTGTCAGGTTTCGGCTATGAATAAAGCTGTTGTGAACACTCTGGGACAAGCCTTTGTGTGAATGTATGTTTTTGCTTTTCTTGGATAAATACTTAGAGGTAGGATTATTGCACCGTGTAAGTGTATTTTTAACTTTATGGTCAACTGCCAAACTGTTTTCCAGCGAGGCTTCATTGCTTTGCATTTCCACCAGCAATGTATGAGAGTGGTAGTTGCTCCACACACACTCTTGCCAAGACTTGTGTTCTCAGGGTTTTTTTTTTTTTTTGAGACAGAGTCTCACTCTATTGCCCTGGCTAGAGTGAGTGCCGTGGCATTAGCCTAGCTCACAGCAACCTCAAACTCCTGGGCTCA
>NW_012140080.1:7070443-7213209 GCF_000956105.1 Propithecus coquereli
TATTTTGAAATAATTTTAGACTTACAGAACAATTGCAAAGAGAGTGCAGAGTGTTCCTTTAATAGTAGCATCTTACATAACCATTGTCCTATTATCAAAACTAAGAAATTAACATTAGCACGATGCTGCAACTAAACTGCAGGTCTTACTCAGAGTCCACTGATGTCCTTTTCCTGTTCCAGGCTCCAATCATTTCTCCTTGGTCACCCCTAATCTGTGACAGTCAGGTATTTTATCAAACGTCCCTCAGTTTGGGTTTATCAGATGTTTTCTCCTAATTTGATGGAGTTTGTGGATTTGGGAGAAGAACACCACACACCTTTCTCATTACATAGTATCAACATGACTGATTACCGGTGATGGTAACCTTGTAACTTCCTTTTGGCCCTCATTAAGCACACTGTCTTTCTTTGGATCTTATTACCTACAATATATTTATTTGTTCCACTCTACTATACAAGTAAAGTATGTTCAGAATTGTTAACCCATACCCTTGTAAAACACAAATTTGACAAATGGAGCACAGTGTTTGTGTACAGTTCTTTTTATCTTTAGCCTCACAGCATCTGGGCAAAATACTCAGATCAGCTCCTTCCTTTTTCCATCCTCTACGGGGTGATTATGTCACAGGTTTATAATACACTCAGGTTTGTCACAGTCTACATTCCATGCTGGGAACCTTCCACATCCTGGGTGGTTTTATAAATATTTGCACACAGTGATAGTTATTCTTTGAGGTGTACAGGTCTATGGGTTTTGACAAATGCACAAATCCCATACCACATTACAATGCAGAAGAGTTTCTTAACTTTCCAAACTCCGTCATGCTGCCCCTTTGTAGTCAAACCCTTTTCCCACTCCCAGTCCTAGGCAATTACTTATCTGCTTTCTGTCCCCTATAGTTTTGCCTTTCCCAGAATGTCAAATAAACGGAATAATCTAGTATGTAGCATTTGGGGTTTGGCTTCTTTCTTTCACCCGTCAAAGTGGATTTAAGAGTCATGCATATGGCCACATGAGTTGACAGTCTGTTCCTTTTTATTGCTGAGTAATATTGTATTGTGTCACTGTACCAAACCACTCACCTGGTGAAGGACAGCTCGTAGTGGTTATGAATAAAGCTGCTATAAAGGCTTGTGTACAGGTAAGCATAAGTGTTCAATTCATTTGGGTAAATACCTAGGGGTAGGATTGATGGTAAGTCTATGTTTATCTTTAAAAGAAACTACTCAAGTGTTCTCCAAATTGGTTATACTAGTCCACATTCTTGTGGAAGGTCTCAGAGAGTTCCAGTTGCTCTGCATCTTTGCAAACACTTGGTTTTGTTGGTTTTTAAGTTATGGCATTCTAAAAGGTATGTTAGTTTGGGATTTGTAGCTTGTGGTTTTAACTTGCCTTTATCTAATGGCTAAGGATGTCGAACACCTTTTCAGATGTTATTTGCTATTTGTATACCTTATTCGGTGAAGTGTCTGTTCAGTTCTTTTGTTCATTTAAAAAATTGCATTGTTTTTCTTAAGTTTTGAGCGTTCTTTATATATTCTAGATGCAAGTCCTTTATCAGATATTTAATTTGCAACTATTTTCTCTCACATTGTGGCTTGTCTTTTTATTCTCCTTACAGAGAAGATGTTTCCTTTGATTTTGTTAAAGTCTAATTTATCAAGTTTTTTTCTCATAGGGATTGCGTTTTTATTATCGTATCTAATAAGTTTTTCCCAAAGCCAAGAACGTGTAGATTTTTCCCCTTATGTTTTCTTACAGGTGATTGATCGTTTTATGTTTAAATTTAGGTCTGTGATCTATTCTGAGTTAAGTTTGTGAAAGTTATGAGGTGTGGGTTGAGGTTCATTTTATTTCTTCTGCATATGAATGTTCAAATGTTTCTGCACACTTTGTTGAAAATACCATACTTTGACTTTGCACCTTTATTAAAAAATCAATTGACTATATTTGTATGGGTCTATTTCTGGGCTTTCTGTTTTGGTCTGTTCATCTATGTTTTTATCTTTTACCCAATATCATACTGTCATGATTACTGTAGCTATATAGTAGGTCTTAAAATCGGATAGTGTGGGTCCTTCAACCTTTTCCCCCAGAATTGTATAAAAAATTTATTTTGGTTTCTTTGTTTACCTACATAAATATTAGAATCAGGTCGAGTGTGGTGGCTCACGTCTGTAATCCAGGCACTTTGGGAGGATTTAGGCCAGGAGTTCAAGACCAGCCTGGGCAACAGTGAGATTCCATCTCTACAAAACAATAAAAATTAAAAAAAAAAATTAGCTGCGTGTGATGGTGCACACCTGTAGTCCCAGCTACTCAGGAGGCTGAGGCAGGAGGAGCACCTGAGCCCAGGAGTTTGAGGTTGCTGTGAGCTATGATCACATCACTGCACTCTAGCCTGGGAGACGGTGTGACCCTGTCTCTAAAAAAAAAATTAGAATCAGTTTATTTATGTCAACAAAAATACCTTACTAGGATTATGTTAAATCTATAGATCAAATTGGGGAGGATTCGCATCTTAATAATATTGAATCTTGCCATCATAACGGGTGTAAAGTTACTACAGTTTGGTTTGTTTAACCCCCTCCAAATCGCACGTTGAAATTTGATCCCCAGTGTTGGAGGTGGGGCTTAATGGGAGGTGTTTTGGTAATAGCGGTGGATCTCTCATGAATAGATTAATGTCCTCCTACAGGGAGGGGGAGAAATGAATGAGTTCTCACTTTATTAGTTCCCATGAGAACTGGTTGTTTAAAAGAGCCTGGCACCGTCCCCCCTTCTCTTTCTTGCTTCCTGTCTTGCCATATGATCTCTGCACACACCAGCTCCCCTCTGCCTTCCGCCATAAGTGGGGCAGCCTGAGGTCCTCACTAGATGCAGATTCCAGGGCTATGCTTCCTGTAGTGCCTGCAGAACTGTGAGCCAGTTAAACCTCTTTGCTTTGTAAATTAACCAGCCTCAGATATTCCTTTATAGCAACACTAAATGGACTAAGACAGAAGTTCTATCTCATTTTGGTTTTGATCTGTATTTCCCTAATGACTAATGGTGTTGAGCAACTTTTCATGTGTATATCATCTTTGGAGAAATGTCTATTTAAGTCCTTTGCCCATTTTTGAATTGGGCTGTTTAGCTTTTTGCTGTTGAGTTGTATGTGTTCTTTATAAATTCTGGATAGTAATACTTTATAAGATATATGATTTGCAAATATTTTCTCCCGTTATGTGGATTGTCTTTTCAATCTCTTGATAATGTTCTTTGATGCACAAAAGTTTTTAATTTTGGTAATGTCCAATTTATCTATTTTTTCTTTTGTTACCTGTGCTTTGTTATCATACTTAATTAACCTTTGTGAAACTCAAGGTAATGAAGATTCTCTCTTATGTTTTCTTCTAAGAGTTTTATAGTTTTAGCTATTAAATTTAAATCTTTATCCATTTTGAGTTAACTTTTGTATAGGGTGTAAAGTAAAGGTCTAACTTCATTCTTTTACATATGGATATCCAGTTTTCCAAGCACCATTTGTTAAAAAGACCATCCTTTCCTCATTGAATGGCCTTAGCAGGTTGTTCAAAAATCAACTGACCATATATATGAGGGTGTATGTCTGGGCTCTCTATTCCATTCCACTGGTCCATATATCTATCTATGTGCCAGTACTACATTGTTCTGATTACTATAGCTTTGTAGTTTTGAAATTGAGATGTGCGAGACCTTCAAATGCAGCTTTTTTTCAAGATTATTTTGATTTTTTGGGGTCTCTTGAAATTCTATATAAATTTTATTATGGGGTTTTCTATGCCTGAAAACAATACCATTGGAATTTTTATAAGATTGCATTGAACATTTATATCACTTTGGGTAATATTATCATCTTAACAATATCATGTCTTCCAATCCGTGAACATGGACTATCTTTTCATTTCTTTCCGTATTTAATTTCTTTCAGTATTGTTTTGTAGTTTTCTATGTGAAAGTATTTCACACCCTTGATTAAATTTGTTCCAAAGTATTTTGTTCTTTTTGATGCTGTCGTAAATGGAATATTTTCTTAATTTTCTTTTCGGATTGTTCATTGTTAGCGTGTAGAAAAAAACCTAAATTTTGTGTGTTAATTTTGTATCCTTAAACTTTTGTGAATTTGTTTATTAACTCTAACAATTTTTTCTTGTGTGTTTTTAAAGGTTTTTCTACATATAAGATCATGTCATCTGCAGAGATAATTTTATTTTTTCCTTTCCAGTTTGATTCCTTTTATTACTTTTTCTTGTCTAATTACTCTGGCTAGAACTTCTAGTACTATGTCAAATAAGTACTATGTTGAATAAAAATGATGAAAGCCATAAAAAATGAATTAATTCCTTTTTTAACAATCTTGATGGAACTGGAGACCATTCTTCTTATTGAAATATTTTAAGAATGGAAAAACAAACAAGACATGTAGTCACTTAGGAACTAACGGAACAGCACTCATGTGCACAGGTGGAAGTAAAACTCAATGGAAATTAAGCAGGTGGGAGCGGGGAAGAGGGGGTAAGTGAAATTATACCTAATGGGTACAATGTACACTATCTGGGTGATGGGTATGCTTATAACTTTGCCTCCAGCAGTACAAAAGCAATGCATGTAACCAAAACATTTGTACCCCTGTAATATTCTGAAACTTAAAAAAAAAGTGGTGAAAGCAAGCATTTTGTCTTGTTTCTGATCTTAGGGGGAAAACTTTCAGTCTTTCATTGAGTATAATGTTAACTGTGGGCTTTTTATATATGGCCTTCATCATAATAGGAAGCGCCCTTCTATACCTAATATATTGAGTGTTTTTTTTTTTTATCTTGAAAGGGTATTGGATTTTGTCAAATGCTTTATCTGCATCATTTGAGATAATTTTATTTTTAAAAATTTATCCTATTAATGTGGTATATTACATTGATTCATTTTCATATGTTGAACTACCCTTGCATTGCCAGGATAAATTCCGCTTGGCCATAGTGTATAATCCTATCAATATGCTGTTGAATTTGGTTTGCTGGTATTTTGTTGAGGATTTTTACATCTATATTCATAAGGGTCAATTGACTTCTACAGAGCATAAAATGAAAAAAAAATTATTTTATTTTCACCGTCTTATTTACCATTTCCGGTGCCTTTCATTCCTTAGTGTAGTTCAAAATTTCCTTCTATTCTCATTTTCCTTTTGACTTGAAAAACTTCCTTTAGCATTTCTTGTAGGACAGCTCTGCTGGCAATGAATTCTCATCTTTGGTTTCTCTTTAAAAGTCTTTATTTTGCCCTCATATTTGAAATTTTCACTAACAAAGAGATATAGCTTGAAAGCTTTTTTCTTTCAGTACTTTAAAGATATCTGCCCACTGTCTTCTGACTTGCATAGTTTCTGATGAGAATCTGCAATAATTCTTTCCTTTCCTCTGCCATACACAATGTGTCTTTTCCCCTTTGGTTGCTGATCGGATTTTTCTATCACTGGTTTTCAGTGATTTAATTATCATGTGCCTTGGAGTGTTTTTTGTTTTTTTGTTTATTCTGCTTGATGTTCATTGAACTTCTTGGATCTGTAGATATTTATTTTCCATTTGTAAATCTTCAGCCATTTTGTCTTCAAATATTTTTCTGAACTTCTCCCTCCTTCTGTGACTCCATTTACCTGTATGGTAGATCACTTGATATTGTCCCATAATTAACTTACATTCTGTTCTTTTTTACAAGTATGTTTTTCCTGATTTTTATCCATTCTGTTTTTCTCTTTGTGTTTCATTCTGGATAATGTATATTGAGATATCTTTGAGTTCACTGCTTTTCATTCTGTAGTGTCTAATCTGCTGTTTATTGCAACCAGTGTATTTTTTTTTCATTTTAGATATTTTATTTTTTGTTTTCTTAAGTTAAATTTGGGTCTTTTAAAAATAGCTTTCTTCTCTACTCATTATACCATGATTTACTCTTTTTAAAACATATGGAGCATATTTTTAATAACTTTTGACATCTTCATCGACTAGTTCCATTATCTTGTCACACCTAGGTCTGTTTCTATTTATTGATTATGTATTATACTTGGTTATGGGTTATACTGGTTATGGATTATACTTTCCTACTTCTTTGCAATCTTGGTAGTTTTTTATTGGATGTCAGACATTGTAAGTTTACATTGGTGGTTTCTGGATTTTGTTTTATTTATTTAAGTGGTGTTGAATTTTTTTCTAGTGTATGGAAATGCTACTAAATTTTATATGTTTATTTTATATCCTGCAACTTTATTGAATAAACATATAAAATTTAGTAGCATTTCCATACACTAACAATGAACTATCCAAAAAAGAAATTAAGAAAACAATCCTATTTACAATAACTACAAAAAATAATAAAATACTTAGGAATAAACTTAAACCAAGGAGGTAAAAGACATGTACACTGAAAACTGCAAAACATTGATGAAAGAAATTGTGCTAGATGATTTTGTCTAACTGTAGGCTAATGTAAGTGTTCTGAGCACATTTAAGGTAGCCTAGGCTGAGCTATGATGTTCAGTAGCTTGGGTTTATTAAATGCATTTTTGACTTATGATATTTTCAATTTACGATGGTTTTATCTGTATCTATCTGTCTATCTCCGTTGTGGGGAAACTTTCATATGACACAAAACCTAGAAGTTGTGTAAAGCTGAATTAACTCGACTACATAAAGTTTTAAAATATGCCAGGCAGAACGTATTTGCCAAAAGTCAAATTAAAAAAAAAACTTGCTAAGATATAATAATAAATATCTCACTAGGTATCTTATTTGAGTTTTCCTTAATATATAAAAATATTGGCCAATTCTTTTTTCTTAAAGATCTTTTCTAGTTGGCTTTTTTGTAGTTCTCTATCCTGTTTTTCTTGTTTATATTCTTTGCTCACTTTTCTATGGAGTTATTTTCCTCTGTATTATTGATTTGTATGTATTTTTTAAAATGTATTTTTTGATACTATGCATTTGTTTGTCAGTATTGATCACAAATATTTCTTTCAGTTTGTAGCTTGCTTTTAGTTTTCATTTATGGTGTCCTTTCTTGAACATACATTTTTTAAATGTTGATGTGGTCAAACATTGATTTTTCCTTCACGGTTTTCTTTTTTTAAAAAAAATAAGAAAGACTCTTTTATTCTAAGGTCATAAAACAAATTCCTATTTTTTTAAAGAATCTTATTATTTTGTTGTTTTATACTTAGGGTTTTAAATCTGGAACTTATATTTTGTAAATGTGAGCTAGAAATCTAATCTTATTTTTTCTATACAAAGAATTAGTTGTTCTAAACTTATTTGCTAATAGCTGATCCTTGTTATATGCTACTGTTAATGACTGTCCAATGTGAGCTAGGATATGCATGAGGTTCTTTACAGGACATGTCTTTTCTTGTCCCAACTCTACTAGGAAGGAACTGGTATCATCCCCATTTTTCAGGTGGGGAAACTGAGGCTCAGAAAAGTTAAATTACTTGCCCAACCTGTGATAGCTAGCAAGTGGTGGAGGCAGAATTTGAACCCCGATCGCATTTGCACTTGGTGTTACAAGTGACAAGACTTGTCACTGGACACTTTGGCTCAGCCAAACCCCAAGTCAGGGTCTATGGGGATGTTGCCTGGAGGCCTCTGCTCCTCAGAGCTGGCCAGCCTGGGTGAAAGTGCGGGGTCTGGGCAAAAGCACAGCCCCTACGTGGGCACTTCTGTCACCCCCACCCTCACTAGACCTGAGCTGAAGGGCCGGATGTGGGTGTGGGTGTCTGCACCGGAGTGTGGGGTGGCCGGGCATGTGGGTGTGGGAGAAATTGCTAGAGAAGGGAGTTCAGTGAAGGAACAGGCCTGGGGGGATCCCTGGGGAACACCCCCATTAGAGCAGGGTTTCCCAACCTTGGTCCTACTGACCTTTGGGACTGGATAATTCTTCATATGGCTGCGGAGGGCCATCCGGTGCGTTGTAGGATGTTGAACAGCACCCGTGGTGGTCCCTTCCCATTAGATACCAGTAGCGCCTCCCCACCCCTCCTCCACACTCCCAAGCCCTCGTTGTGATAATGTCTCTAGACATTGCCAAATGTCCCTAGGGGAATAAAATTGCTCCCTGTTAAGAACTGCTAATTCAATCAATAACTATTTGTTAATTATCTCTATCAACATCAATTATTAACCATCATTAATGCTAATGATATTGATGCTAATTATCGATGGAGATTAATTGTAGTGTTTTTCCTGTTGCCTCTTCGTAGCTGAGGGACAGAAGGTTCTAGCTTTCCCTTTAAGTTATCTCTTTCCAGCATTATGCTCTTCCAACCTGTGATTCCTCACTCACTTAGCCAAGCGAGGAGCTCTGCTCCACCCTGAAAAGCGTGCCACACTCAGTGTGGTGTGCCACCTGCTCTGATGTCACCGTTCGACTCATGAAAACACTTGCACAAGGGGTAGGGAGGTTTACAGCTTGGGGGGGGTGCTCATGTTTTCTTTTCAAAATATTTTTCTTCAACATTTTGTTGACAGTGAGTACAAATGGAAAAATAAAGCCCAGGTGATGTAAAACGATTCCTAAACCCAGATGTGGCAGGGGCAAGGAGCCGTCAACATTCATGACGCGAGTCAGGTTGTAAACATGTCTGGTGTCCCCGGCGTCCGGCCCAGCAGCCTCTGCGGGGGGGTGGGGGCCTGCACACAAACGTCGGGCTGTATCAGCTGCTGGACATTCAGGGCTTTCAAAGATAAAATCTGTTTTCAAAGTCCAAAATGCTGTGCAAAGTTCAGGGGCATTTAGAATGCTGTCCTTAGCCTGGCCAACCGAGATCCTGCATTTTAAAGTCAAAAACCATGATAAAAATGACCAGGCAATGAGTGTTCCAGTAATTTGAGTGGCTGTGCAAGTCCTCTCATTTCTGCTACTGATGACAATTGTCTTCACCCTGTCCTAGATGGCCTGGCCACGAATCCCTTTACAAGGCTTCCAGTCAGCCTCATTTTCCCCTCTTGTCCTGAGGACTTCTGGAGGGACTGTGACAGCCCCCGGAGCCTTGATGTTTGCAGACTTTGCCTCACCATCCAGGCTGGTGTCCTTGCCAGGCAAAGAAACCAGGTCTTGCCGACGTGACACATTCTTGGCCAGCCCGCGCTGGCGCTTGGCGATGACGCTTCCTTTTCTAAGCTCAGCCCAGCCCTCCAGCCCCACTGACACCCCACCAGCCTTGAGGGGTCCCCGCAGCCCTGAGCTCACCCTCCAGCCCTGTGGATGAGACTGGGCACACCGGCCAACCTGGGGGCTCCCTGAGGGCAGGCCCAGGTCCGCTTCCTGTTCTCTAAAGTCCCTTCATTCTGAGGGGTCACTCCAGTGTCGGAGAGCTGAGCTCAGAGAAGAAAACGGCAAAGAATATTGACCAACTGGAGCAAGCAGTGTCCTGTGGCTGTCACCTCTCTGAGCCCTTGCTCTCAGGACAGACATGCAAGCAGACTTGTAGACAGAGTGGAAGGGGATGAGGAGGGGACTCAGCCCCCCCTGGTGGGGACATGGAGGTCCCCCAGGCCCAGGGCTGAGCTGGGCACAGCGTCCTGCAGTCCTGGTGAATATTCAGTGGGTCGTGTCCCCTTTGCTGGCTCCTGCCTACGCAAATAGCCACTTAGGAAGGGGAGGCAGACGGTGTGGTGGCAGAGGCAGTGTCGGGGGACAGTGGGGAGGGCAGAGCCAGGGTGCACTGAAGCCTTGGTGCTGTCTGAGGGAGCCGCCGCTGAGCCCGCATCATGGACCACTGGGTGTGGGGCGCCTGCATCCTCTGCGTGCTGAGTCGGGTCCCGATCGTGAGTAGCCAGCGCAGACCCTCCTGCCTCTCCCACTGGGCTCCAGACTGGGAGCCACAACGCCCATGGGCACCTGGTGGAGACCCCATTGCCCTTCCCCGGCACAGGTGGCAGGCGATGGCTAGGAGGACTGATCCCCGGCCTCCCTCCCTCATTCCTCCTCCCTATGCAGTCTGCTCTGATCAGGGTAGCTCCAACAGTTCCTTCCTGGGGCTGAGCTGAGCTCACCGCCTGTTGCTTGTCCCAGGGCCTGGCCATGCCCTCTGGGGCCCACGGAGCCTCTGTCTGCACCGTGACAGTGCCTGAGAACTGGGGAGGCAAATTTCAGAGCCCCCCGTTCACACCCCAAGTCTGCTCTTTCCCTAAGCCGTGCGTGCCTGGGGCTTGTAAACGCTCCTCTGTGAAGCTCTCCGGCCCTCCCCAGCCCCAGGACTGCCTGAGCCACACTCCAATTTCGTTGTTGTTTCCTTTGAAGCATGTGTGGCTGGGGACAGAGTGGGGCCTGAGTGGTTGGTAGAGACCAGCTGCTCCTGTTCCAGCATTTAGGGGACTCTCCCTGTCACAGTGCCTGAGGGTTGGGGGAGCTCTGTGGCCTGGAATGCCAGGGCGTGGGGCACCAGGACAGAGTGCCCTCCCCAGGTGTGCTACAATCATCCTGCATATTTCCCAGGAGGCTACCGCACGTGACAGCAGGGGCCAGGAGGGGAGTCACAGGTGCTGGGTGGGAAGCCCTGGCTGGCAGGGTGCTCCTCGGGGCCAGGCAGACTGAAATCTCCTCCCTCCACCGCCTTGCTGGGGAGCTGCCGGGCTCCGAAGCACTTGTGGCACCTGACCTCAGGCTGGCAGGCTTTGGGCTTGAATCCTGGAACCATGAAACTGGCTGTGTGACCAGGGGCGAGTTCCTCATCCTCCCTGAGCCTCACTTGTCTCTTGTACAAAGAGAGTTACCTGTGGCCAGCGTTGTGCACTGAGCGGCTCTGATTTGCCAAGGGCAGAGGGGCGCGCTGCGGGTGACTCCTACTGCCAGCCCCATCTGGAGTGAAGGAGGCCCCTCCCTCTCAGCTGTGTGCATCCCATAGTAAAAGCTTTATTTTTGGGAGCGGGACCTGAGACCAGGTGGTGATCGATGACTAGATGGTGCCGGTGCCAGAGCCAGAACGAAATCATTGTCTCCCGGCCTGGGCTCCACCCCCACAGACACTGGGATGAGCAGCGTCACAGGCAGCGAGGCCGGGGCTCCAGGGCCCTGGACTCTCCCCCAGGAGTGGGTGGAGTCCAGTGTGCGTGTGCCTCCCTCCTATGTGGTCGCCCACTGTCCTCCGTCCCCACTCTGGTGGCCAGAGTCCCTACTCCGGACCCCAGCCCTGTCACACGTTCACTGCGCTATTTGCCGAGCATGCATTTCTGTCCAATAACACTAGTAACTGATGAAACATGTGCTGACGTGGGCTCTGCTGGACACCGAGGCTGTGTGTGGGGTGCCCGTGTGTGTGAGGGTGGCCCTGAGGAGACAGACGTTACACCTGCCCTCTCCTCACACAGCTCAGATGCTCCTGAAATACACCACGCGTGTCCCCACCCGATGTCTTTGCACATGCTGTTCTCTCTGTCCCGAATGCTCTTCTCTTCTCCCCACCACTCTGTGTGTGAGCGTGTGTGTGTGCGTGTGTTGTTTCGAAGTGCTCCTTTGTCCCCAGGTCCAGCTCAAATGCCACCTGCCCAGTTCCCTGTGAGAAGGCCACTCCCCTGCAGTGCCTGTCCTGCCTCTGATCCCAGTTTGCATGGGGTCCCTTAGGACCAGGCCCTTCCCCCTCCCCCAGCCACTCCTGCCCTATGAAAGCCTTGGGGAATAGAAGTCTACACCGGTTGTGCGTGTTGAACAGAAATGTATGTGTTGTAGACCCGGTCCGCAGTGCAGGGAGCATGTTTTATAAAACTGGCTTCCTGAACACTTGTCCATTCAGGCTCTGGCCTGTCCATGACTGGATTTAGTTTTGCCCCAGTCTAGAGCAGTGGGAGGGAGAGGAGTTATGAAATCTTGCAGCTGACTGCCAGCTCCCTGGAGAACTTGTCCAAATGCAAAGTCCTGGATCCACCAAAGATCTCTGCATATTCCTGGCTCCAGCCCAGTTGGTAACTAGTTGATTCTTGGGGCACACTTTCAGAAATACTGCTAGAAGATTTCCAGAAAGAGAGCGTATTTGCCAGCTTCCAGGGATGATTCCTCATGGTCACTGGGCAGCGCCAAGTTTGGGAAAGCTCCTGAAACTGCAACTTTCATGATTGTGCAGCCACGCACACGGGCCATGATCCTTCCACCCACCTGTCCACAGGCCCCCGTCCATTTTCCACGGCAGCCCACTCATGCACCATGTCTCCAGCCGTGCTCCCAGCCCACCCCCATGCACCCGTCCACATATTCATCTGTCTGTGTGCGGACTCAGCCATGCCACCAGCCGGCCAGCCAGGCAGTCACCCACTGATGCATTCATTCATTCATTCATTCATCTATGCGTCCACATTCATTCGCTCCTTCGCCTCCAGGACTCTCACTTACCCATTCGCTCGTGTATTCTCGCTTCGGTACCCCTGAAAGCAGAACCTGAGACAAGGTTCAGAAGTCCGAATGGTTTCCTGTGGGCTAAATTCAAGGTGTTGGCAGGGCCGCATTCCTCATGGACAGTGGAGGGGAGAGTCCATTTCCCTGCCTGCTCCTTGGCTTGTGGCCCCTGCCTCCATCTTCAACGCCAGCAGCGTAGCTGTGCAGCGTCTCTGAATCTCAGTCTCTCTCCCCTTCCCATCATAATAAGGCCGATCTCCCTCCTCCAAACCCTTAACCTCATCTGCAAAGTCCTTTTGCCATGTAAGGGAACATATTCATGGGTTCCAGGGACTAGGACGTGGGCATCTTCGGGGGCCATCATTCCACCCACCAAGGTAGTTTATGCCGAATTGCATCCAGGGAGCAGGAGTGCAGAGCAAAGAACAGCAGAGGGAGGGAGGAAAGGCCACTATGACGATGGAGTTGGCCATCTCCGTGAGGTCTTCTGAAGCACTTTGTTCAGTGTGTATCAGAACTTACTTCCATGAGATGGAAAGGGGAAGCTTCCTTCCTTCCCTCCTTATTTCCTTCTTCCTCTCTTCTTCCTTCCTACCTCCCTCCTTCTTCCCTCTCTCCCTCTTTCCTTCCTTCCTTCCTTCATCCTTCCTCTCTTCTTCCTTCCTACCTCCCTTCTTTCTTCCTTCTTTCCTTCCTTCCTCCCTCTTTCTCTTTTTTTCCTTCCTCCCTTCCATCCATTCCTACACCGGAACATCCATCACACACACCTGTACGCACTGGGACTCAGGCCTGTGCTTAGGATCGGGGCACAGACATGGACAGAGCTTGGCCTCTGTTCTCAGGCCGCGTGGCCCAGAACCCGGAAGGAGCACCTCGGCTCGGCTCACCCCGTCAACTCCTTCCTGCAGGCACTGGGCCACGTGCACCCAGAATGTGACGTCATCACGCGGTTGAGAGAGGACGAGAGAGCCTGTCTGCGAGCAGCAGAGGGGATGCCCAATGCCACCGTGGGTACGGGCTCGGGCGGGAGGCGAGGCTTCTCTGACCCTGTTGCCTTCTGCAGCCTCACCACGCAGCATGTTGGAGCAGCCTTGCCCCTGCTCAGCCGGGCTGAGTCTGCCCGGCCCCGTCTCTCCACCTAGGCTGCCCCAGGACCTGGGATGGGCTGCTGTGCTGGCCGCTGGCAGGCTCTGGAGAGTGGGTCACCCTCCCCTGCCCAGATTTCTTCTCTCACTTCAGCTCAGAGCCAGGTGAGGCGTCCTGGGTGTGGCAGTGGGAAGGGAGGTGTTTTCATCTGGAAGTGGCAGAATTGGTGACACGTGACTGGCTTTGGGGCAGGCAGACCTGGGTTCGAATACCAACTTCCCCTCTGCCAGTGTGACCCTGACCCTTTGCTTCTTGACCCTGACTTGGGGAGAACACGAGCATTAACGGTGGGGTCTGTCCGTGTCAGACCCAGAGCTGGGCACGGAGCACACGCTCTCCAGATGCTAGCAGGTGGCGTGGAGGAGGGCAGGGCCTGCGAATGCCAAGGTGCTACCAGCTGCCTAGGGCTGCTCTGCGCCCCCTCCCTGGCTTGGATGTCCTCCCCACTGCGCTTAGGATGCTGGTGGCCCAGCTCACTGCTCTCTGCCGCTCGGGGGAATGATTCTCTCCGTTCGCAGATGGCACCTTTGAGGCCAGAGGGGGAAGATCCCAGAGTGTGTCCCAGGCAAGCTGGACCTGGACGCCGGCCTCTGGAGGGAAGGTCACCCTCTCTCTGCCACTAAGAAGGACTGCCTGTGCAAACCCTGCCAGGGTTACTTGATAGTCCGCGGTGCCCCCACCCCTCCCGGGGAGAGGGGAAGGAGTTGTGACCACAGCCTCTTGCTTGCCTCCCAGGGGCTGTGAAGCGGGATTGTACTCTCTCAGGGTGGTCTGAGCCCTTCCCACCTTACCCTGTGGCCTGCCCTGTGCCCCTGGAGCTGCTGGCTGAGGAGGTGAGAGTTTCCTGGCATCTGGGAGGCAGGATGGCCGTGGATGTTTCTGCACAACTGTAGGGGCTGCTGTTCCCATTCCAGTCAGCAGGTTGGATGACTAATTACAGCAGTTTTCCAGCAGAGGGCAGTGAAGTGTTCAGAGGAGAAGGGCGTCATTTGCCAATTTGTTCAAGGGTGGCACATGGGCTTGGAGGGAGAGGGATGGCAGACCACAGGTGGGACATGTGCTGGCCACTGCCTCCTTTCTGTGCCCAGGGGTAGGGAGCTTTGAGGGGTTCCGGAAGAAACAAGGCTCCTGGTAGCCCTGGGCAAGCTCTTTCCTTCCCTTGTCTGGTCCCCAATCTGTGAGCAGTGTGCATGGCTGTGGTGTGGGCAAGTGAGGGATACTCCAGCCCCGACGTGATTGCAGAGACCCCCAACCCCAGCCAGCACACCCCACCCCTCTGCATCGAGCAGGGCCTTTGCAAGCTCCTTCCATGTCCATCATCCCATTTCTCTCTCCCCTCGGCCCTGAAAGGTAAAGCCTGACTGTGACCATTTTTTCAGATGAAAACACTGAGTCAGAGAGGGGCAGTGATTGCCTGCGTCCCACAGAAGAGCCGAGACTGGGGCCGGTGCCTGGGCCCCTGATCCCTTCCGTTGCCGGCACCCTCCATCTCCGGGGGCCAGGCTGGACTCTGATTGATTTGAACACTGGGGCATTGGAAGCTTTTGCCTGCCTGCCTGCTTGTGGCTGTCCCCAGATGTCCCTGGCTGTCTCCTTTATTTGGGGACGTTGTGTTCCCAAGCCAGCAAGCAAGCTGGATGTCGATAAACAAGCCGATTTCCTCTTGGGCTGCTGTCATTCCCCAGGGACGTGTAGTTTCTGCTGCCGCCTCTCCCCACCCCAGAGCACAGTGAGCGTCTCTACTCCCGCTCCACCCCCCACCCCCCAGCAGGCCAGGTGGAAGGCAGGCTGTCAACAAAAGCTTCAGTGCGCAGAGGGAGCTTTCCATGGTACCCACGGACAGCTCTGGCCCTCCCTGATGGGGAGTGTTGGGGTGGGACTGCAAAGGGTTCACCTGCTCAATTGACAAGCCTTCCTTTCCCCAGAAGCCCAGAAGCTGAGACTTTCTTCTATCTCCACTCTCCCCAGAAATCCTACTTCTCCACAGTGAAGATCGTCTACACCATGGGCCACAGCATCTCTACTGTAGCCCTCTTGGTGGCCATTGTCATCCTGCTTGCTCTCAGGTGTGCCATCCTCATCACCACCTCAAGAACCTTCATTGGCTCCCTATTGCCCGGAGGACCAAGTCTGATTCCTTGCCTGGATAGCCAAGAGGTTCCTAGATCTAGACACCATGTCCATGCCTAAATTTTCCTTCCCTTTTCCCCAGCACGGAGACCCATCTCTTCACATGCCAGAGCTCACTGCTGCCTCCACACCTTTGCTATGTGGCGCTCATTCTGTTTGCCTGGAATGCCTCCTTTTTCTCAGTGTATTTACATCTGTCAAAATCCAAAGCCCAGCTCTCACCTGCATCTAAGAATCCTTTTGCCTCCTATGCAGAGCCCTTCTGGACTGTTCCACCCCTCCAATCATTGCCTCTTTTAAGGCCTCCCAGCCTTCAAAGTCTGAGCGCCACATCTGGCCTGTGCTGTTGTCTGTCTCCCGGGGATGAGCCTCCTCTCTGGTCACTCGGAGGGCTTCCACTGGCGATGCCCTGCCATTTCCGCCTCTGTTCCCCTGGACCATGGGCTCCCTCAAGGCAGGGGCTAGCACTTTTCCCTGTTCCTGCACCTACACTGAGCCCAGGGCAGTGGTTGGTCAGCTGTTCTGAAAGGCTGAAACCGAAGCTCCAGTTCAGCTCAATTCAATTCAGCTTGATTCGATTCACTTCAACCCACCTACTGCCCGGCTCAGCCCAGCCTCAGCAGGCCCCTGTCGCAGCGCAGCAGAAGCCTTCTCCCACCTCGCCCCCTGCCCCTCATGTCTCCCATCCCCACCAGGAGGCTCCACTGCCCCCGGAACTACATCCACACCCAGCTGTTTGCCACCTTCATCCTCAAGGCAGGAGCTGTGTTCCTGAAGGACGCCACCCTCTTCCACGGCGGCGACACGGACCACTGCAGCTTCTCCACTGTAAGGTCCACGGCAGAGGGGCTGGGGCGGGTGGGGAGATGAGGAGGGATCAGAGACCTCCACGTGCCTGCCCAGTCCTAGGGCCTGGCCTTGGGGCTCCCACGTGGCCAGTTACAGAACAGGACATCGCCCCTCCCCGGTGACAGGCCCCAGATCTTCACGTCCTTTCCCGTGCTGCACACTCCACTCCACATTCCGCACTCCAACCAAGACCACATTTCACCCTGCCCAGCCTCGTCCTTCCCTTTCGTGCCGCCCTGAGCCCTGTCCCTCCTTCGCCAAGCGCCCGGGCGGCAGACTGCACACAAATTATGAGACTCCCAGGCGGAGGGAGCCGAGAGCCGGGAGAGAATGAGAGAGGGCTTCAGGGAGGAGGTGGCTTTGGAACTGGGTAGGAGCAACTATGGGGGGTGAAGAGGGAGGACATGTCGAGTGGAGGGACCAGGGCGAACACACTCTCAAAGACAGGAGGACCTGGGGTGCGGGTGGGCGGGGGAGTAAGAGGAGACTGAAATTTAAAGGAAGTTGGGCAGGGTGTGCAGGCCCAGCACCTAGTAGGTCCTCTACGACAGTGCCGGAAATGAACAGCTAAATGAGTAAACAAACTAACAAATGACCTCAATTAATTAATGAAGGAATTAATAATAGTATATGATCAGCACTTATTATGGGCCAGGCATTGCATGAAGTGCTTTACATAAAACAGTTGGCCCTTAAACAACACAGGGGTTAGGGGCATCAACCCCCACACAGCTGAAAAGCCACATGTAACTTTTGACTCCCCCAGAACTTAACCACTAATAGCCTAGTATTGACTGGAAGCCTTGCCAATAACTCAGACAGTTGATGAATACATATTTTGTATGTTATATGTATTATATACTGTATTCTTACAACAAAGTAAGCTAGGGAAAAGAAAATGTTATTAAGAAAATCATAAGGAAGGGAAAATATATTTACTATTCATTAAGTGGAAGTGGATCATCATAAAGGTTTTCATCCTGTCATTTTCGTGTCGAGTAGGCTAAGGAGGAGGAGGAGGAGAAGGAGGGGTTGGTCTTGCTGTCTCAGGGGTGGCAGAGGTGGAAGAAAGTCTGCGTATAAGTGAACCCAGGCAGTTCGAACCTGTGTTGCTCGAGGGTCAACTGTATTACCTCCTTTCATCTTCAAAACAGCTCGAAGGAGAAAGCATCACTTTAATCCCGTTTTGTAGATGAGGGGCAACTGGCAAGGTCACCCCGCTGCACAGAGGGCTGGGACCAAACCCGGGCTGTCTGGGCTCAGAGGTGGTCCTGCGCACCCTGTCACGGGAATGAGCCGTGCAGCCAATGAGTGAAGGCCCAGGTGCGGACCTGTGTTTGCGAGACGCAGCTGTGCGTGAGTAATGTTCCTAGCCACAGCTCTCGAAATTGACTTCAGCTCAGGAAGGATGGAAAGAAAGCGCAAACAGAAGCAACTCAAAGGCAGGTTCCATTTAATCCTTATGACAAGGACATGAGCTCGGTATTGGAAGTTTTTCCTCTTCCAGATGAAAGGCTAAGGCACGAGGAGGTCTGCACAGCTAATAGACGGTAAATTTGAATTCGGGCTGTCTGGATCCCAAATCTGTGCTCTTAACCGTCACATACGATGCCACCACATCCCCTCTGGGGCAGCCCAAGGAGTCTGATGGCCCAGCCTAAGGTGGAGGGGGCTGGAGGTTCTGGGTCTGAGTGGGGTGGCGCAGGCAGGTGGGGGCTCCCATGGGCATCACAGCTCCAAAGCGCCCGGGTCCTGGCCCCCAGGTTCTGTGCAAGGTCTCCGTGGCAGCCTCCCATTTTGCCACCATGACCAACTTCAGCTGGCTGCTGGCAGAAGCTGTCTACCTGACCTGCCTCCTGGCCTCTACCTCCCCCAGCTCAAGGAGAGCCTTCTGGTGGCTGGTTCTTGCTGGCTGGGGTGAGCACAGAGGGCGGCCGGGCTGGACCCCGTGGGGAGGTGGAGGGCTGCGGAGGCCCAGGGGGCTCACACAAAGGCCCCTGCGCCTCACCGATGGGCACCCTCAGGCTCAGAGCGGGGAAGGGGCGCTGCGGTCCTACAGCAAGTGCGGGAGAGCGCGGGGCTCTTCGCAGTGCCCATGTGGTTGGCGGTGGCGGTGGTGGTGGCCGTGGTGGGAGATGGGGGCAGAGCTCAGAGCCAGGAACGCACCCCGCTCACCCTGGTCTCCTCTGCGCCCCCACAGGGCTGCCCATGCTCCTCACCGGCACGTGGGTGGGCTGCAAGCTGGCCTTCGAGGACATTGCGTGAGTCTGAGCGGACCTCCGGGGCCCGCAGGGGCGTGGAATGGGCTGCTCTCCAGGCTGGAAGCTGGAGCAGGAAGAGGAGGAGGAGGGCCCGGCTTGGCGGGGGTTGGGGGCGGGGCAGGCAGTCTGGAGAGCTCAGAGGGGCAAGAGCCGGGCGGTGGGGGGAGCTCCTGAATAAGGGAAGTGTGGGGGCCAGTAAAGAGGCGTCGAGCAGACCGATTTTAAAGAAGTTTATTCATTTAAGTGGAGAGCAAGGGTGAGCCCAGCCTGGATTGGGGCGTCCCTTTGGGAGGGGGACCCAACTGGCCGAGGCAGGAAAGAAGGCCGAGGGGTGGTGCTGGTGAGGCCGGAAAGCGCGAATGCCAGAGAGAGGAAAAGGGCCGCCTGGAGGCGGTAGGCAGAGCGGAGAGAGGGGGAGGTGCGTGGGCATCTTTGCAGCCACCGCGTCCTTGGCGTCCTCTCCAGGTGCTGGGACCTGGACGACAGCTCCCCCTACTGGTGGATCATCAAAGGGCCCATCGTGCTCTCCGTTGGGGTCAGTCCTTGGGCCAGCTTCCTTTGTTTTATTCAGTCAACCTGGCTGGACCCACCGAGGGGCCATGCACAGCAGGAAACACGACTCCAGGCTGGGAGTTGGGACACCTGGGTTCCAGCCTTGCTGTGCCCCTGATTCTCTGAGGCCGTCTCTGGGTCACAATATCCCATTTGCAAAGCCTGGGTGGGGCTCGACCAGCACACAGGCCCCTCTAGCTCAGGGTTTGGATGAGTCTGGGGTACTGGTTGCAGATCAGCTCCCACTGCTGGGAGAGGCTGGGGGTTGGGGGGAAGTCCACCGAGGCTACCTCCCACCTGGAACCCAGAGGCAGGGAGGGCTGCTTTGCATGGCTTTGGTAAATGTGCAGATTTGTCCCCATTTAGCAATTGTGCAAAGTGAGGGGCACCTGCTTTGTGACAGGGAAGAGCCTGGAAGTGGCTGGAGGCAGGTGGTAAGGCCTGACCCTCACACCCAGATCCCAGGACTGGAGAGGAGGAGGAGCCTGAGGCCCCCTCTGTCCCGCAGGGCTCACATGTGGGACCTCCCAGCCGCTAGGCTCCAAGTTCTGGAGCAATGGTCTGTGTGACCGTCTGCCTGCACATCCCAGTGTCTCAAGGGTTTGGGGTTTCTAGACCTCAAAGGGGCTGGGGCCCCATCCCAGGCCACCAAGGGCTACCCCAACGCTTGCCCTCCGTCTTCCTGAACCTCTATTTCCAGGTGAACTTTGGGCTTTTTCTCAATATCATCCGCATCCTGCTGAGGAAACTGGAACCAGCTCAGGGCAGCCTCCACACCCAGTCTCAGTACTGGTACAACATGTGTGCATGTGCGCGTGTGTGCGTGTGTGCGTGTGCGTGTGTGTGTGTGTGTGTGTTGAGGGGACACTGGAGGGGGATTTAGTGTGGTCTGTTTCATCCAGCAGTATTCATGATCCCGGCCCCATGCTCTTCCATGTGTTCCCAGAGAGAGTATAGATCTGGTCCCTGTCTGCTAGGGGACCACCGTGTGGGAAGGACAGGGACTCCAAAGAGCCAGTTACCAGGCCAGATAGGCCGAATGCTGAGATCAATGTCTATGGGAGACTGAGGAGGGAGATCCTCTCTAGATAGAGTTGAAGGGAAGGTCAGGGAAGACTTCCTGGAGGAAATGGTCTTTGAACTAGACTTTGAAAGATGCATAGACTTCGGAATAACCTGGGAGAAGAGCACTTGGCAGAGGGAACAGCAGGATCTAGGGTCCCAATGTAAGGAAGCTCATGGGGAGGTGGAGCTTCCCAGGTGTCTGGTGCACAGGGTGGACGTGGGAGGCGGTGGGAGAGAGAACAGACAGGGTGCACACAGGAATTTCTGATCCCAGCCTTGGGAGCCTGGGTTTTGTCTTTCCTGCAGGCGTCTCTCCAAGTCAACGCTTCTCCTCATCCCACTGTTTGGAATTCACTACATCATCTTCAACTTCCTGCCTGATGATGCTGGCCTGGGCATCCGCCTCCCCCTGGAGCTGGGACTGGGCTCCTTCCAGGTGAGGTCTCCACAGGCTCTTTCCCTCCACGTCCTTGGGCAGGAGGGAGGTGCTGTTGCCCTCAGGCCTTGGTTGACTTCGTGATAGGGTGAGGGCTACTCTTACTCATCTGTCTATTCAGCTCTCCGTCTGTCCATCTTCCTTCTACCCCTCCATCACTCTATTCATTCAACTTCCCATGCACCCGTCTACCCATCCATCCAATCATCCATCCATCCATCCTACCTATTCAACTTTTACTGAGCCCCTATTATGTGCCAAGTGATGTGCTCATTATGGGAATACAGAAATAAAGAAAGTCATAGAAATGGGGCCAACAACCCTGGCAGGCTTGCTATGAAAATTATATGAGACCATATGCCTGGCTCATAGTAAGTGATGAATGCCTCTAAATTTCCTTTGAACACAGACCTGGCCCAAGCCACAGCCTGGTGGATGGGGAAAAGGTAGTAGAAAAGCTCTGGATGCTTGAGGCTAGGCCAGAGTGTTCTGATGGGGTCCTTCTTCTTTGGTCTCACAGGGCTTCATCGTTGCCATCCTCTACTGTTTCCTCAACCAAGAGGTGTGTGACTCTCCAGGCTACCCCTTACTCATTGAGCCCCACCTTTCAGCTCAGGCCACACCTTGACTCTTGTGATCCTTCGTGGTGGTTTGTCCTGAGCTCCTGGATCAAGCTGAACCTGAATGCTTCCTGTAAACATCTTTTATCCATCCTGCATCTGAGCTGGGCCGAGTTCGACCATCCACTCACCAGGAGGTGGAGGAGACCTTCCAGGGATCAGGAGAGGGATCAAGGCAGGGAGTTTAAAGGGATCCCCCAATTTTGTGTCCCTAAAATTGAACATAAGGAAGAGTGGCGGAGGGCGTTTGTCACTTGGGAAAGACAGTCAGAGGGAACAGAGACAGGAACCGAGACAGTCATAGGTAGATATACAGGGAACTAGGCAAATAGAGTCAGATGCAGGGACTGGGAGGAATACCCAGGGCAGAGGGGGGGAAATGGAAAACCGAGAAGAAAGACACACAAAGAGAACAGACATGAATAGACAGAGCAGACGGTACTGCCACACATGCAGAAACATGGTAAGATGGCAGAGACAGACGAGAAGTGAATTACACTCAGAAGACACCGAATTTTCACCTTAGGACAGTCTTGCTCCAGGGAGAGAGAGGGGAGAATTTACCTCAGTGCCCAGACGCCTAGACCGCGCTGTTGTGTGCAGGGGCAGGGTCACGGGCTCTGCTGGAGACCTGGCTGCATGTGCCCTATCCCCTAGCTGTGGAGTACTGCTCCCCCGCCCACCCCCACGACCTGCCAGCTCTGTCCCTAACTGCTCCTTCCCCCCGACTCTCTTCACTCCTAACCCAGCCTTTCTGAGTGTCATACATCCTTATCTGGTGTCTGCGCTGCAGACACAGGACCGCAGTGTCTGGGTGTAACATGTCATGGGCCCTGGGGACCCCAGGAGGGGTGAGAAGCAGCTCTGGATGAGGCTGCCGGGGTCTGGGGATGGAGTTTCCACAGAGAGTTGTGAGAGGGTCTGTCTCAGGAAGCGGTGTTGGAGACCAGATGGTTACATACCTCTGGTGACGGGGAGCTTACTACCTACAATAGCTCTTTCTGTTGTCAGACAGCTGTGGGGAAGATCATCTTTACGCTGAACAGAAATCTTCCTCCCTTTGCTCTGTCACTGCAGCCCTAGTGGTTGGTCAGCTCTGTGAAGTGGGTCAGCACCTCTCAGCTCCCTCTTCTCCTTGACAAGCCCTTTGAATATGTGAAGATACAGATGACCCCCACCAGTCTCACCCTCCCACCCCACCCCAGGATACTTTTCTTCCAGTTACCTTAAGTTCCCTCAACTGCAGCCCCTCGGACAGAGTTCTGAGTCCTCTCCCACTTGGGGTCATGTCCTCTGGACAGATTCACAGTGGCTGGAGTCGAACTCACAAAATGGAACCCCAGAGCAGGGGCTGGTCTAAGTCATTCAGGGAGAACAGAGTGGTTATTTGGCCAGGAACTCAAGCAAGCACCCATAATGTCTTACCTGGGCTCAGACACAGGAGTGCTAGAAGGTAAAGAAAGGAGCTAAAGGGAGTGGCAAGAAGTACTCACAGGATAGTGTCCTCCAGAGGCTACACTTAGCAGTGCCTGTGGCCGACCATGGCTCTCCCTGCCCGGTGTCCCTGATTCTCCTACATGGCCTCTCCCTGCACCCTAAGTCCCACTGGGGTTGAGTAACAGCTGCAGTGGGACCTTCCTAACCTCCTCTCCCTTGTCCCTGGAGGTGAGGACCGAGATCTCGCGGAAGTGGCATGGCCATGACCCAGAGCTTCTGCCAGCCCGGAGGACCCCAGCCAAGTGGACCAGGCCTTCCCGCTCGGGGGTGCAGGTGCTGACATCTGTGTGCTAGGCTGGCCCCATCATGCGGCTGGAGTCCACACCTGAACTTGGGCAGCTGCAACGGGTCCGCCACCTTCTGGAGAAGCAACAAGAAGGCCCCTGGGAGACTTCAGGCCACTGTGGCTCCCCCCTACCCCACTGGGCTGCTGCTCAGCCCTGGACAGGGGCAGCCCTTCCTCCCTGCCTCTGCACTGGACTCTTGCCCTAGGCCCCTGCATGCCTGCCCCTGACTTCCTTGGTTCCTCTGTGTCCGTTTTTACCAGTTCCTCTTCCTAGGGTGTGGGGCTGTAACCCAGGGCCCAGAAGAGCCAATAAACTCGTAAATGAGTAGATACATGCTTGAGTGACTAAATGCCCCTCTAAAGGTGACAGGGTCTTCATCCTTTATGTGCAGCTCCAGTGCACGGTTGCATTTTTCGTTCTTCAGTTCATGCCACATTACGATCATGTGTCTGTGCAGGGACCCTCTTGCTTTATTTATTTTGGAAATGTGCTCTTTTTTGTCCCGACTCCCACTCCCGTGCCCCTCCTTCCATAGGCAAACATGCTAATGTGTTTCATGTGAATATGTGTATCTCTGTGTATCCTGCAGCATCTGTAGGGTTTTGTGTGTCTGCACTCTTAATGTACATACATGCTATCAGTTATATGCCTCATCCTGCTTCTGACAGTTCTCCCTCAGCGCCGTGCCTGCAAGCGATCTGCTCATGTTGCCGTGCATGCGTCTGGTCCGTTGTTTTCACTGCATGTGGTGCCACTGGTGTCATCGCCTGTGTGTTACTGTTCTGTCCTGGCTCCCCTGCCCTCCAGGTGAACATCCACATGCCGGTCCCCTGAGGGACTTACAAGAGTGAGCCTTTCTCCAGGACCCGAACGCAGGGGGAGCAACGCTGGGCAGCAGCGTGCCTCTTCTCCATGTGACTAAGGCGTGCCAGCTTGCTCGCCTGCGAATTGCACTCCCGCCAGCAGCTCTCAAGGCTCCTAAATCCCCGCAGCCCCACCAACACTTGGCGTTATCCAGCTTTTTAATGTCTGCAAGCCAAATGGGTGTAAAGTGACATCGCATTGTTGTTCTAATTTGCATCTCCCCGATAACTAATGAGCATGAACGTCTCTTCTTGTGCCTGTTAGCCTTTTGGGTTTCTTCTTCTGGAAATCGTCTCTTCCCCTACTTTTCTCTGGGGTGGATCATTCCTCGACTTCAGGTCTTTCTCTTATGTCCTCGCCATTGCGTGCCCTCCCAGGCCCCAGCCTGCTGCCTGACGCCCCCCATCTGAGTGTGGGCCCCCTAATGTAACACATCAACATGGTCCATCCCCCTTCCAGCCTCCTCCTTGGCAGGAGGGAGGAGAGACCTGGCTGCTGTCCTGTTTGTTGACTGATGGGGCTGGAGGGAGATTTCAATACAGAGAACAGACAGAAAGGGACACTATGTAGGTCAGAATGAAATCTTTCCCGTCCTGGTCTACCCACAGCAGATCTGTCCTGCAGAGCTGAGTTCCATTCCCCCCTCACCTCCAGGAAGCCTTCCTTGTAACGCCGGTCTTCTCGGACATTCTTTCTCTTTTTTCCATTACCGCAATGAAATGTTCTAAAATTAGATAGTGGTGATGGTTGCAAACTCTGTGAATATATGAAAAACCACTGAATTATACACTTTTAAAGGGTCAACTTTGTAGTATGTGAATTATAGCTCAACAAAGCTGTTATTTAAAAAGTAAATGGATCGTTGTTAGAGAACACTTGCGAGCATTTTTCCTGCTACATAATTTGTAAAGTCCATATAATATTCTTTATTTAGCCAATAGTTATTTAACAAATCTATTGGTGAAAGTTTCTCTCTATGTTTTTAAAATAAATAATTGTGCTGATAAACTTCCTTGCACCCAAGACTTCATGTACACCTCAAAAAGAGAAAAACTTCAGAATAAACTCCTTGACCTTCGGAATAAATTTTCCTAGACCTAGGATGTTTCAGCCAATGCAAGGCATATGATGAGTCTCTTAATACCTATTGGCAAATTGCCTTCCATAAAAGTTGGTCTAGTGTATTCTTGCATGCAGCGTTGGTGTGATGGTTTTTCTGCTTGGTTATTATCATTAAAAATATCTCTGTATCTCTGAGTTTTAACTAGTGTTAACAGTTCTAGCCATGGTGTTAGCACAGTGGTGTTAGCGGTTAGTGTTAGTTAGCTTGGTTAGTGCTAATTAATGGCTAGTTAGTGGTTAGCATGTTAGTGGTTAGTGTTAGTGGTTAATTAGCAGTTAGTGTTAGCAGTTAGTGATTAGTTAGTGGTTAGTGTAAATTAATATTAGTGGTTCTTGTTAGTGGCTAGTTAGCTGTTAGTGGTCAGTTAGTGATTATTGTAAGTTAATGTTAGTGGTTAGTGTTAGTGGTTAGTTAGCAGTTAGTGGTGGAAGTTAGTGGCTACTTAGTGGTTAGTGTTAGTTAACATCAGTTAGTGGTTTGTTAATCGTTAACATTAACAGTTAGCGTTAGCAGTTAATGGTTAGTGTTAGTTAGTGGCTAGTTAGTGGCAGTAGTTTATGGTGTTGGCAGTGCTGGAAGCAGCTCACTCTGTGAATCACCCACCCCTTCCCTCAGGGCTCACCATGGCTGCCAGTCCACCTCTCGCTCCCTTTTAGTTTCAACTGGAGCCTCAAATTCCTGCCACTTCTCTAGTCTCTGTCCTGACAGGGATCTGTGCACTGGGGCTACCTGCGGGTTCCTGGGCAGGTCCCTTGACTGGCAAAGTCTTCCTCTCTCGGGACCTCCGCTTCCCCATCTGTAGCAGGAGGGGTTGGTCAGCGGGTGACGTCTGAGGCATTTTCGGAAGGGACGCGGCGGTATGGCAGGCGGAGAGGTGGCGTGAGAGGCGCAATGCGTACTCTGGCCAGGAGGTGGCAGACTCACTGCGGCCAGGAGCCCTGGCTGGGCTGACTGCTCCGTGGATGAGGCGCCGGTGCTGGAGACTGACCCCAAGGAGCCTACGGGGCTGGTGGAAGAAGGGGCAGGGGTCGGGCAGCGTAGGTGGGGTGGGAGGGGCCCGGCTTGCGGGAGGAGCGGGACATCCCCAAGCGCCCCCAGGCTCCGGTCTGGAGAAGTAAGAAGCAGATAAGAAGCGTGAGAGCTGAGGAGCCAGGAGAACCAGTGCCCCCTGGAGCTTCTGTGCAAGGTTCGGACCAGAAGAGGGGCTCCCCGGAACCCCTGGCTTTCTGTGGGAAAGGCAGGATTGCCCGCCCTCCGCTCCAGCCTCCTCCTTCCAACCAGCCTCTCATCAGGCACTGAAAGGAGAGTTTCCTGAAGGGAAGGAAGACACTCCACTTCCCTCCCCTTGTGCTTGGGCTCCCTACTCTAGGAGGAGGAGGAGGAGAAACAAAAATGCGGGGCCCATTCTCTGTCCTTGGAGAACCTCCAGGAGTGTCAGGAAGACCCCCAGGGATGAGCCTGAGCCTGGATGCAAGAACCAGAGTGTAGGGCTCAGACTCCCTAGAGTGCGGGAACTCAGAGGACAGGGTGTGGGTGAGGCAGGAGCAGTCAGGGAAGGCTTCCTGGATGAGGGGACTCAGGCAGGGGGTGTAGACCTTACAACCCCACTGGGCCAAACTACACAGCGGTCCCTTCCTACCACCTGCTGGGCAGGAAGCAGGAATGTGTCTGACCCCAGCTTGGAGAGCAATGCCTGGGGGCAGGGTCTGGCAGGAGGGTTGGTCTCGGGGCCTTCCACGGGCTCTCCTGCTAGGGTCTGGTCTGCGGGTCCCACTCATTCACGCGGTAGCTGTTTACTCAGTGCCTGCTTAGGCCACAGGCACCTTTCTAGAGCCTGAAAATACAGCTGCAAAAACTCCCAAACATCCCCCTACTCAAGGGGCTTAGGGTCTGGTCAGGGAGGGCGCGATAGTCAATTCTATGTGTCAACATAACTGGATGCCCAGGTATCTGGTTAAACATTGTCTCTGGGCATGTCTGTGCGGGTGTTTCTGGCAGAGATTAGCACTTGAGTTTGGCAGGCCGAGCAAAGCAGAAGGTCCTCCCTGACATGGGTGGGCACTGTCCAGTCCTTGGGGTCTGAGTAGAATGAAAGGGCAGAGTAAGTTTGAATTTGACCTCCTTCTGCCTGACTTTGAGCTGGAACATCCATCTCCGCCCTCGGCACTCCTGGTTCTCAGGCCTTCGAATACAGCACTGGTCTTCCTGGGTCTCCAGCTTGCAGATTGACTTCCCAGCTTCCATAACTGCATGAGCCAGTGTTATATAATAAATCTCTTTCTAGACATTTTTTATATATATGTGCTTGTGTGTGTGTATTTATATATATGTGAATTGGTTCTATTTCTCTGGAGAATCCTGATTAATACAGAGGGTATTGTTAGGGCTCTCTGTTGCAGACAACAGGGCCCACTCTGGCTGGGTTCAGAAAAACATGACATATCCAAGGACACTGGGCAGCTCACCTGTCTTCAGGAAGGCCAGAACTTGGGCCCAGAGGCAGTGCCGCCAGGAGCGGCACCCATCCCACATCAGGGAATGCCCCGCCCATCACTCCTGGTGGCAGATGCAGCTGCTCACACCAGTGACATTGGGGATGGAATCCCAGAAACGCCACATTGATGTCCTGAAAAACCAAACTCCTCCACTGCCATGCTTGCCGAAAATTCGATTCCACCTGGCACCAGCTTCCTATTATTGCTCTCTTCCCGACCTAAGTCCCACAGAGCCACCACCGATGGGCACAGCCTTGTGACCCTGCCCACTAGCGGCAAGGGGGCTGGGACAGCAAGTTCCCGCCTCTACTTTGGAGAGGGCCCTCCTACTGTGGCGAGTTCCTCAAACATAGGACGCGCATTCAGATCATGCTGGCTGGCCACAAACATGACAGATATTTAGTGCAGGGACAAACATGCCTCTCTGATTATTGCATAATAACGGCGGTAGGTGCACAAAGCAGGAGAGTATCGAGAACAAATATCTGGAGGCCCAAAACCTAGTCTGGGGGTGTAAAAATTAAAAATGCTTTCTGTAGGAAGCAATAGCCAAACTGAGATTAGGACCATGAGTATGAGTTGGCCAGGTGAAGGGGTGGATGAAAAACCCGGGTAGAAAAGACAGCAGTGCAAAGGCCCTGAGGTAGAAAGATGCTTGATGTCTGTGGGGAGCTGCAGGTTAGCTGCTGTGGCTGGAGCTCAGTGAAAGCAGGGGAGAGTGGGGACGGGCAGCACCCGGATCACATGGGGTCAGGACAGCCCTGCTAAGGAGGTTTTATCCCAAGAGCTATTGGAAGTGTGGGATATAACAAGGCTTGTTTTCTAAATGATCCCTCTGACTGGTGTGTGAAGACAGAATTTCACGCAGAGACCTCAGCTGGAAGCCAGGAGCCTTGTTGGGTTTGGCAATCTCGTTCTAAGTTCTTGGATCTTGGTGTGCTCTTGGCCGAAGAATGACCAGACACACCAAAGTAAGGCAAGCGCGAGGTGAAATTTGTTGAGAGGGAGCAAGATAGGATTATAGAGCAAGAGCAAGATATAGATTTACAGAGCAAGATATATATGCCACAGATAATGACCGGACCCTTTGTCGTAGCAAAGGAGACCTTGCTTAGGGTCTGGGTCTTGTTTTATAGTGCCCGCACAGGGACCTCCCCATGGTTCAGACGTCATCATGAAACCACTTCGATGGACGGTTGGGAGTTATATAACCCCAATCTTATTGCGCATGTGAATCTCCCATGAGCCTTTCTGAAAGCCCATTTGGGGTGGTGAACAGCAACGCAGATTTAAACTAATGACATGATAATTAGCCTTAGGTTGTTCTAAGTCGCCTTCCAGACTCTATGGTACCTATGCTGCTTGGCCCGTGGGCTAGAGAGTCCTCTGCATTCTTTTGCAGTTGGTGCGCTAAGTTCTGATTGGTAGGTTGGTGGGGCATTTCCTCTTCCCCCAGGTATGGCAGTGGCGGGACAGGATCAAGGTGGGGCAGCAGCAAGATGGGGGGCTGGGGCCCACCCTTGTCCCCTTGTCCTTTTTCCCAGGTGGGGCAATGGCTCGAGGCGGCACCAACGCAATGCACCCACCTTTGTCCCTAGGAGACTTGGAATCCCTCGCTATCCACCTAACAGACTGAAAATGCAGGAATGGATTAGAGTGATGGTGGTGGAAAAGACAAGGACGGATTCAGAAGATGCCTAACTTGGGGATGAAATAATGTGTGAGAGGAAGAAAAGGGAGGTTTCTCAGATTCTGGAATGAGTAGAGAGGGACAGGAGCATGCATTAGGGGATGAGCAAGAGCTCAGTCTGGGCACATTCTGTTTGGGATGCATGTGACAAGTCCAGCTGGAGCCGAGAAGAGGGGCCCAGGAATTGGGACTCTGAGTTGTCGCAATATTGGTGGTGGTTGACACCAAGGGGTTGGGCAGAGGCCCCGGGGTGAGAGTGAGGAGCCAGACGAGAAGGGGGCTCGGCCCTGAGCCCTGGAGTGATTCACATGGTCTCAAGTTCACGGGGGTTGGGGCGGGGGAGCGGGAGCCCTGAGAGGAGGCTGAGCTGGAGCATCAGGGCTGGAGGAAAACCAGAGGGATGTGGATCCGGGGCGCGAATGGAGAGTGTCACAAGGAGAGGTTGGCGATGGGTCTGAGTGGGGCCGAGCCTTGCAGATCAGACTGGAGATGTGTGCCCCGGATTTGGCGGCACTGCCCACGGCAAGAGCAGGTTTGGCAGAGGATGCACGGGGAGGCCACACTCGAGGGTGCTGAAAGTGACGGGCTGGGAGAAAGCCGGGGCGGCACCCGTGGACCCCCTGTTACTGAGGCTGGTCTGGGAGGGGGAGGGGAGAGCAGAGGGCAGCGGGCGGGCAAGGGGCGTCCGGGGCAGTAGTTCCGTGCTGTTGTAAGAGGACACCCAGGTAAATGCTATGAGATGGGTGTGTGAGCCGCTCAAGGACGGGAAGGACTGGAGTGGGGGCATGTGCCGGAGAAGGAGTGAGAAGGCAGGCCCAGGACCGGGGCGGGGGCACCTTGTGGGGAGGGGGCTCTGCCCCAGAGGATGGCGGGCGTGCAGGAGCGTGCGGGGCGGGGGCGCAGGGGTGGGAGGCCGGCTCCTGCGTTCACCATGGAGGGGAGATTCCTGGTCTGCCAGGCGGTGGGAGCGGAGAGGGGCGGGGTCTCGAGGACAGTGAAGAAGATTGCCAGTAGTGGTGGCACAGGTGTGAGGACGAGTGGTAGGAAAGGTGGTGACACTGTCAGGCAGTGGATCTGGGGTAACACCACTCCCCTGGCTGGAGCGTCCGGCACAGACGAGGCTGGCTTAGGCTTATTCAAGATGGGGTTTTGCCCCAAAGACGGAGTCACAAGAGGCTTCACTGCACTCGCGAGACAGCGCAGGTGCGATGCCATGGAGTCCAAGCTGGACCGGCTGCTGGAGTCGGGCAGGGTGTTAAGTGGCAGGGTCGGTGGGACTGTCAAGGAAGAGGCCCGGGAGGACAGGAGGTTGCAGTCGGAGCCGGATGATTCGCGGCTGCTGGCGCAGTTTCCGGCAGCGGCTGGGGCTCCAGGCTGGAGCGGGAGGGGTGGCTGCTGGGGTCAGGGAGGCCCCTGGAGAGAAGACAGGGTGGGGCTGCAAGGCCAGTGGGTGCTGGGTCACTGCCTGGGCATTGCGGTCACCCACAGTGAAGGCTGGGTGTGAGGGGCGAGGGGCCCCGGGAGCCAGTCTCCTGAAGCAGGAGTAGGGGTGTGGTGACACTGAGGGAGAGGCCCAGCCGGCAGCAGGGCTGTGGAGGGCCCCAGGCACTGGCCTCCTGCCCTCGGGAGCCAGCACGCCCAGCCCAGCAATCCTGCGATGGCTTCTCCCACCACATTTGGGGCTGCCAGAGGCCCAGGCCGTGGAACAATTAGGAACAGGCTGCCTTCGAGGCAGATCCAACCTTTGGAAACCAACAAGGAACAACAGATATTTTTTTTTTTGACGGTCTATTCTGTCTCTGTCGTCTGTGTGAATTTCTTGGTGTGGATGTTGCTTCCCTGGCCTGCTCTCATGCACTCTCTCTCCGTCTCTCCGCAGCTTCTCTTTATGAGGCCCCAGAGTCCAGCTGCGGGGAAGCAGCAGAACAGCCCACCAGGCAGCTGTCCCATCTCTATGACACCAAACATCTGGGTCCTGGGGCTGGCTGGAGGTGGCTGGAGCTTCCCACTTGCATGCAGATGGCCAACTATCCCCATCTGTGGCAGTGCTCCTCGGGAGCACTCTCTGCCCTCCCCACACCATGTCTGTCTGTCCGTCTGTCTGTCTGTCTCTCTCTCTCCCCCTGTCTTTCACTCTGGGCCATCCCCTCCCAGACAGGGTATCGTGCGTGTGAGGGAGGGTTGTGTGACTTTTAACCTGCTGCCTCCCGTCTTTGGGGGTAACAGGTGGAACAACATAACCCCGGCTCACAGAGCTCCAAAGCAGGGAGTAGGTCAGGGCTGCAGAGTCCTCTTCCCTCCGAGGAGTTGCATGAGCAGCTGTAACCCTGCACACATTCCTGTCATTACGGGGCTGGGGAAGGCTGGCAGTGGTGGCATTGCCAGGGCACCAGCATGGCCCCGGCTCTGCTGGGCGTGGCTGTGGCACCAGCACCGAGAGGCTCTGGGCTGTCTCTGAACAGAGAGCTGCCAGGGAGGCTCCTCTCAGCGTCCACCCGCCGGTGGAGTCCACATGAAGCACACGCCAGAGCAGCCTCTGGGGAAGGCCTGAGGGCCTGCGCCTCCCCCTGCCTCCTCACAGAGGCCCTGCCCAGCCTCTCCGCCCAGCGGTCCGCGGTGACCACGCAGCAAACCCTCGCACACCAGATGTGGGGCGTGGCCTCCGCCCAGCCCAGGCCCTTTGCAGCCCTTGCTCAGACCTAACTCGGGCCCAGTGGGAGCCCTTGCCGAGCACCCAGGCCCTGCGGGCATTTCGACCTGGACGCCGGCCTTGGCCTTAGTCCTCCGGTCTCCCACAGAGCTACCAGGGCCGTGCCCTGGGATTTCACAGGGTGGAGGGAAGAGCAGGAGACCCAAGCCCTGCTTTTGGGAGGAGAGAACAGAGGCGTGTGGGCCTCAGGTCACCAGGGCTGTGGGGGTTCAACAACAGAGCTCAGGTAGGGGTTGCAGCAGGCAGGGAAGTCCTCCTGGGGGAGGCAATAATGTGCGGGATGGGCAGGATTTGTAGAAAGGACTCTCTGGGAAGGAGGAACAGCTGGCATGAGGTGGGGAGACCAGAGCACAGAGCACATGACCTATTTGATCGAATTAGATCTTTCAAAAATAGAACATCAGCGTGTGGGGAAGTTTTTCCAGGTTTATCTCTGTGTTGTCCTGGAGGACGGGGTGGGGCGTGGCTTAGCAGGGCTCAGTGGGAGCCCCCTTAGAGGGAGGCTTGCCGGGCCTGGAGGCAGCTTAGCAGGAAGCGCTTCACGTAGGGCCACGCCGGAGCCCAGACCCCCTTGTCCAGCGGAGTGGAGTGTCTGGCAGGCACCTCCCACTCTGCGGGGCTGCCAGCCAGCTCCTCCTGCAGCTTTCCAGCTCCCCGAATGTCAACCCAGATCCCAGCAGTAACTCCTGAATCACCCCTCTCCTCCCAGCTGCAGCAGATCCCACAGGATGTTCCGAAGCCTCAGCTTCCCTAGTGTGTCCCGAATCCATCCATCCTCTTGCCACCATCTTCCATGCTGTGACCCGAGGGAGCCACCCTCACCTCCCACTGGGCTCCGTGGCAGACCCGTCACTGCAGCCCTCTTGGCCCTCCCAGGGTGTGGCTTATATAGTAGGGACAGGGCAGATCCTGTCACTCCCTGCTTTCCAATCTGACCAGGAGAAAATAAATCCGAGTTCCTTTCTGTAGCCAGTCTAGCTTCCCAACCTCATCTTCTTCTTTCATCTTCCTCCCTGGTGCTCTGCTCTGGCCACACTGGCCTTCTTGCTGTTCCCTGAACCCCAAACTTGAAATGAGCCATGCTCATTTCAGCATTGCTGCCCCTCGGAACACTCTCCCCCTAATGCCTTCTATGGCTGCTTTTTCACTTAGCTCCCATTCAAAGCCAGTGTCGCCTCCCCAGAGAGGCCTGTCCTGACCACCTAGTGACATCACTCACGGTCACTATTGCACTTCCTTGTTTTATTTTCTCCATGGCACTTAGCAGCAATTACGGTCAATTCTCATTATTTGTGGTAGTTATTAAATATGTTCTATAAAGTTGCCACGAACACTGAGTTAGCAAATACGGAACTGTTGCTCGCAGGGGGTTGCAGAGACAGGCTGCCGTGACCCTGTGGTCACAACACTTTTGTCAACGGATCGATATGTAACCTTGTTTTATGTGTGCTTCTGTTTACAGACACCTTATTTAACATACATTATTGATTCGTTAACACTGAACTAACAGCCAGTGGGCGCTATGACTCGCGTTGAGCGAGGCTAATCTGGCACAGATCTGTGTAAGGCACATCACAGCCTTCTAGTGCTTAGGAACACTAGACAGCACTTCATGCAGTTTACACTTAGAGGTCATTTGAAATCGTGGGATCACCAACCAAAAGCACAAAAATGTGAAAAAGTGTGGCACTAAACGGACCACTTGTTTATAGTGTGTAAACAGAGGAAAGGACACCTGTTTACAGTGTGAGAGCTGGAAGGAGATCTCAGCTGGGGGTGTGTGCCTTGGGCCACCCACACTTTTCACCACCTTGTGTACGTTCGAGAATGGCTGTGAAAGCTGCTGGTATTGAGTCTGGGGTTACAAAGTCATTGGCTTTGGCGCGTTGACTCCGGGGTTAGAGAGCAGGCACATCTGCAGATATGGGGTCTGCAAATAGTGAGGATCAACTGTATGCGATCTATGCGTTTTCACGTTATTGTTGGTGTTCCTTTTGTCTTATGCACTGCTGTACCCATCGCTCCTGCACAGGGCCGTGGATGGACACACACACACACACACACACACACACACACACAGACACACACACACACAAGTCCTTAGGAGTTCTCAAAGCAGAAAAGATGGGGTGTCTCTTTTTCTGGTGCTCCTCCCCTGGGAGCCACAGGCAAGGGAGAGAAGGAAGATTCTGCAAGGAGGGTGTGGGTAGGTGGGAGCCCTTGTCCTAAAGCGTCCTGTCCCTGTCCTCCCCCTCCTTACTGTCAGCCCTGTTGTCCAGCACAGGGAAGGCTGTGTGTGCGTGTGTGGCTGTGTGATCCTCCCCCCGGTGGGCATCAACATGGGCACGGGCAGCACGTATCTAGCCTGGCTGAGCTCCCCGGGTCCTGGTCCTGCAGGAATGGTGCACGGGTGTGTGTGTGTGCACGTGCGTGCCCGAGCGTGCAGGCACGTGTGTGAGCGCGTGCGAGCCCTGCCCTGCCGAGGCCTGCTGGAGTGCTCGCTGCGTGACGGGGCCTATAATCACGGGAAATTACTGAGCCCAGAACTGAAATTAAGGCTGTTGCTGCTGCTGCTGCCACAGACCTGTTTACAGAGCCAAACGCCTGGAAGAGGCCTCGGGAGGAGGCTCTGCTGGGAGCTGGGACTTCTGGGAGGGACAGGGATGGGGATTGGGCAGAGAGGCCACAGGGAGAGGAGGAGACACATCTTCTATTTGGCAAGCGCCTATTTGGCTGTGCTGGTGAACTTCCATCCTTTATTTTATTTAATCCTCACTACCCACTGCAAGGTAGGTGCAGCCCCTCCTGTACCCACAGAGAATTGGGTCTCACAGAGGTTAAGGAACGTGCTTCAGGGCTCAGAGCTTGTGACCAGCAGAGCTGGGGTGTGCAGGCAGGGCTGTCTGACACCGTGACCCCACTGCAGGCCGGGGAAGGCAGGGTCTCTGGACCCTGTGGGGTTAAGCAGGGACGGGTCCTGCAAGAGTTTGGATTCTCTGGTTTTTAGGACAATACTTGGTATTTGGTGTAGGGAACACCGGAAAGAAGCCCCTGAGTCCATAAATAACACCCCTCCCACCTGTCACATGGTCTGTAGCACGACCCTGTGGGAACCCACACATTCCTCCAGGGAGAAAGACAGTGAGCTGAGCGTCAGCGCCAAGTGCGGGGAACCGTGATCCTGAGCACGGCCCTCTGACGTTGCGGGCACGGACCTCCCCAGGGTCCACGCAGGGGCCTGGAGGAAAGAGCATCGAGCCTGCAGTGCACAGCTGGGGACTTGGACTCCCAGCCGAGGACCTTCCCGGCACGCTGAGGCCCCGCAAGACCCCTAGTCCCAGAGGGACCCACCTGTGAGCCCAGGAACTAATCTCCTCCTCCTCCTCCCCTGGGCCAGCGAGCAATTATTAATGAATGATGGAGGGTGTCTGTAAAGGGGCTCTGGCGGAGGGCAGTGGCAGGATAGGCACATCCCCTGCTTACTCCCACCCCCACCAGCCTCAAGGGGACCTGGCTTGCTGGCGTGGAGGCTGTGGGGAGAAAAGGCGCAACCTGAGGGCCTGCATGGCGTCTGTTGGCAGTCACCACGATTGGCCTCCAGCCAGTAAGCGTCTTCATCCCCTGAATAGTAGCAATGATGTGCCAGGCACTGTTCTAGGACACGCACAGACAGTCCTTAAAGAACCCTTAGAGGCATTGTCATCTTCTCCATTTTATGAGTGAGGAAACTGAGGCACACAGAGGTCAAATGCTTTGCCCATAGCTCTGTAGCTGGAAGGCCAGGGAGCCAGCACATGGGCCATAGACCCTTGTCAGTCTGGCAGGAAATGCTCTGTGCTGACCACCATGCTAAACTGCCTCTCTGGGTCCTCGAGTCCCACTGTTCAGGCTGCCTGGTGGACGGCCTCTGTATGAATGTGTCCAGCGCGAGTCCTCACCCCACGGCCTGCGAGGGTGGCTCTGCTGGGCAGAAGGCTCCCCTGGCGAGGGCCTGAAGCAGCCCCTCAGAGGGCTGTGGGCGTGAGTCCCTGAGCTGGACGTCTGCCTATGGGGCCTCTCTGCTTCCTGAGTCAGTGGCCCTTTGGGGATCTGGAGAGGACGGTGACACCAGCTGTGGACCTGCCCACAGGGCTCCGAACTAGGCCCAGCTGGGCCAGTTGTGAGCCCAGCTGTGTTCCAGACCGGGATAGCACTTCATGTTAGCTTTTCAAACCTTTTTTGTGTTTTGGTCGTGACCAGCATTTGATGTTTTTGATGAAATAGGAGAGCATACAGAAGAGAGCATGAGAATAAGTGTTGTTTCTTGGAACTCATATTTCTGTTTCTTATACATATGCATGTTTATGCTGAGTCACAACAAAAATGCATTTCTCACTGTGGGTGAGGTCAAAACAACAGTCCTCTAGGTCGCCTTCTCACCTGTGTCCTATTTCAGTCTCTGCGTGGAACCCCTGCTAGCTGAGGGTCTCCCATTAGGCTGAGCCTAGAAGTCACCCTGCTCCCCCACCGCTGAGCCAAGCCCAGATCTGGGCATGCAGGGGGACGATGACGGCCTTATGAACTGGGCGATGATAGAAGGAACCTCTGCGTCACGTGCTCTCATCACATGTCAGGCTCTGTGCTAAGTGTTTCACTCGCCCCGTCTTTTAAGCAGCATGAAGTAGGTAGCATATTCTCCCCATTCTACAGATCAGGAAACTGAGACTCAGGGAGCTTCATCTGCTTGCTCAAAGCTGTGCAGCTCATGTACACATCATAACTGGGTTCACATTGAGTCTGAGTGTTTCTTGGGTCACCCTCTTCGCACCTGTCTGCAGCACTGCCGCGGGGCCCTGGGCACCCAGGAAAGCAGCAATCAGGCCTGGGGCCTGACTGTCCCCACCCCACCTCCCTGGTCACCTCCTCCTCTTCCTCCCTCTACCCTGGCTCCTGCTAAGTTCCTCCCTCCAGGGCCCGAGGGCTTCACTGGGTCTAATTGAAAGCAGCTTCTTACTCCTGTGACCTGGAGGCTTGCTGGGGGCGTGGGGACCAGACTGAGGGGAGCCGGGGCCTGGCTCCAGGGAGCGCGTTGAGCAATCCGTGGACCGGCAGGCTGCGCAGCCCCAGCGCTGCATTTCTCCCCTCACCCTTCACCATTCCCCCACCCAATCCGCAGCTGGTGGCCTCAGGACAGACGCCCCATCGCTGGTGCCATGGAGGTCTGATGGCCAAGAGGGACCCCCGCACGCTCCTCTCCTGGGCTGCTCAGGGCTCCCTCCGTCACCCTGGCCCAGGGCTCAGCCCTCAAAGCTGAGGGTCCCTTCCTCTCCCAGCCTCTCCCTGCTCAGAGGCATGAGGTTCCAGAGTGGGTGCCATGTTTGGAGTTAGCTGTGCCTAGATTCAAGCCAGGGCTGGGGTCACAGAAAAATATGGTAGCTATCAACCCCCTGGCCCCTCGGAAGAAGTCCCACTGGAACTCAAAATAAGTCCTTTTATTTGCCAAACCCTCTGGCAGCTCCCCGTTTCACTCAAAGTGATGGCTACAGGCCTTGCTGTGGCCTAGCAGGACTAGGAAGGCCTATCGTCCTGCCTCCAGGGACTCATCCTCTCTCTTCTTTCCCTCACCACTTGGCTCCAGCCATGCCAGCCTGCTTGCTGTTCCTGCCTCAGGGCCTTTGCACTTGTTATCTCCTCAGACACCCGCCTGGCTCACTCCTTCACCTCAGTGAGGCCCCCTGACCAAATGACACCCTTAGCTGCAGATGCCAGCATGGCTTATGTTACTTCCTCACTTTGTATTTTTCTTCATGGCACCTATTACTAAAATACCACATGACTTATTTATTTCTCTTATTTTTATCATTTATCTCTCTCTATTAAAACGTAAGTTCCCTAAGGGTGGGTTTTTGTTTGTTTAGTTTGTTCAGTAGTGCCTACACAGAGTAGGCACTAGAAAAATGTTTGTGGAAATGAATTGAAATTGAATTAAAACAGGTGTGAAGAGGTCCAGAATTCTGATTTCTCCCATGACTTCCCTGAAGCTTCCATAGCAACTTCTTGGAAACCAAAGTCATCTAAAGAAATCTTTCTCTGATGCCCCCACTTAGCTGTGAGCCTCTCTTTGGGCGGGTTCCAGCTCCGATGCAGGGCCTGGCTCCACCACTGCCCAGTACAAACGTGCTGGGGCGCTCCTGCGGCCAGGCCCTGTGTTAGACACAGCAAACGGAGCCGTGAAGAGACGCCACCCTGCCCTCAGGGCTCTCGGCCTGGGGGGAGGTGGCACAGGCAGCAAGAGTGTGACGGGGAAGCCGGGAGCCAGGGCTGCCCACAGGAGAGGGGAGAGCGCCAGAAGGAGGGGACAGTCGGTGTAGGTCCCTTGTTCTTACAGCCTGTGGGCCAAGTTGCAGATCACACGAGACGATCAACTGGGGACACTGCGTACTGTCAAGTGACAGGCAAATCCTGGGTTTCATGTTTGGCTCCTCACAAAGAGGCAGGAAGGCAGGGCAGAGATTGGTAAGCCCATTTTACAGATTTTGCCATGTTCATCTTTTCCTGTGTGTCACTTCCTCCACCTTCCCCACATTTCGGTCACAGCAAGACCTCCTGAAGGGCTGGGACTGTCTGCTTCATCTTGCTTCCTTCCTGCCGCTGTCTCAGCAGAGCCCAGACCCAGCCTTGGCAAATTAGGACATTGAGACTCAGAGAGGGAGAGTCACTCATCCATAGTCACACAGAGAATCAGAGTCTGGGCAGGGGCTGAGCCCAGGCCTCCTTCGTTCTAGCCTGAGGCCCTACTACAGCTAGACGTGCGTTCTCCAGGGCCCCTGCCTCTAGACTGGGTCCCCTGGAGGATGCCATGACCCCTGACCCTGCTAAGCCTTCATCCGGCTCCTCCAGCACCCCAGAGGCCACCGGACTCAGAGCTGCAGGCCTGTGGGGCTGGGCGGAGGCGTGGGAGTCAGGGCAGAGCCGGTTCCCACTGAGGCCTCTGCGTGACTCCGCGGGGCTCCCCGCTGCCCCGCTGCTCCCCTCCCCCTCTGACGGCCGACAGCTCGCTCGGAGCAGCTCTGGCGAGGACACCGTCCACCCTTCTGGGACAGACTCTCCCAAGGCTCAAGAAAGCTGATCTTCAGGACTAGAGGGGCTGTCATGAAATTCAGGAAGGTGGTACCTCTTCCTGACATAATATAGATGAGGAAACTGAGGCCCAGGGAAGGCAAGCAGCCCACCCAGGCCCAGGGCTGGGGGTCAGAGTTCTGTGCCAACATGGAGCCTGAAGGCATCTGCTCTCTCAGGGCCTCCGCTGCGTTTCCTCTGGGCAGCAGCCTGGACTCCTGGTGTCCAGCTAATCTCGAATACTCCAACGACAGGGTGCGCACACCAGTCTGTGCTTTCCTTACTTTCTCACCATTTCTATTCTCCTGACCTCAGGGCCCAGGCTTAGGGGCCAAGCTCCCACCTGCTGTTCCTAAGCCCCCTCCCAGGCTCCTCGTCTGCGCGTGTTTGCAGAGGGGCCTCCTGACACCTCTCCTCTGCCCTACACAGCACCCCAGGGCCCAGGACAAGGTTGGCTTGTCCTTGTTATCTATTTATTCATTCATTTATTCAAAAATATTTATTGAACCTATGTTGTACTATGTACCAGGTACTGCTCCAGGCACTGTGGTTACACTGACCAAAACTAACAAAAATATGAAAAAAAGAGGCTTGGCCAGTCTCCAACTTAGACGTCTTACTACCCGTTATGAGCCTCTTGCAGCTGGGAGACCCCATAGCCAGATGGGCAGACTATCAAGGCAATAAACAGGCAGACACAAAGAGAAAAAGGATTCGAGACAGAAGTGGGACGAGGCACAGAGGAGACGTCACAAACTTCCATGGTGAGCCATGGTCCTTCTCTACTAGGAATTTACAAGGCTACCCTTTGGCCCTCTTCAGGACTTGGAGGCGGGCGAGCCCTTGGGAACATCTGGAACATCTGTGAGCCATCCTCTCCCACTGAGGAGGACTGGGCCAGGGCTCGTGTGGGCAGGGGGTGGGGACAGGGAGGACAAATCGATCCAGCAGGATGGGACGTCTCCCAGGCTTCTTCCTGCTCCCAGCACCCCAACATTGCTCCCAGAGCCTGGGCGGCCTGGGGCTCCCTCAGCATCACCACAAGACCCTCTCATCCTGCCCCAGCCCCCAGCCTCTCAGAGTGGGCCCGGCCTAGCCTGTCCACACCCTCTGCGGGGCCCACGCGGGGTGCCAGCTCTCCTATAGGGACCCCAGGCTGTGGGAGATCGGCTGCGAGGAGAATGTGGTGGGCAGGGGCAGGGCTGGGAGGAATGGAATCATTGGAGGCAGCCGAGGAGCCAGGAGAGGTGGGATAACTGTCAGCGGCGCTGGCGGAGGGCAGCTCACGCTGTAGACCGTGAGATTGGTTGAAACTTGCCGCCCACCCCTGCTACTGGGGTGGAAAGGACTGTGGAAGGTGTTACGGGCTTCACTGTGTCCCCCTCCAAATTCATATGCAGAAGTCCTCACCCCCAGTGGTTCAGAAGGTGACTATTCAGACATAGGACATTTAAAGAGGTAATTAAATCAAAACAAGGTCATTAGGGTGGCTCTAATCCAATATGACTGGTGTCCTCAGGAGAAGAGGAGGTTTGGATGCAGACGGACAGAGAAGGAAGACTGTGAAGACGCAGGGAGAAAACATCTGTCTACAAGCCAAGGAGAGAGGCCTCAGAAGAAAGAAGCCTGCAGATACCTTGATCTAAACTTCTAGCCTCCAGAATTGCGAGGAAACGAATGTGTGTTGTTTAAGCCGCCCGTCTGTGGTATGTGTTATGGCGGCTGCTGTTGGGATACAGCGCCACCCTTTGCCTTAGGCATGGGCACTTTCGGTTCACACGGAGACTGGACTGTCTGGGGGCTCTGCCAGGAAAGGGACAGATGTGTCTTTAGGGCCACAGTCCTGGTTTGCCATTCCCCAGGGATCAGGGTCAAAACTGGGGCACCTGAAGAAGTCGATATTCTTCATAGGAACTAGACGGGGTCTTCTTGGTGAGTTGTAGTTGCTTTTAAGAATGTAGGAGAAAACCAGGCACAAGATTGCTGCTACAGAGACCAACCACTGTCTTCCTTGCGGACATTGAAGGGACAGAGATGCCTTCTTCCCATGCAGAGCCAGCAGGTCTACAAAGAGGAAGAATTCATAAACAGAGCACGTGCCCGAGGCAGCACAACTTACGAAACTCTAGGATGTAGGGGTGCCGGGACTTCCTAATCTTGAGGGGAAGGGGTGTGTGTCCGTGGAATATTATAAAAATAGTGAGTCCTTGTCTATTCCAGACACTGGGGACAGACTATATGTTCTAAGCATGTTGCATGTGTCATCTTCATTAATCCTCACAAACACCCCAGCCACTATTAGCACCCGCATTTTACATATGAGAAAGTTGAGCCCAAAGGGGTTCTGTGATGTGGCAAAGGTTGCACAGCCGGCGAGAAGGAAGAGTGATGATGTCAGATGGAGGAGAGGCTTGAACAGGAGACCCCAGGGAAAGGCTCAGAGCAGAGGAGCAGCCACATGGCCACCCTCCAAAGTCTTGCTCCCCAATTTGGAGTGACTTTGGGAACACTTATTTGAACCCTTCGGTAAACAATGACTTAACTCTTTTTTGGGTTCCAGGGAGAGTTTAGTCTGGGGAAGATAAGCCCTGAAAGACTAGTGGATACTTAGATAACCAAAAAAGTCAATCCGAGTGGATAGTCATAAGCAATGACACACAGACACCTTAAATATTTTGAGACAACTTAGAACATGTGCATAGTCATTCGACACTTTTTTCTTTCTTTTTTTTAGTAACCAGACACTGAATGATCATTCAACACTCTTGATGTGTGGCCAAGGCTGCTTCTTTGAACAGCAGTCAGCTCATTAAAGCTCCGTTTTGTCTCTCTCTCTCTCTCTTTTTTTCTCCCCAAAACCACACATACAATGTCTCATCTTTGATTTGATGTTCTGGTTTCTTTATTGAGTAGGGAGAAGGTGAACACCCGTGATGGATGTCTTAAGTGCTGGATCCCATTCTCTGGCTCTCTCTCTTTCTGTGCACAGTGTAGGGCAGCGCTTCCATGCCACCTGAAGTTATTTATGGCACAGGACTTACCTTGGCCAGTGGACTATAATAGAAGTGATGAGTGTCACTTCTAGGCAGAAGTGTTAAGAATTGATATATGCTTCTCCACATTTTCTTTTCCTTTAGCCTCAGATACTGGCAACAGTGTAGATATTGGCTGAACCATCCATCTGGGACCTGCAGTAGAGCCCCATGAACCCATGATGGGCATGTAGCATGAATAAGAAAACACTGTGTGAGATTTAAAGCACTGGGATTTGGGGGCTATTTGTTACTGCAGCGAACCTATCACATCCTAACTGTTACACTCACGAAGTACCATGAGTGCTAGGAGTACAGTCATATTCTTGGCTTTTAGATACATTTCTCCAGTGTTTCAGTAGGGTGCAGGCCTGCTAAATTGGCCTCGTTCTGCACCAATTCTTTTTAGATACTTTCTTTTACTGTGGAATACCCAAGAACCCAGCCATATTCATGATGTTGCTTCTGTAGTGAAAATGTGGAACTCCAAGGAGATACCCACCGCACATGTACAAGGCAGCTCCTATGAGTATGGTGCCCGGAGCACCCTGAGGGCAGGAACAGTGCCCTTCCCTTCTCCTATATCTTTCCCATGTTGAGAGAGACAATTCACCATGGACAATGAGCATCCCTGAACATTCCTGCTGGGTATGCCAAGAATGCAAGGCCCTGGCCACTCTTCTCCCAGGCTATTTCTCAGGGTTGTGTTTGCCATGAGCAGCCTTGAGAGATGCAATAACATCTAGGGCAGGTTTCTTTCCACATGCTATAAAAGTGGCAAGTCTCTCACGCTCAGTGTTATTCTCTTGTAATGCAAACCACTGAAGGCCCCACCCACCATGGGCCTTTCCATTGCCTTTGTTGGGCGTGAGTGGCATGGGAGAACCAAAGCAATTCTATGAAGCTCTGACAGCTGCTTTCGCTGTGAATAATAACGTCCTTTGCCTCTGACCCAGGAGTCTTGTATCTTTGGCTGACATCCATGAAACAATAACAGGCCAACTCGTTAGCTTGTAAATAGGGTAAAATCTCAGACCCCACACTCTTCCTGATGCCCCAACCCCAGGTCAGCACAGGACTGGCCTGTAGGGGACTGACTGTAAGGAAGGCTTGTGCTTTTCACTCATTGATCTTGGGACCAGGTTGTCCCAGCACAGTCTCACTCCATACGTAATTCTCTGGTAGCCATTTGACTTCCTGAGCCTCAGTTTTAGCCTCTGCAATGGGGATAACAATCGAGGGTCTCCAATTCACACGCCTGGCTGTTAGATTTGGAAGTTGGGGGAAGAGGACTGGTGTTCTCTGGTAATCACCAGCTGATTTCTGTCTTCTCTTGAGATAATATTAATACCAGCAAACTTGGACTCCTCCCAGACAGACTTAGGTAAGAGGAAGGAAGAACTTGCTGTCAGTGAGAAGGAGGAATGTGACCTGAGGAGATCCAGTTGGCTGTGGAGTCTTCCCTTCTGGAGATCTACACAAGCAGGACAGGAGCTTGCACGCTTTTAGGAGGCAGGGCTGGACTCGGTGCCTCCCAGGGCTCCGTTTGGAATGAGAGACAGGACACCCACCTCCAGGAAGCTGACAGGGATGACTTGCCCTAGTTTCTAGCCACAGATTTGGGTTTGCTGTGTCAGGGCAGCAGGGAGGACCAGCAAAGGTAGATGGCAGCCAGAAACAACATGACATGCGTGTACCATCTCTCCCTAGGCAAGGCTGGGATTTGTCCCCAAACAAACACCTAGCAACGCTAGGGTGCATTCATGCATGTCACACTTAATACATCTAAAAAAAAGTAACGCCATGCAAAATTGAAAAAAAATCAGGAAGGGACAATTATTTGCCTGTGCCTTCCACAACTGTGGCATCTTTGCTGCTCCCTCAGTAACTGTTGCCTGGGAACCCACATGCCCCTGCGCCCCTCTGCTTCACTTCAGGGAACGCTGACTTGTGCATGTTTGCAGGCTGGATAGGAAGGTGAGAGAGAGGAAAGGTGGTAGCGTGGCCGCAGCAGCCCTGGCGAGGGGTGAGGGGGGCCTGCACCGGGGCAGGGGGCAATGAGGGACCCCGAGGAGGATGACTTCTCAGAGGGGTGCAGTAGCCGCCGGCTGTGGAACACCAGGACATCCTCTCCCACAGAGGATTCTGGGAAGGGTTGCCCCTCCCAGCCTTTGGTCCTCAGGGATGGGAGTCGCACCTGCTTCAGGAGCCCAGCCTGGCTCTCGCCACCCCAGACCCTCCCCGCCCCCGGCCAAGGAAGGGCCTGTCACCAGGAGAATTATGACCCTCCCGTGTCTGAGACCTCATTTCACTTGCAGCTCGGCGCTAATCCAATTGCCGGCTCTAACCTAATTCCCCATTGTTGCTAGAGTCCTTTGCCGGCCGATATTAAAACTCTTTTCATTTAATTGTGCGGAAGATAGATCCTCCTTAGCCGTCAGGTGGTAAATATAGAACAGCTGATGTGTGGCTCTAATTTCTTCCCTGGCAGGCCTCTTGCAGCTCTGAGTAATTGGGGACCGGGAGGCTCTGGAAGGAAGGAGACAGGAAGGAGGGACAAGGGAGGCCGGGCAGGGGGCGGGGACCTTGCCCTTGTCGGAGGTTACAAAGAGACATGGTCAGTGTGTCCATTTCTACAGGGCCAGTCATTTCCCGACTCTCTGGTGTCACCTGTGACGGGGGTCCTGAGATGTTGCATGATAATCAAGTGTTTCTGTACCACTGTATAGTGGGTGAGGGGACATGGGGTCCCCAGGTCACCAAAAAGCCCCACAGAATCACAGCTTTCTGATACACCAAGACCCTTTGTGATGATTAACGGCAATCCCCTTGTTTGGCGACCACATGGCTTCCCGGCAAGGCAATGCACGAGTGGGTGACAGAGGGCAGGCATCTTGATTTCCAGCCAAGAGAGGAAAAGTAGGTGGAACATGGTGGCCACCATGTGTTCCTATAGCAAGGGAGGGACAGTGGCATTGTAGCGAGACCCAGGAGCCATTGGCAGGCTCAGTGTCCTCTTCCCTTGATCCAACAAAGTACAGGGTCCCAGTCTAAGCTACTGATCTCACACCTGGCCACCATGGAAGAAGGAAGCACCTTAGGAATAGCCATTGGTCACTAGATACTGATCTCTCTGGTGGCTCAGCCCCGGGTGGGGCTTTCCAGGGGCCCACAGCTTGCAGGACACCCTCATGCTCGGGGGAACATGGTGACCTACTCCATCTCCTGGAGGGAGGGCTGCAGCCTCCTCTTGGCCACACGCTCAGCAGCCGGGACCTCCTAGCTCCTCAGGCCCAATGACTGTTGGACCTGAGCTTCTGAGACTGCCCCGTCTTCGCTGTAGGAGGCCTTGCTGCCCCTCTGCTTCCTGGCCCCCTTCCTACCTGCCCCCAGTCTAGGAGTGCCATCTTCCTCTCAGACTGGGGACCCCAGGCAGCCTTTTCCTCCCCTTTTCCCTCCTGCCTCAGAGTGAGCCCCAGACCCAGCATTTCCTGGGGGCACCTCTCCTGACTACTTGGGGGATTACTGGGGCTCCATCCCCTTCTGGCCCCTTCATCCAGGCCCTCTGGGTAAGCCTGTGCTCTCTGACTCCCCAGCTGGGCTCTCCAAGACCTCCTTCTGCCTTTCCCTACTAAAACTGGGTCTGCCCTTGCCCTTTCTCTACCCGCTGCGCAGGGAGGCTTGGGGAGAGGGAAGGGGGCCCTCTGACCAGGAGGTCCTAAAGAAGATGACCGTGGTGGTTTCCAAGACCGTAGCCTGGAATATCATCATTCTCCGTTTCTTCAGACTTTGGGGCCAAACCTGATGCCTGTAGGTTACTCTCCTCTGTGGCTCCTGAATTTTCAGGACAAACAACAGCAGGGCATGTGACTGCTAGAAACCCCAGCCCAGGTGGTCCCAGTCACAAGATCCTTGCATGTCAGGGCCGGAGTGGCCAAGCCCCTCTGTTCAGACAAGGAGACAGCGGGTGGGAGGGCATGTCTGCCCAGGCTCACGCAGGACTCCATCCCAGGACCCTGGCTTCCTGGCTCTAGTCTGTTCCTGTAGTCAGATGATTATGGAGATCTTACGGTGATGGGGGTCGGGATGACAGGATGCCAGTTCCAGCTCTCCCCTCTGCCAGCTGTGTGACCTCTAGCAAGTCACCCAGCCTCTCTGGGCATTAGTTTCCTCATCTGTAAAATGAGGACCACAGTGGTGTCTGCCTCGTGAGGCAGCACGAGAACCCGAGGAGAGAACCTCCCAAAGCCCCAGTGCAGCCTCTTGCGCGTGGTAAGTGATAATTAGCTGTCGCACACAATGCGGCTCCACCGGGTCACAAACTTCTCCTCGAACCACGTGAACCGTAATGAGCATTAGCTATTCAAGCGATGAGCAGGCACTTAATTTACTCCCTCAGAAAATTGAAGGGTTCTGTGTCAGGGGACTATTTGGGTGACTTATCCAGAAAAAGAAGGTGGTGCAGATGTCTTTTTCCGTCCATGGTGGTTTCCCAGCACAGCTCAGGGGCAGCAGAGTCATTGTGCTCATCTCGAGGCTGTCCCCAGGAAGCAGAGGGACTCACCGCAGTCAGGTTGCTGCTGGCTCTCCTCTGGAAAGTCTCCAGAAGCCTGGGCTGCCCTGGCCTACGGCTCGCCCTAGCTCTCCAGCTGCGCAGCATGTGAGGCTGTGCGAGCCTTTGCTCTGCACCCCAGGGGGCTTTGGAGCCGTGACTGCACCCCGTGGTTCAGGCACTACCAGGGCTTCAAGCACAAATGTGGATGCTTACCAGGGTGGGCGCTAGAGACGGCCTTACTCACCCAGGGTGCAATATTTAAGGGGTGCCCCAAACTCAGTAAGCAAGATGAATAGTATTTTAATGTCATAGTTTTCAAAATAAAAGTTAATTTAAAAAATCCACGATGAACAAAATATTACACTTTTAAATAAAGGCAGCCTCTGATCTTGCGCCTGCAGGCCCTGAGAGTGAGCATCTCCCTCTCCTCACCCTACCCAGCCCTGGGGCGCGGGGCTCTTCCCAGACCAGCTGGGCCAGCCTCTCTGGGGATGGGATCAGGGCAGGAATATTTGGCAAAAGCTCTCAGGTCGCTCTGCTGTGCAGAGGGTTGTGCACTCCTGCTCAGGAAGAAGAAATGAACGAAAGTCTGAGGGTTGCGGAGAAGGTTGGGAGATGCCATGTGGTCCCTTGACGGGGGATCGTGACTGTTGCAGAGTTATGCACAGACAAGAAGGACCCCATCTGCCTAGGTGACTGGCATTCTGCTTTTTCTCCCCCATTCCTTTGAGGCTTTCTCTGTGGACTTTCTTTTAGAATTCAGAAACTCCTAGAACGATTGACCAATACAACAAATTAACTTGCTCTGTGTTTGAGCATCCTCTTTTCTGCTGTTTCCTACTCTGGAAATCTGGGGTCCTTCTTTCTGCTCACCCACACCCTGTGTGGACTTCTAGGCCTCGCTTGTGTTTTCCTCTTCCCCAGGAAGCCCTCCTCAACACCCCCAGGCCCTCGATCTCTCCCTCTGTTCCTTCCATTAGCGCACGTTTGAGACCCTACCATGTGCCAGGCCACGATGAGCATACAAGGATGAAATAAAAAGAAACTGTGCTTGGGGAATTTGGAATAATACCAGCACGTCATTAAGGTTAACTTTTACTAGGAGGTTAGAACGCAAAGCTGCAACCTCTGGTCTACCTTTCTCCAAGCCCAGTCTCTCCTCCGGGCTCTAATCACCCTTTAATTCTTCAGGGTGGTTCCTCTAGTACTTTGCTCCATTTTTCTCAATATATTCTTCTACAGTGTTGTTTTGATTTAGCTTTTCACTTCCTGCCACGGTAAATAAAGCATCTCCCTCCTCCTTCCTCTCTGTCCATCCTCTCGACATCATTATTCCAATTGTTCATTGAGCCGAAGCATTGTTCAGCCCCGTCCTGTATTATCACTATGCGTTCCCTTGTTATACAAGCCTCCTTGTTTCTGGAATTAGTAACCCCCTTTGTCATCTGCCTGATGTGTTGTGTCTATTTCTTCTATGGCTCCACGTCTCTGCCGCTCGCCTGTCAATAATCATCTCCATTCAGTCGAACACCTTGTTCCCTTTCTCCCTCTGTTCTCTGGTTTTTTTCTGGACTCGTTGCTTGCTGGGCTGATACTCACCTGTCCTCATAGGACACCCGTCTTCCTCCTGAGATGCGCCTTCACTGTCCTTCTATGTTAAGTTCCCCATACCTGGAATCTCTTTTCTTTCTCTTTGTTTGTTCCCTAAGAAGGGGGCGTGGGAAGCAAAATTGTCGGTCCTTTCACATCTGGAAACATCTCTACTCTCTCCTCACACTGGATCGGTGGCTTCCATAGATATCCAGGGTGAAAATACTTTTGCCGCCGGCCCATCATCTTCTGACTCCCAGAGTTGCTGGATGTGACTTGGAGCCCTTCTGATTCCCAGTCCCTTGTGACCTGCTTTGTCATCGTGGGAGCTCCTCGGATCTCTTCATTTCCCTCTCTATTCCTCTTCAGGCATCTTTTTTCATCCATTATGCTGGGCACTGGGTGAGCCCTTTGATTCTAGAAACCACATCCTTCCACTATGGTAAATTTTTACGTGTAAATTCCTTGACAATTTCCTCTCCGTTTTCTGTGTCCTCACTTTCTGGAATTCTCTTGAGTAGGATGTTGAACTCCCTAGAGTGGAGCTCTAATTTTTGTTGCTATGCTTTTTCCCCGTGTTCCATATCTTTAAAATTTTTTTCCTCATAAATTCCTTATATTTTATATTCCACTCTTGGTTTAATTTACTATTACTCTTTATTTTTTAATTGCCAAGAGCTTATTTTTCTTCTCTGTTCCTTCTTCAAAGCTTCCTTGTGTCTGGATGCAACTTTTCATTAAGAATGATAGTCATAGTTTTTGTTGTTGCTGCTGTTTTCTTCTGTTCCCTGCACTGTCTCTAACTTCTCTGTTATTTTTTGCAGTTTCTCTGTTTGGAAGCTGGTCTCTGATGTTGGAGGATTTTCTCAAGCGTCTGATGATGCTTGATTGCCTGTTCACGTTTAAGAAAGAATCTCAGATGCTGACTGAAGGCCCCGTGTGCCTGGGCAGGGCTGGGCTACCCACAGGCTTCATATGGCAGGCCTGCCCTTGTGTCAGGGGACACCCAGACATCAGATTTTGTTTGTCTTTCTTTATGAGCTTGTTCAGGTCTCTTGAGCAGAATCTGACATCCTGCCTGAGTGGGGGCTGTTGGCCTTTGGGAAGGCAGGAGGAGTGGAAAGGAAGCACCTAAGAGATGTTTCAGAAGTGAAATCCACAGAACTTATTTTTCCCAAAGTTAGTAATTTTTGTTTGTGTCAATGGAAAAGAAGACAAACTCTGTAAAATAATTTAAGGAGGTTTATTCTGAGCCAAATTTGAGGACCATGGCCCGAGCCATGCCCAAGAAGCCTTGAGCAAATGGACTCACTGTGGCTGGGTTACAGTTTGGTTTTATACATTTTGGGGAGACAGGGATTGCAGGTAAAGTCATAAATCAATACATGGAAGGCATATATTAGTTTGGCCCCAAAAGGTGGGACATCTCAAAGCAGGGGCTTACAAGTCATAGGTGGGTTTATGGATTCTTTAGTTGACAATTGGCTGAAAGAGTTAGGTTTTGTCCAAAAGACTAGGATTCGGCAGAAAGGAATGCTTGGGTTAAGATAAGGGTCTTCTATCTTTTATGTGATGCTATACTGGAATTAGTTTGGGAAGTAAACCACATCATAGAAACCTGTTTTACTGAGAGTTTATCATTTGCATCATTTTATCATATCTATGACTCAACGGGGCCCCTTAGAAAGGAATTTTTTGGGCAAAGAAAAATATTAGAGTTCAGTCCTCTGTTTGTTTGTTTGTTTGTTGCTTACTTAGTTTCGTATGTACCTACCATGACTCCTCTACAAACTCTCCAACAAGACCTAAGACTGCTCTCAATTCTGCCAGCCTCCTCAGGTAACCTATCAATTTTTTTTTTCCTTTTTTTCTGGAGACATGCCCCTTAGAGTTTCCTGTTCCCACCTGGATGGGATGCTTGCTCTCTAGGTCTTCCCAGCTGTCATTCTAGAACTGCTTCCCCATCTTGCTGAGGATTTTCATCTCCTCTCTTATTAGTTGACTCCACTGTGTTCTGGATTCAATAGCTTCCTATTTCTTGGCTAACTTCCTTGTTTATATATAGCACATTCTCCAGTAACTTCCTAAGAAATATACGCAGGAGGTAAATTTTGTGAATCTTCGCATGTCTGTATCTGTGTTTATTTTATCTTGTATTTACTCTTTGTTGTACCTACTCGATGGATAGTTTGGTTAAGTAGGAAATTCCAGAATGCAAATAAATTTCTGTTGAGGATTTTAAAGGCATTGCTCAGTTATCTTCGACTTCTCGGTGTTGTTGTTAAAAAGTCTGATCCATTCTCAGGACTCGTCCTTTGTATGCAATCTTTTCTCTCCTGTGTTTTTAGATTTTTTCTGTCTGATGTTCTGAGTTTCATGATAATGTCCCTTGGTATGGACCTTATATGATTTTTTCTGTGGTTCATGGGTGCTTTCAAAGCAGAGACTCATCCTTGGGTTCTAGAAAATCTTGTATCATCTCTTTGAAAAATCTCTTCCCTCCATTCTCTGCTCTCACTTTCTGGGACTTCTGTAAGAGTTTAGATCTTATGATTTGAACCTCCCATTTCGTATCTTTTCTCTTTTATTTCCTTCCTTCCTTCCTTTCTTCTCGCCCTTCCTTCCTTCGTTCCACATCCATGAATTGAGGGCCTGGAGGTCAGAGGGGAAGGTGAGGTCCCATCAAGCCCCAGTCTGGGGAGATATGACATATGCCAAGCTCTCCATGACTGTTCTATCCAGTTCCCTTCATGTTCAGAAGGAGGCTGAGGCCCAGGGAGCCGAAGGCAGAGCTGGGACCATGCCCTGGTTCTCTCTGCTCTGCTCATGGGGGAAAATAAGGAGTCTCTAAGGTTCACCCCTGCCCTCTCCCATCACCAGCAGTCCCTGCCGTCCCTCCCCCAGCACCCACCACATCCAGATGTTCAGGGCCCCTCTGCTGCCCAACCACTGCTTATGTGAGCCTGCTCCATCCTAGAGAGATGGGTCGGAGGGCAAGACGCTGGTGGTGACTGTCCTTAAGCTCACCTGGGGAACCTTCAGGCAGCTGAGAGTGCTGTGGGTGAGCACAACTGGGCTCTTCCCCGAAGGGATTGGCAAGGGCAATGTGGGCGGTGTCCATTGTTGGCAACGAGTCAGTGCTCACTCCTTCCTCATCTTGTGGCATCTCAGAGGAGTAGAAAGTTCTCCCCAGTGCCCAGCCTGGTTCTTTGAGACCTGAAATGCTGCCATCACAGGCCTGTACCCGAAGCCTTATCAGTCACTCATACCTCGGTGTGAATGAGATCCCAGCTCCTCCATGAGTGTGGCCTTTAATGATGGGGGAAAGGGGTGTAGGGATCAGCGTGGGAGGATTCAGGGCAGCAGAGAGGGAACCATCTTGTCTGCAGTCACACAGCCTGGCCCAGGCAGAGCTTGGTGGCTTGGGCTCTTTCTCAACTCACATCCTGGGGCTACAGCTGGTCCTCTGGGCCCCTGCACTGCCGTCTACCCCCCAGGTCCTCTGCCAGCCACCCCTGAACGAGACAGACGAGATGGACACTATAGAGAAACCCTAGGACAGCCGTAAGCTGTGAGTAGCGAGAAAACGGAGTGCAGCCCCGGGAAGGAAAATGAAAACCTCCCTTGGGAACATCACCCCCCACCCACTCTTTGCCTCTGGCTGGAGCAGATTCCCAAATTCCCAGCACTGTAGTTCTTTTGGGGTGATGTGGGGGAAGGGCCATTTCCCCCCTTCCCTCCTAGCTGAGGGAGGAGTTTTCGTTGTTGTTTTTGTAGTGATTTTGGCTTCGAGGGTGAACTCTGGTTGTCATGGCAACTCCAGCAGAGGGAAGGAGGGAGAGGGCCGGAGGGGGTTGAATTTATTCCACTGTTGGCTGTTTCTCCAAGTGGGGATCTGTGGAGGATGAGAGTGAAGATCCCGAGAAAGACCCTACCCAGGAAGGCCCCTTGGTGCCCCATGTCTCCCTGCCCAGTCTGGCTCCCAGCTGGCTTCTGCACCATGCAAGCAGTTGTTCTTTTGGGGTGAGGCACAGGCCTCCCTTGCTGTGGGTAAAGATAGCGGAGGAGGGAGCCCCCCATGCAAACCCCTGTGCCCTGTTGTGGCAGCAGGGAGCAGCCAGTGGGCAGGGCCAGGAGGTCCTCTGATGGCTTGAGGACAAACTCAACGGCTGGAAGCCTCCTGCTGGGAAGTCAGATAAGAGCACAGGGCCAGGCCTTGGACGGTTAACCATGCTGTAGTATGTTACCTTCCCAGGAAATAGTCTCCTTTTGCTATTTTTTTTCCTAAAACACACACATGTCCTCTCATCCTTCAGCTCAGTTTTCCACTTTTGGTGATAATACAGTGATGGAAAAATATTACATTTTTCTACAAAACAACAGCTTGTGCCCAGTGATAAATGGCAGCTGGCACCAGGGATTTGGAGCAGTGGGGAGTGGTGAGGAGTGTGAGTGGGGGGTTTGTTGTAGACGGGGGCGCTGCTCCTACCCACTCCATCTGACTGTCGTCACATGCTGGGTCAGTGTTACTAGATTAGACAACTGCTCAGAAGAATCCAGAAATCCAGATTATGCAAAATTTCCTGATTTTCACCCTTTTCCTCACTATAGTCCTTGGTTAGCCTCTTGTGCCTGCCTAGACCCAGGACTTCTCAAGATCACAGATGATGGGAACCCTGCTCTCACTTTGAACAGTTAAGATGGGCCAGACTGTTAGAAATGGTCTCATTTGCCTCTTCCTGCTGCAGATGGGGAAACTGGGGCCCAGATGGAGCTGAGGCCTGCCTGGCCGGAGGCAATGCATGAGTTAGTGGCACGGCTGCAGCTGGAGGTAGCTGGGGCAGAGAAACAGAAGGATGATCCAAAAATGCATATGCTCCTGGGAGCAGGTAACGAGATACTTGTCCCCTCAAGGTGGGATGGAACTGAGAAGGCCTGAGAACGATGATAATGTTAGCCCACATTTATTGAGACAGGCACTAGAGCAAGCTGAGCTTGGGTCTATTAAAAACACAATTTTATTATATTTTTGTATCCCTCAGCCCCTTTAAAATGTATTATGGGGCCGGGCATGGTGGCTCACACCTGTCATCCTAACACTCTGGGAGGCCAAAGTGGGAGGATGGCTTGAGGCCAGAAGTTTGAGACCAGCCTGGGCAATAGTAAGACCTCATCTCTACAAAAAATAGAAAAATTAGCCAGGCTTGGTGGCACAGGCCTGCAGTCCCAGCTACTCGGGAGGCTGAGGTAGGGAGATTGTTTGAGCCCAGGAGTCTGAGGTTGCTGTGAGCTGTGATGATACCACTGCACTCTAGCCAGGGTGACAGAGCAAGACCCTGTCTCAAAAAAAAAAAAAAAAAACGTATTGTGGGAGAAATCTTCACTTGCTTTATAAGATGAAAACTTGGGCATGTCCCATGTCTTTTCTGTGCCTTCCAAGGCCACAGGCAAGATGTTCATTAAAACTCTGACGTTGATGTAATGGCACATTGCATCTTTTCCCCTTGCCCAACTCAGCGCTGGAGCCTGGTGGAACAGGGGGACATGGATGGCTTTTTTGTCCTCTGTGGCCTTCTCTCCTCTTTCAGCTGTCCTCCAGCTTGCTAGCCAGTTTCTGGCCCCTTCCACTGTGGGTGGAGCAGGACGCTGGTGGGAGAGTGGGCTGGTTGGGGAGGGGGGCAAAGTCTCGCTGGAACTGGCTTCGTGCTCTCTGGGTCTGGCAGGTGGGTAGCGCCAGCTCCTCCTCTGCAAAACCCAGAGGGGGCCAACTCTATTCCCGCCCCTGGGGAAGGAGATGGTATCCACCTTGGGCAGCAGCACCCACACCACAGCCCGCCACCCGGCCACGGCCCACATCATCTGGACCGTCCCATGAGACTTGATCAGTGTCAGATACCTGCTGCCCTGACCGCTCATCTGCTGTGCGACCTTGTCTAAGACCTCGTGCAGCCTCTCTTGGCCTTCGTTTCCTCCTCTGTTAAATAGAGAGGTTGACTACCTTGCATAGGGTTGCCTTTCTGTGGCAAGGAGCAGGCAGGTCCTCCGAAGAGCAAGAGGCAGGAGAGTAAATCTTTTCTCCTGGCTCCCACCTGGGCCCCAAGCAGAAGACCAAAGCTGCTTCTGAGTGACTCTGAGTTCATGTCCCCCCCAGAGCCTGCAGAGCTCCCGCTGCCCACAAGGGCCCCTCCCAACTCCTGTGGTCTCGCTCTTCCTGCCCCTCCGCAAACCACGAGGGAGGTTGGCATGTCCTGGCTCCTGCCCTCGCTGACACTTCCTCCTGAGCACCGCCAATGCCAGCAGGAGGGCAGGTGACACAGGCTGGGGTGCCCGGGGAGAGGGGAGGAGGAGAGAGCAATGTCTGGAGGCACTAGGTGGGTCTCTGGACTTCCTCTTCCTCTTTGTTCTCCATCTTCTGACCCCACCCTGTCACCCAGCACAAGGCCATCTGATGGGGAACTGGCTGGGGATGAGGGTGAGCACCCCAGAGGGCCAGGTCAGTGCCTGGATGTGCGGTGCTGGTCTCGGGTGGAGGAGACTTTGCCATGGGACAGAGGAGAATGGGTGGAGGCCTCCCAGCGGGGAAAGGAGAAGCCTGTGCCTCCTTTCCACCCAACCAGAGAGCTGGGGAGGCAGCCTCTGCCCATCCTCCTCTGTGCTCCTGGACCCCCTGGTTGTTGGCTGGGGACAGGAGTGTGGGGGCAGGGCAGAGACTGGGCAGGAGGGCGGGTCCATCACCAGGAGTGCCTGACCCTCCATCAGGCCTCAGCACCAATGTCGTCAATATTGGGAAGTCACACTGGTAGGCAGGTTATCGTCGCATCCGTTTTCAAATGAGATGGGTCAGGTCAGGCGAGCCAGGACATGCACTAGGAGCCTTTCCGACTCCCAGAGAACAGGCCCAGTCCTCAGGCTCCCACAGGCCTCTCTGCCGAAGGCTCCAGTACAGCCCTTCACACAGTGTGGGAAACGCCACTATGTCCATCCCCCTCCTTTGCCACCCAGGGCCTGGGTTGTGTCCTTTTCACATCTGGACCTCCAGCCCCAGGCCCTAGTAGCTGGCACAGAACAGGCATTCGAGCAGTGTTTGCTGAGTGAATGAATGAACGCATGCAGGGGGAGGGGGATGGGGAGAAGGCAGGTGAGAGAGAAGGGGTGGGTGTCACTTCTGGTGGGAGAGGGGGGCCGAGGACACTCGGGGTGAAGATCTGCCCGCTGGTGTGGGGGCCTGCAAGCCACAGCCAGGGCGAGCAGGACGTGCTGCTCACGTCCTGCCCTGGTCTGGGAGGCTGAGGGGCTCTGGTGGGGAGGCACAGACAGGCACGTGGAGATTTGGGGAAAAGCAAAAAGGAGCGAACAGGAGGGAGCCAAAGGCAGGTCTGGATGGAAAAGGATGGAGGGGGAGGAAGGGTGGGGTGGGGACCTGGAGTAAAGAAAGTGACCAAGAGGGAGGGAGAAGGGGCAGGAATGGGGGTCCGGGAGGGATTTTCTCTCCCAGCCGTCACCCTTGGCCTGACAAAATAGAACCTCCCTGTGTGTAGGAAAAGCTAACGTGCACCTTCATCAGGAACAACCCCCTGGTTCCTGCAATCTGGTGACATTATGAGCTCCCTGGTCTGTGGGTTCCTGGTGAGGCTCCGATCCAATGCCTGGGGCCATGCTGACCGAAGCCATCCAGACTCACCCCCTCTGTCCCTTGTTCCTGGAATTGGGGCAAGGGGAGGGTTGGGTGGTCTATGGGGGTGCATGGCCCACTGTGCATGGGCAAGCAGATTACCTGGGCTCAAATGCCTGCCTGCCGTTCACTGACTGACTCTGTGGACAAGCAGCTTAAATGCTCTCTGCCTCAGTTTGCCCATCTGTAAACTGGGGATAATAAAAGAGCCATGTCAGGGTGGTGCTGTGAGGTTTGAATGAGATCATCCAGGCAGCGCGCCAAGCCCGGGGCATCACGGGGTCTGCATGAGCGTGTGCTGCTGTACCTTGGGGCTCTCGAAATGGATGCTCAGACAACAGGCAACATTTAGCTCCTGCACGCCGGTCTCCTTGTCCATAGGAAGGGCGAGAGGGAGCCTGGCTCAGACAGCCTGCTGGGGATGGTGAGAGGCCCATGCTGATAATGGCCGGTAGCGGCCAGTTTCCAATTACCGGCCTCCTTCCTGGCTTTTTAAAATATTTCTCACCTTTGGAAGGAGGTATTGATGCCCATCGTCCAGATGAGGAAACTGAGGCTGAGGGAAGATAAGCGGTTTTCCCAGGGCCTCGTGGAGGATCTTGCCAGCTGGGGCTCCCTGTGCCAGGGGAGGCTGCTTCCAACCTGTGCTATGCGGAGGGGAGCAGGGGGTGTCGAGGGTGGGGCTGAGGGACAGGGATAGGCTCTGTCTCTGCCCCAAAACTCTCATTATCTGTCCCACTTATTGCTCCTTGCTGATACTGAACAGCAAGTACCAGGTCTTAATGCCACAATCACCGGTCTATTTGTGGAGAAAATTGGACTAAAATGGCCCGGAGCTTTCAGCCGACAGCTCTGGAGAAGCGGGGAGGGCGGTGAGCAGCACATCGGGCAGGAGGAAGAGAAGAGCTTCTGAATCAGGGGTGCGAGCTCTGCCAGGCCTCAGAGAGCAGCCGTGGGGGATGCCAGGTCAGTGAGATGAGACCCGGGCTCCGAAACCCCTCCCCCAACAGGACATGTACAAAACTCACCCAAGACAAATGGGAGCTGAGAGTTCTTCCCTTGAGAAAAAAAAGCTATTGTTCAGGCCAGGTGAGGGCGATGGAGTGAAGTGGTCTTTCCAGGTACTGGAGGAAGCCCTGCCCTGCACTCCCTCCCCTGGGTCCTGCTCTTCACTTGCTTGGTCTACTGGGAAGCCTGGGGCAGGAGACCTAGACCCTACCCTAAGGGGACTTCCAGGCTGGAGGGCCAAGGGGACCTGGGTAAGCCGGGGAAGAGCCCAGGCTGAGATGAGAGCCAGGAGGGAGAGGTGAGCTCACCTCCTGTGGGCAGGAGTGCTCAGGAAGAACAGGTGGTGAGCAGGGGCAGGGCAGTGGGGGAGGATCCCGTAGGAGGGAGGATAGCGCTGGTCTTGCAGGACCTGCACGTTGGCACTGAGGAAGAAGAGCCCACGGAGGTGTTGCCTTGCCCTGGCTGGGGCAGAGTTGGAAATGAGCGTAGACAGGACGGGGCTGGTGAAGGGGGAAACCCGCACCTGCTTGGGTCAGGGAAGGCTGGAGTGGAGGGTTAAGTCAGAAACGAGAAAACATAGTCTTAGAAGCTGATTGCAGAGTTAGGCTGAAAATATTAGACTTGAAACAATGGAAAATAGGGAGCCACCAAGGATTTTAGAGCAAAGGAGTGGCTTGGTCAGGGCAGTGAGCTATGCAGAAGAGGCCCGTTCCTAGGGAGGTTTGTGGTTCTGGCAGTTGAGGGGATGGTGGTGCCATTTACAAAGGCAGAGAGCACAGTGGGGAGTTGATTTTGGCCTGGCTGACTGCAGAGTGCCTGTGAGGCATGGCTGGGGAGAAGGCCAGCAGGTAGACGGAGAGATAGGTGGGGAGCTCAGATGAGGTATTTGGGCCACTGACAAATAGATGATGCCTAAGACCATGGGATAAACCACAGCAAGCAGTGCTCAACTGGGTGAGTGTGGGAGTGGGGGAGTCTCGGAGCCCCTTGGGGGACACCTCTAACCGCACTGTACCCCTCCCACAGAGACTGTGCTACAAGGTCTGTCCGGAAAGTATCCAGCTATTGTTAATATAACAAAAACGGTTTGCATGACATCAATGTAACCTGGACTGGGATGCGCATGCGTGAACAGTGACGCTGTCACTGTGCTGTCAGTGGGGTGCTAGACGCTGAGTGAGTGTGTGTACCATGTGACTGTCGCATTCAAAATGACTGAGCCAGCAGAGCAACGAATCTGCATCAAATTCTGCGTTAAGCTTGAACATTCCTCTGCGGTAACTATCGGGATGATTGAGAGGGCTCTCAGTGACAATGCAATGAGTGCAGCACAAATCAAAGTGTGGCACAAACGCTTCAAAGATGGTCGAGAATCTGCTGAAAGTGATCCACGTTCTGGAAGGCCTGCAACAAGCAGAGCACCTGAGAATGTTGAACGTGTACGGGTTAGGCTAAGAGACACTGGGAGAACTGTGTGAGGTCCCAAGGTGCCTGCTTTGAAGGGGACTGAGGTGTCATTGTCCTATGTACAATGTTTCTTGTATCTTGTATCTTCTTCAATAAATCTCTATTTTTCATATTACATGGGTGGATGCTTTCCAGATGGATCGCGTATGTCCTCAGCCCAAGTGCTGGTGAGAGTTACTGGTAAGAGTGAGAAGAGGGTCAGGACCACTCCCTGGGGACCACCCTCGTTGCAGGAGAGGAGGGAGGAGTACCCGGCAGGGAGGCAGAGGTGGAGTGGTAGGAGTGGGGTCAAGGAAGCTGAAGGGCGTGGTCAGAGGCGTGGGCCAGTGCTGCAGAGAAGGTGTGAGGAGAGGTGTGAGGCCAGCAGGCCCAATGACCAGGAGGCCATGGGGACGCCAAGTCACAGCAGGGGGCCAGCTGATGGTCAGCCCAGGTCCCAGATGCTAAGTCAGATCTGTCATTGCCGGCACCCCCTGGGTATGCTGGGGTCTCCACGCTGCCCTGGAAGGAATGTGGGTACACTGCTCTGGGCCCCCAAAGCCCCAGGGAGGCCTGTGGTCTTGTGCTCATGGGCGGGGAAGCTATCTACCCAGCAGCTTGATCCTCTCCCAGCCCATTGCCCTGGGTCTTGGCCATCTGCCCTCCTACTCTCTTTCTTCTCTTCCTCCCCCTTCAGAGCCACAGGCCTGAGTGTGCCAGTGTTCCCGTACCCATTCCCAGGATGCAGAACTTTCTCTTCTCAGGGATACAGAGTAGACTCAGACTGAGCCTGAATGTTATGTGGCCGTTCAGACCTCCTATTGCATGGATAACCTATGATTGGGCTTGGGGGCTGGACCTTTAGGTGGAGGCTCATGCTGGGCTCAGACTTTGAAGTGACAAAGCCCAACAGTGTCACAGGGGCACTGGGTGGGGGAGTGTGGATGGCTCTGTGCCACCCTCCCTGCCAGAGTGGTCAAAGAGCAATGCCCACAGCCATGGCAAAGTCTGAGGGAGGAAGCCACCCCCCTTTGGTAGTGGAAGCTGATAGCACAGCCTCCTGAGACCCTTGTAGGGGCCATTTGGTGTCTGCGCAGTGACTGAGTCACCCTTGCAGCTTCTGGGCCTGGAACAGTCAGTCGCTGCTGGTGGACAGGCGCTTATCTGGGCCATCCGCCTGCCCGCCTGTGTCTGATGTGGTCTCCGGGATGTCGCACTTGCCTGCAGCACCAAGGCCCTGCAGACACGGGCTGAGGAGGGATGAGGGGGCCTTTGAAATCCGTCGCTCCCCGAACCAACCCCCAAGTCTTGGGTCTTGAGGCAGAGGGTGAGCTCCTATCCGGAGAGGAAAGGGGCCCAGGCTTCCACTTTAGCGACCTCCACCAGATGCAAGCCCCTGAACGACATCCTCTCCCCAAGGGGCGGCCTGGATCTCACACCTGAGCTCAAACATCCATCTGAGACCAGGAATGCCGGGCTGTGCCCAGAGCCTAGGCTTGCTGTGGGCAGGCAGACAGGCAACGTGAGGAGAGGCCGAGGGCTCTAAGCATGGAAAGGCCTTTAGAGGACATCTTGTCCAGGGCAGTTCCTCACACATTTTTAGCAGCAGGACTAAAATCTTAGAAGCTCACTCACTAAGACAGACGAAAGTAGATTCTGTCTGATTGCAGTGGGGGTGGCAGGCCTGGGGCTCACTTCATGGCCCCCCATTCTCCCTGCCCACCCACCTCAGCTGCCAGAGTGCCTTTGACTAACTCCTAGGGCTCTGGGTAGCACCGTTTGAAAAACTGTCCCTCGACTTCCATCTCTCTGCATTCCATATTTGACCTGCCTGTTTTACAGATAGGTACATTGAGGCTTAAGAAAGGAGGAGTGACTTACACAAGGTGGTTTGTGGCACTGCCAGGGACATAGGCCAGGTTCCTGCATGCCAGCCTGGTTCCCCCCAGCCGCCTGATAGGACTCCACCTTCCTGCTGACTGATTGGAGCCCAACAGCTCTGTTCCAAAGCATGATTTTATTGTCCTAATTATGCATCTCAGTATTCCAAAATGCCTTACATCTGCTCTGGAAGAAGGCAGAGGAAACATCATAAATGCATATATAAAATCATTATGCTTCCTTTTTGTTCAACTCTGCTCTCTGCTCCCCTGTGGGAGGAAGTGAAAGAGGCTGAATCTGGCGCCTGCTCTTGACAAGCTCAGGGTCGGGGTGGGGGCCTGGGGAGACAGGATGGTAGACTCTGGGCCCACCCTCAGAAGCTGGGGAGGACGATTGGCACGCCCTTGTGTGCCACAGGGGTGGGGCATTCTGGTTAGCTGCAGGGTAGAGGCAGATGAGCCACACTTCCCGCGTCACCAGCCTAGACATTACTAAGAAGATGGACTCTGCCGTGGAAGAGCTGGGACCCTCAGCAAGTTTGCCGGCCTCCCTGTGCCTCATCTGCAATGCACAGATTGTAAAGGCTCTAACCTCCAAGAGTTGTGAAATTCGTCATGTGTCAGTTTATGCAAAAACACTTAGCACTGCTCCTGGCATATGGTAAACTCTCAGAACAGTCAGCCGATGATAATGACTGCGTTGCAACATGCTCAGGTGGAGGGGAGCTGTGGTGTGAGGGCTTTCCCAGGGCAGCTCTTCTTGTCTGCGGCTTGGTCACTGACACCTGGTTGAATGAGGTGACCTGTTGCAGAGGAAAAAGACCTGGTCCAGGAAATAAGAGACTTCGAACTCTGATGCTCGCTCTGTCACTGAGGTCCTTGGGTAGGTTTGTATCTTCTCTGAGCCTCAGTTTTTGCATCTGTAAGTTGGGTAACATTACACGAGACAAACCACATTGCTGTGAGCGTTAGAGTAGATAAATGTGTAAAATGGTTATCGCTTTATCCGGCACCTTGGAGGCACGTTGGAGCCGGGGAAGGTTAGTTTCCCTCCCCTAAGAGTAAGGCGGGAGGGCCCCGAGTAAAGTATTATAACACAAATCCTCCTCAGAGCTTGGGGAGGAGAGGGAGGCAGCAGTACCAGCAGCCAACAGAGGTGGAAGCTGTTAAAGAGGCCAGGCTCAGAGAAAGGAAACTTTCATTTTCATTTGCTTAGCATGTTTCCTGGACATCAGCTGTGTCTGGTCCCTGGGCTGGGTCCTGGGGCAGACAGACATGGCCACAGCAGCCCTGGGCTGCCATCCCTCAAATGAGCACCACGCCAGGTGGAGGTACAGAGGCTCATCTGCGGGGGAGGGCCTGTAAGCTGGGGAGGGTTGGGTTTGGTTTGGTTTGGGTTTTTGACTGGGGTTAGAAGGACAACTACGATGGAAGAAATGTAGGCATGCCAGCTAGCTTGAAGGGCATCCTCTGCCATTCCCAGGTGGAGGGAACCCCTGGGGAAGCACACGGGGGATATCAGGAGGGGTGTGCAAGTCTGCTGGAATTTTTCCCCCAAACTGAGGCAAGTGGCATCTGTAATTCCCTGCATCCTGACGGCCTACCCAGGCCACCCAGTTCAACCAGAAGCGGCATTTCCTTCCCAGAGGTGTCTGCCGGTCTTCTATTCCTGCAAAGCAAAGCATGACCACTAGTCCAACATCCAAATACAGACAGAGCCCGAGGGCTGCACGGGGGAATATTGACTGGAATCTCCCAGCAGGCCCTGGGAGGTGCAGGGAACCCTTAGCGAGCCTGAACAGGGTCAGCCCAGACCCAGAAGGCTTCTCAGAGGAGGCGATGCTGGCGGAGGCCTGCCCCCGTGTCAAGAGAGAGCCACACCAAGAAAACCCGGGTCTCTCATTCACTTCCTCCTGCAGATCAGAGCGGGGAGCTTTCCTCAGATTGCTTCTCACTGAGGAGACAGGCCCCTTCTCAGGCACGCTGCTGACATGTTTTGTTTTCCCCAGATGGAGATAATCAGGCTGTTTGGGAGCGGGGCTGACAGCTCAGGCAGCAGGCATGGGCTGGGGGCGGGAGGCCCTGGGGCTGCAGGCAGCTCCGAGCCCTTGGGGAGCAGACGCTGCCTGCGTGACAACCTCGAGCAGGTGGGGATTTCCGATTGCACCACGGAGGAGCGGGCTGTGCAGTCACTCAGCTCAGCCTGTGAGCCCTGGGAGGCTGCCTGGCTCCTCTCCCTGTTAATTTGCGCCTGTACGTCAGGGCTGAAGATCACTGTCCCCTGCTACACCAGAAGAGACCCATCAGGGTGTGTGCCTGGAGCTGTGCTGGGGACTTCCAGACCTTCCACAGAAGGAGGCGGGGCTGTCCCCTCTTCCTCCCTTCTCTGGGGAGACTTCCAAAGCTTCCCAGCCCTTCCCGCTGGGCCCACCCCAAACTGCGCCTCAGCCCTGAGGGTCCGAGACTATACTCCACCCTCACGCAGGCCTGGGTATGGGCGCTTCACCCACTCAGTACGGGACAAGGGGCAGAGTCACCTGCCGGCACTGGGGCTCTCTGAGGGCAGGTCACAGGTGCTCTGAGGGCCAGAGCCCAGGGCCTTGGCCTGCTCAGCATTCTAAGCACTTGGCTGGAATATTTGCATCCCTAACACAGCAGAGCTGAGGAGTGGCTGTTTTAGAGACACCTTCAGCAAAGCAGCCACATCCACCCCGAGGGCAATGTGTCCCTCCTGTGGGTGGGTATCTGGGGGGTCTCAGGAGGCCTAATACCTGCAGGCAGCCTGCAGTGGGCTCTTTTCTGTTCTCTCTTCTCCTCCCCCAGCTTCAAGCAGAGGAGACCAAGCCAGAGTCAGCTTTTCTGAGGGGCTCCCACCCTGCCCTCACCCAGCCACACTATAATTTCCTCCCGTGTGGAATGAAGGGGGTGACTTCCCCTCTCCAAGGCCCAGCCAGCTCATGGTTCTCCGGTCATGGGCCCTGCCCCCCCTCAGCACCCTTTTTTTGGCTCCCTGCTGGGGGCTTAGCATAGAGCCCAGCTTCTGTCTCCTGGTGTTTGTTCACTTATTTCCTGTGCACACAGAGCTGGCGTCTTCCTCAGACTCTGGGGCCTGCACAATTCAGCTGTTCCTAAGGGTGAGGTTTAATAGGGGCCTTTAATAGAGTCTTCGGTCTTTCCAGAGGGAAATTCAGTTCCCCAGAGGGGCCAGGGCTACAGAGACCCATACAACCCTCCGATGGTGTGCTCCTGGCTGCAGCCCTGTGAGGTGGGGAGGCAGGACCCTCGTTCTGTCCTCAGCTCCTGGACACCTACCCTCAGTGCGGCAGTGAGTCAGCCCTCTGCCCTCCACACCTCAGTTTCCTCATCTGCCTAGTGGTGTATCTGGGACCCCAGCGGTATGTAGATGAGGCTGAGGCCCCAGGGGGAGGCACCTCTGGGCCCACCGGCCATCTGGCCCTTGGTAGCCGTGTGGAGCAGCCTTCCTCCTCCGTGGTCTCCCGGGCAACGCAGAGCTGCCCGCCAAGCCTGCTGGGCCTGGCTCCCGCGCGGATCTTTAGTGCCGCACGGAGATGGCTGATGGCAGGAGCCAGGGCGAGGCCTGGCTTCCCCAGCTGTCACAGGAGGCAAATCAGACAAAGGCTGAGCTGGGAGGGATGGAGCACTGAGGCCAGGGGGGCCTGGGAAAGTAGCTCAGCGGCCCTGGCTGGCCCCCTCCCACCTCATCCTCCCAACACTGCCCTCTCAGTGACCCCCTGCTCTCCAACACTCCCTTTGGAGTTTCACAGCCATCGGCCTCAGTTTCCCCATCTATCACATAGGAGAGGCCAGGTCTCCGTCTCTCCAGACTAATGGCCTAAGAGCCCAGCCTGGATGTCAGAGACCTGTGGAATGGATGGCCAGTGGCCTTTGGACAGCTGCCCAGACTGCCCCTACAGGTCTCTGGAGGGTGCATGTCTCAAGGGCATTTCTTAGCCAATAATCTCCAGGACGTTTGCTGCAAGATTCAGAACCACCCCCGCTCCTCACTCCGTGCCACTGGTAAGGATGATCCTGCCAGGCCAGCTTTGCTCTTGTACCTTTTCTTCTGCAGCTCCCAGGATTTGCAGGCTGTGGTGGCTGTGAATTTCCATCTTAGATCACAGCCACTACTGCATGAAGGCCACCATTCCATCTCTGTCCTGACCGAGGGACGTGAGGCTGAAGGGGTGTGCAGAGGGAAGAGTCCTGGGGATGCTGCTTCTGCATGCGAACAGCTGGGCCGGGAGGGAGTCCCAGCACCCACAGGACAAGGACAAGGGAAAGAGGTGCTGCCCCACCTCCAGCAGATTCCCAGGTCCAGTGCAAAGGTCCAGGCACTCCCCATCCAGGCTGGGTCGCACAGGTGATCAGCCAGGCCTGTGGTACTGTCAGGGACCACTGCTACAGTGGGGAGCTCCCTTGGCATGGGGCAGCTGTCACCATCGGGCAGCCAGTTTGGCAAGGATGCTGTCAGCCCTCATGCCCCTTTGTGTGAATTAGAAAAAAGACGCCCTCTCTTGACAGACGTGGCCCTGCAGTGCCGGGATTTCAGACACTTACACCTCCCCAGGGTGTCGTTGCATGAAGCAGAACCTGAATTGCCGTGTGTAGCAGCCTGCCAAGGCAGAAATTGGAGAGGCAGAGACTCTTTGACCAAATACTGGAAAATCAAGGGAGATTTCTGGCACGGCTGCATGGGGAGGCTTTGTTGACCTTGAGCCTGAGATCAGGAGGCCAGAACAGAAAGGGCATTTGTTCCTTCAACAAATTCTAATTGAGAACACCTACTCTGAGCCTGGCACTCTCTCTGATGCTGGGAAGAGAGTGATATCAAGATAGACAGGGTCCCCGCGGTCCTGGAACTTGTGTCTTAGAGGGAAGAGGCAGATAGTGGTAACCTGGAAAAACTATCAGATAATATGCAAAGACGTGAACTACAGGAAGAACAGTGAGTGAAGGGCGTGATGTTAGATTTGGGGAAGAGGGGAGGTGTCTGGCAAGACCCACTGAGCTTAAGCTGAGACCAGAGTGAGAAGAGGAAGGAGCAGAGTAAGGACATCAAGGTGAGAAGTAGCGCAGGTCAAGGGCCAGCTAGGTCCTGCGAGGGAATGAACTTGGGCTGTCCAGGAACCGAGCACGGAGGCAGGGAGGACTGCGGCTGGTGGGGGGAGGGAGGAGGGGACATGCTCGGCAGGCAGGGGACAGGTCCCGGGCTCTGTCACCCACAGTGAGGAGTCTGGGCTTTATCTTCAGTGCAGTGAGAAGCCATTAGAGGAAATGACCCTGAAGTGACTCTAGAACAATGATCGTCAACTAGGTATGATTCCCCCATGCCCATGGGGGAGGGGGATTTGGCAATGTCAACAGACAGTGGGGGTGGGGTGCTACTGGCAACTAGTGGGTAGCAGCCAGGGATGCTGCTAAACATCCAACGATGCGTGGAACAAACCAACCCGGCCCTCCAGCAAAGAATTATCCAGCCCAAAATGTCAAGAGTGCTGAGGTTGAGAAACCCTGCTCTAAATGTCGGTGTCCCCAGGGCCCTTGTTTTTTTTTCACTAACCCAAGGTCATTACTCCTGTCTCTGGCTCTTTCTATATATACACTGAGTTCAAATTTTGTCTCCATAGCTTGCCCAAAATGTCAATGGTGCAGAAGTTGAGCAACTCTGCACCAGAGGAAGAATGGAAGCATTGTGACCACTTAAACCTGGGCTGGCCAAGGCAGTGGCCACAGGCCACACGTGGCTTTTGAACACTTGAAATCTGGCTCGTCCAAATGGAGATGTGCTGTGAGTGTAAAATACACACCGGATTTCAGACTTGGCACAATAAAAAAATGTAAAATCTCTCATTCATATTTTTATATTGATTACATTTTACAAAGGAACGAATTTTGGATATGTTGGGTTAAATAAGATATGTCATTAAAATTAATTTCACTTGTTTCTTTTTTAAAAGCGTGGCTACCAGAAAATTTAAAACTGCATATATGGCTCCCGATTGTGGATCACAAATTATGTTTGTATTGGACAGCACTGAGTTAGATCATAGCTCCATGCATCCAGAAAACATTTCTCCTCTCCCATCCACAGTTCATACTGGTTCCTATGCCTATGCATTATTCCGTTTTATATACATCACTTAGTTTTCACAACAACCTCATAAGGGAGGTATTATTATTATTCTTCACTTTCTATATGAGGAGGCTGTGGCCCAGAGAGGTTGAGTAATTTGCCCAAGGCCACACAGGGAGTAAGTGTAGAGGTGGCTCCGGAGACTGGGTGCTTAATCACCCCCTGAGGATGGTGGCCATGGTGGAAGTGTGGAGACGGGAGATGGAGAGAAGGGAGATGGTTCAGGATCTGCAGGGGCTCCACAGGACTCGCTGATGGAGTGGGCACGAGGAAGTGTAAGGGAAGGTGAGGGATCTAGAATGCTCAGTAAGGCTTCGCTGTGAGCAGTGAGGTGGAGGGTGATGCCATTCATTCTCTGGGATGGGTAAGGTGGGGGCGGGGTAGGCTTGGAAGAGGAGCTCCAGATTCCCGTGTTGGTCCTCTAAGTTTGAGATGACTACCGACATGTGACTGGAGATGTCAAGGAAGCAGCTGGACTTGCAGAGAGACATCAGGGGCACAGAGAGCCATCTGGGGGTCAGCAGCAGTATACTGAGAGAATTTAAAGCCATGGGGGTGGTGGGGGGCAGGGACACGGGATTACCTGGAGAGAGTGTGGATGTTGGCCAAGGTCGTCAGGAGGGAGCCCAGGGGCACACCAGCAGTTAGCGTGTGCGCCATGGGGAAGGAGCCGGTACAGGAGGGATGGAGAGAAGGCATAAGGCAAGAGGAAGACTAGGCAGGAGAAGCATCTCTAAGAGGAGGGTGTGGTCAGTTTTCAGGCTCACTGAAATGCCTGTGAGCCTCTGGCAGCTTGGAGCAAGATGGCAGGGGAGCTCATTGGCCCGGGGTGGGGCATCTGGGCTATTTCAGGGCCTGAGCCCTGCAGGCTGGTCAGCTTCATGCTGAGTCCCGGGAGCCAGGCATCCCTGGTTCCTAAAAAGAGGGGCAGGGGCAGTGTTAGGTGGTCCCAGCAGAGGCAGGAGGAAGGCCCTGCGGTGTAGGCAGGGTGGCTCACGCAGCTCATTTTATTTGACAGCCAGGAAGTCCTTCCTTATGCCTGACTGTAACCCTACCTGCTTCATAGTTCTCCCTGTAGCTAAGCTAAGCTTAGCTCATACACACCTTTCCAATGGCTGAAGAGAGAACATGCTTCCCCTGCCCTACTCTTTCTTGAACCTATCAACCCTGTCTCCTCCCGGCCACTCCTTCTTCCTTAGCCATGGGAAAAGTTTCTCCTTCTTGCAACAGCCCAAGTTCAGCTCTGGGCTCTGACAGAGTTTGGGGTTTAGGGCATGAGGGGAGAGGATAGAAACTCTGATCTGAGCTTCTTGCGTCCTGCCTCTGGCTCTAGAAGCTTCCAGTTGGCCCCATCCCTCGCTCCTGCTGTCTCTCTCAGCTGATTCACAGGTCTCTGTCTCCAGGAATCTGTTCTCACGAGCGTGTGTTTCTGGTTTGGCACCTGCTCGTGGCCACCTGCCTCCTGGTGCAGCTCGACCTGGCTTCTGTCCTCAGTCTGCCCACTGCTGGCTGTGTGGGACACCCCCACCTCTACACTGGGCCTGGCTTGGCTCCCCCACCCCCTCCTCAGAGCTGCCACCCCAGCGTACCAGCCTCTGTTCGTCCCCAGTCACTAATCTCTCCATCAGCAGCCTGTCTTCAACCGCACAGCCCGCAGAACCAAGTGCTTTGTCAATGAAAAAGCCCTTTGGGGGCAAACACAGGAAATTAAAGACTCTGCACACAGTAAGAAAATCCATTCTTTTTCATGGATTTCTGCAATCTGATTGCTTCGGCTTCTGCCGAGGGGCTGTGATCTTCTGGTCACCGCTCACACCCACAGGGGCTGGCCAGTGGGGGTGATGTTAACAAGGCGGGCCTCTGTCTGAGATTCCACCGTCTGCAGTTCATGCCTTTGAGGCTGAGAGGCTGGCATCCAGGTCACCAGGGTGTCCTTGGCAGGAGAGAGCCTTCAGGTCACTGTCAGAGGCTAACACCTAGAGTGGATTTGTTGATGGCCTGCCCAGAAAGAACGTGTCCTGCAGGAAGAGAAGCAAGAAAGTCCAGCCTAGCTTTGTGATTCTGAGTGTAATGAGGGTGGAAGGGAACCACCTATCACATGTTCTAGTACCAGCATGTTAGTATTGTTCTCCGTGACTTTATTGCTCTGTCTACAAAATGAGGGGGGCGGGATCCGATGACATTTAAGGTCCCTTCCAGGTATAATTTATTCAGCAAACATTAGTGGCGTTCCATCCATGTGCCAGAATTTTCAGGAGCCTCAACTAATAGCACCCACAGCCCCAGATCAAACAGCCAGAAGCTGCCTCGCTCTTGCCTCCCCAGGCCAATCACTGCTCAGCAGCCAGGCGCAGGCTGCAGCCTGGCGCAAAAGCTCACTGGCTGAGATGTTTGGAAGCCCCTGCACCACCAACGGCCTCAGGGACACTTGGCTCAGGCTGCCACCTCCTCTGCTTGGGAACTCCAAGACCCCATCAGAAGCCCTTCAACGTCATGGTTGGGCTCTGCATACAGAGGTGGAGACCTGGCCACCAGGAAAGCAGGCCAAGTGCTGGGAGATCAAGGCAGGCGACTCCCATGAGGGAGGCTGCAGAGTGCAGGGAGACACGGCCTCAGTCTGAGACCCCACTGGGAGAGGAAAAAGCATTGCCACCTGCAGGGTATGTGGAGGCTCCTTCAAGTTTCTCGGGCCTTGCCACGGTGTCCTAGTGGGGGCCTGGGGGGTGATGTTGCAGCCAGCCCTGGGAGACACTCCAGTTCAGGGCTCTGCGTGGTGGCCACAGTCTAAGCATTGGGAGAACAACTCCCACAAGGCAGGACAGGCCATCCTGGCCTGTGGGAGAAACTTCTCCCATGGCTAAGGAAGAAGGAGTGGCCGGGAGGAGACAGGGTTGATAGGTTTAAGAGAGATAGGGCGGGGGAAGCATGTTCCCTCTTCAGCCATTGGAAGGGTGCGTATGAGCTAAGCTTAGCTTAGCTACAGGGAGAACTGTGAAGCAGGTAGAGTTATGGTCAGGCATAAGGAAGGACTTCCTGGCTGTCAAATAAAATGAGCGCAGCAACAGTGCAGGATGGGCGTGGGGGCTGGAGAACCAGCAGGCATCAGGGCAGGGGCCCATGTCTGCCAGGCCTTCTTGCCCCAGCCAGGGCATGCGGGATCCAAGATTCCATCCTTCATCCACAACTACCCTCCTGTCTTAGTCATTTGTGCTGCTATAACAAAATACCTACGTAATTTATACATGATGGAGATTTATTTTTCACAATTGTGGAGACTGGGAGTCTAAGATCAAGGCACTGGAAGCCTGTTGGCTCTCTGCTTCTAAGACAGTGCCTTGTTGCTGTGTCCTCACGTGGCAGAAGGCAGAAGGGCAAAGGGGACGAGGGCAGTCCTTCAACCTCTTTCGTAAGACCACTAATCTCTTTCATGAGGGCTCCAGCTTCACGACTAAATCACCTCCTACCTCTCAACGCTATCACATTGGTGATTGAGTCTCAACATATGAATCTTGGGGGACACACTCAGATCATAGCTTCGTGTATCCAAGAAACATTTTTCAGTAGGCCTTCTTTGCCTCCCCAAGCACTGTCCCAACCTGGTGGCACCTCCCATACCACACACTGTGGACATTAGACCTTCCCTGTGTCAGTGTCCTCCCAACTCCAATCTCTCTCCTAAGAGCCCCACCTGCTTCCTTGTCATTTCTTCTTGTGTTCCCATTAGGGTGCCTCAGACTCAACTTGCCCAAGTCAAGTTCATAATCTATATGACACCTCCACCCCTCCATAAAGCCTGTTTCCCCCAGGGCTCCCTGTCTCAGTGAGCATGGCCACTGTGTATCCAGCCAGCCTTTTCTCCCTTTCCGTAATCTTCATGTCTAATCCATCGCTCTGGGAAGAGTTAATTCTGCAGCTGTAGCAGAAAGACCTGAAACAGCAGTATCCAAAAAAAATAGAAACTGACTTCTTTCTCACATAAAAGTTTGAGTAGACAATTCAGGGCTCTGCATCCTCCATGAATAAATTCAACCTCTTGGCATGGCATCCGCAGCCATCATCCAGGCCTGCTCACCTGCCAACTCCATTTCACAGCCCTCTTCTTCCAGTACTTTACCTCCCAAAGTGTGTATCATTCTTCCTACACCTCACACTGGGGCGTGTCTCTGTGCAATCAGCTGCCAGTCTCTGAGTCACCTGATTGGCCCAGGGTAAACTTGCTAAGGTCTCCAAGTGAGTCTCTGCAAGCTCACTTCACTTGACCGAGGTGAGAGGTGAGGTCCTACTGCCTCCCTCGGGTGCCCCCAACAAAGGTATCCTCAGAGGTTTTTACCTTCTAAAGTCCTCACCTTCTCTCCCATCACCTGGAGGTGGTGGTGGGCAATGTTGGAAACAGGTTTGAGGCCACTGCCTTTGCAATTACTGCATAGTCAATCTCTCAAAATCATTCTCAAGGGAGAAGAAGATGGGCAATGCTGGACATGCATTTGGGTGTTTTTAATGTCACAATGATGGTCAATGGCACCAGCATCTGGAACCAGGACTAGACTAAGGATGCTTAGTTTGCATAGTTTGCTTGGCAAAGGGCAGCCTGGCAATAAAGAAGAAGTGTCCTGATCAACATGTCTACAGTGCCACTCTTGAGAATGAACGTGGGGTTAGGCGGCAGAAGCATCGGGTAGAATCAGCGTTGTGACCTAGATTAGAACGAAGGTCTCTTTGCCCACAGTCAAGAGCTCCGTCATGGCATAGTCCCACTTCTCACCAAAAGAAGATGAATCACATAAGAGATTTTGGTGAGGCACGGAATGAGGAAGACTGTATAGGGGATGGACGGTCCTTCTCTGTGACCCTCACATTCTCTGGTTGTATGGGCCAAGTGAAGCTGGCCATACCGTCCGTTTGTAGTGTCACCTTCACAGCACCTGGGATGTGGGCTACAGTTTCTCACTTCTCCAGCCAGGGGATGGGAGCTCAGAGAGGTCTTTGGTCATGTCCATCCTTTCCAGACAGGACTCCCTGGAGCTTCTTGGAGCCAGCACATGTGTCCGACAGAGTGCCCAAGGGGGAAGCCTCCAGCTCTGCTGTGTGGCCATATTCATGGGAAGAGGCAGCTGTCCCTCCACCTTGGAGATGCCGAAAGGAGAAGCAAGGAACATACGGACTCAGATTTATTTGTTATTTGGGTTACGGAATTCTTCTTCTAAAAGTTCCAGACTCATGAAGGAAAAACAATGAGGGAAGGGAAGACAATTTGGGAGACCTGAGTGAGGCACGGGGCTACTGATGGGTTTAGGGGCCTTCATCTGTAGCTCCGTCTCCACTGGTCAAGATCATCAAGGTCAGCATCTCCACTTCCGGCGCCACCAGGGCCACCTCTACGGTCACTCGCACCCTCACCATGGTCAGCACCTCCACCTCTAACCTTGTTGATTCTATCTGCATCACCTGCATCTTTACTCTGGGTGAGGTCCACCACCTTGTCCACCAGCCTCCTTCCAGATTCTCTTTCCCACACTGGAAAGAGCTGGCCATGCAGCTTTGGAGCGAGCTACTCCTGGAGAAGAAGACCCTTCCCCACCAAGGAGGGGACGAGCAAGCCTGCTGTAGGCTTTGATAGGGAATTCAGCCAAGATCTTTGTAGCTGTAGGTTTCCAGAAGCCAGCATGTCTAGGGGACTCTATTTAAAGGAAGCCTACTGGTCTTTTGGATTCTTTAAGGTGAATCCTGTTTCCAGAGTTCTGTGGACTCATCTAAGCATTGTTTGGGGAACCTGTAGCTGTTATCAGGGCTCTGTCTTGAATTAGGGTTAAAGGTTAGTCTGTGGCCAGAGCAGGAACTTGTTCTGAGACTGGGATCAGAGGCCAATCTGAGACGGGGTCAGGGTTGAGGGTCTGGCCTGGGTCAAACCTCTGGAGGGGGTTGAGTTAGTTCTTGGGGTAGAACTAGTGTCCGGGCTCTGTCTAATATTCAAAATTTCTTACAAAGTACCACCATTTTGCCCTGGGTCAATCCGTTTCCTTGTGGGATTCTTCCACTCTCCAGCCCCCCTTGGCACCACCGTCCTTTAGCCCTTAGTTCCTTGGGGCTCCAGGCACAGCCACGCTCCTGCTGTGGGGTCAGGACTTCAGAACAAGATAGAGAACCTTCTGAATCCAGAGCCCTCTGTAGCCCGAGCCCGCATTTGGAGAAGGAAAGGGCACAGCCAGGGCCTGGTGCCTGCCAGCCCTGGCAGCTGGATGAGCAGCTGTAATAGGATTAGGGCTGGCTGTGCCCGCCTCCCTGCCTGCCGCCCCAGAGCCTCCCTCCCTCCCTCGCCTCCTGATCAGGATGCAGCCCTGGGCTCTACCTACCCCGGCCAGGCCAGCTTCATTGTCCTCTGCTTCCCTGGCGCCGGTGCCTAGCAACCCTCACAGGAGAGCCCTTTCCCACCGCCATGCTGGCCCCTCACCCTGCCACTCTGCTCTGAGCACACACCAGCACCACTTGTCTTTTTATCGCTGCAAAAAAAGCCAGTGAAAGGGAGCCAGCTGGTCTAACCAGACTCTCCCAGTGATCTGATTCCCAGAGAGTCTTCTGAAATGCTGGGCTTCCTTTCTAAGGTTCATACGTCCTATCAGCAATACTCAGATTACATTTGAAGATTCCAGAGTTTTATTCTGGAATTTCCAAGACCTGGAGTCCCTTCTAGGAATCCATGAATTCTAGAATTCCAAGGTTTTAGGATGTGAGTCTTAGATCATTTAATTGTATTCTAGAATCTGGTTAGTGTATTTCAGAGGCGTCTGTGATTGCAGAAGTGGAGTCTGTGGCCCCGAATCGGGGTGAGAGGGGTTAAGAGAGGATGGGAACATGGAAGCTGCATGTTTATTCTCTGCATTTTATTGCCGCTTCTGAAGAGTGGAGAGGGGGATCAACCTGCCACCTGGGGAGAGGGAGGGGGGATTCATTCACTGACTCAGAAATCACTGTCCTGCTGCCCTGAACTCTGAGCTGGCAGCAATGAGCACAGGTAGGCCCTGCCCGTGAGCAGCTCGCATTTGCTTTGAGGAGACAGATCTGAAACAAACACGCAAACAAATACGCGACATGTCAGAAAGGTCCTATGAAGAGAAAGAGCAAACAATGAATCATCGATACTTTATTGTACTTACTCTGAGCTAGGCATTGTTCTAAGTGCTTTACCTGGATTAACTTAGTTAAATTTTACTATACCATTAAAAGGTAGATGGTATTGTCAGCTCCACTTTATAGATGTATAAACTGTGGCACAGAAGGTTAAATAACTTGTCCAAATGGCAGAGCCAGGATTTGAGCCCGGTGGTCGGGCTCCAAACTCTACGAGCAGCCACTGTCTTCCAACGCAGGGCTGAGGGTAGAGCGTGGTTGTGGGGCCAGCCCTCACAGGGCGGGCAGGGACATGCGAACACAGCCTTGGAGGTGAGGGGAGGTGCATGTGGGTATCTGGGGAAGGGGGCTTGGGGCAGGTGTGTCCCTCAGGGAGTGAGGCAGATCCCTTCTTCCAATAAGGAGGACCAGTGTTCTCTGTGCTCTGGGGCCAGAGGAAGGCTTTCCCCTGGGACCTGGAGGGAGCGGCAGGCTCAGAGAGATGCGTATCCCTGAGGTTGCACAAAGATCCCATTGCCAGCTCCAGTCAGATTCCTCTGCGTCCTCTGTTCCCTGGCCACTGCGGATGGCTCCCCTCCTTTCTGGAGAAGTGTCCTCAGAACACAAAAGAAAGCTAAAAGAGACAATCCCCTTGTGACAGGACTAATCGGGCTGGCTAATTATGAGTAATTAGAAATACCTCTCCCCTTTGTGGGTGGCCCTCTCCCAGTGTGAGACGGAGTGAGGACTTAATTCCCCTGGCAAGCAAGGGGGCCTGTGCGCAGTGGCCCCCTGAGCCTGCTGTCTGTCCTGCCTGCAGACACAGGCAACGGGGCAGAGAAGACAGAGCTTCAGGGACATCAGGGTGGAGCAGAGACAGCCAGCAGCATCTTCCAACAAGTCACCTCCCCTCTCTGAGACTTGGCTTCTCGTCGGTGAGCTGGGATAAGGAATCCCTGGTTGCACAGCTTTAGGACGGTACAAGGAGACAAGCCATAAGATAACTGAGCATGGGGCCACAGTAAACGGTAGTGCTGATCACCGTTTCAGCTTTGTCACCTGTTGCTTCAGGTGACTTAAAAGAGTTCTTTTCTTTCTTGGGTCTCTGTTTCCCCATGAGGTACAATGGAGGTAGGGGTTGGTGACTCAGTCAATTGATAAATACTTTCTGAGCACCGAATTTATGTCGAGCACTGGAGATGGGACAAGACCCACACAGGCTCTCACCTCAGGGAGCTCCGTCACTGGGGTGCCCCCGCCCCTGCGCGGACCACGCGTTCCAGGCTCTAGAGGAAGTGGGTTGTGGTAGGCTGGTTTCCAGGGTTTCCAAGGTTCCTGCCCCTGGCGTAGGAGCCCTTATGAGCAAGCCCCTCCTCTCGAATGCCAGCGGGACCTACACATAAGAAGGGATTTTGCTCTCCTCATTAGACAGTTTGTGTGGCAAAGGAGAAGGGATTCGGCGGATGTTATTCAAATCTCCAATGAGTTCTCTTTGAGTTTATCCAAAGGGAGATTATCCTGAGAGGGCCTAAGCTGATCACACGAACCCTTTAGAAGAGGGTCTAGAATCAAGGACAGACAGGTGGCAGTGGAGTCCCTCCCCTGCGGCCCTGACGAAGCAAACTGCTGTGTGTGGAGAGGGCCCTATGGCAGCGACTGGTGGGTGCCTTCTAGAAGCTCAGGGCCCCATTCCTACAACCACAAAAGACCAAATTCTGCCAATGACCTTGGGAGAGGAGTCTGAGTCTCAGATGAGCCCCTAGGCTGTTTTTTTTCTCCAGTAGAAATTGTTCTGTTGCAAGAGGCCCCAGGCTTGGCTGACACTTTGACTGCAGCCCTGTAAGACCCTGAGCAAGGGACCCGGACCAGACTCCTGACCCATGGGAACCGTGACATAAACAATGTGTGCTATTTTAAGCCACTAAGTTTGCAGTAACTTGTTACATGGCAATAGAAAACTAATATACAAACCCTGCCCTTGAACGTATGCAAGGCCTTGGGTCAGCCCCATCCTGCCTGCTCAACCTTCTCAGCCCCTGCCTGGGGCCTACAGCCCCGGTGCCACCGTGAATTCTCTACAGACAATTCTCCCATCAGCCATGACAAAGGATTGTTTCATCAGCTGCCAACCTGTTCCCAAAGTTGGTCATCAAAGAACATTCTATTTGCCCTACTTTTAATATAATTATCAGCATCATTTGCATGACACCAAGTCAGGGCTTAGCCTGTCACAGGCCCCACATTATCCTGAGCTGCTTTTCTGGGAACAGCTGTATTCATGCCTCATGCAGGCTGCTTCCTCCCACACGAATCATCTGTAATTTCCACACCTCCGTGCTTGCCGTGGCCCTGTGTTAAAGCCAGGACTTGTGCAGGGCTGGAGTACACTGTTATTTTCAAAGCAGTCAAGCCAGGCTCCAGGAAGCTGCAGGAACAGCAAGCGGGACTTGGCTTTGACTGTGGCACCTGCAGAGGCTGGGGCAAGCAGAGGGGGTGCAGGTGTCCACTCCAACAGGAGCTAGAGCCAGACCGAGGGCAGCAAATGTGCACAAGGCAGGGCGTGTGCAATATAGCTCTTGAATGCACACAGTATAGCCTGTTTGCGGGACACCCAGGAGGGTCCTTTCTGCAGTAGCAGAATACGATGCGCAAAAACCAGGGTGTGCAAAAAATGGAGGAGGGGATGGGGGTAGAGATAAGAAAAGAAAGTCCTGTGGATGTAGATGAGATGGGGGTGAGAATGGAAATATTTCATTTGCCTTCACCCAGGGGCCCCTGCAGCGTACTCAGCTCCCATGGGTAAACAGCTGAGTCCTCGGGGAGAGGACCGTGGGAGGTGAATGGGAAATGTCACTCGCGGTCTGAGGAGAACTGCCTGACAGTGATGAAGCTGTGCCTCTGCAGACAGGCCCACTGCCTGCCTGGGATTCTGCAGGAGGGAAAACAACTCTATCTTGGTGGATAAGATGTGCTTTCATACTGCAGATCCGTGTGTGTGTGTGTGCATGCACGTGTGCACGCATGCTTTGACCCTGTGTGAATGCACCTCTGGGCATATGTGTTGGACGGGAATGCACATGTGTATGCATGCAGAGTACACTCGGGTGTAGCAACGAGTGTGTATAGTTGGACATATGCTCATCCGGGCATGACGGTGACTTGGAGTACATACGTACATGGGGAAGGAGACTGAGGGCATTTAACTCTTCCCATGTGTCTCTTGCTTTTACTCCAGGCTTCAAGGAATTACTTCTTCCATACATTCCACCCCCAACACACCCACACTGTCCAGTTCCCTAGAATCCTTTCCGTCTTCCTTTCTAAGAGTTACGATTCCAGGGAGAGTGCACAGGACTAAAAGCCCAGAGACCTGGTATATGGCTCCCACTTGTTAGCTTTGCAACTGACAAAATCATTCTGCTTCCTGAGCCTCATTTTCTTCATCTGTGAAATGGGGTACTAAATGGTCACATCTGCAATTAGAATTTAGGGCCCAAGTCCCTCATCCCCTGGCCCCACCTGCCTGCACTCCCCACCACCCTTCTCTCCTTGCGCATCCTCATCCATCGCCTCACCAGTTGGGGTGGGGGCAGAGAGGACTCAGGCCCAGCCTCTGAGGAGCATTCAGGTGTCTTGGAAGACAGATCTCCCTTCCTCTTCTACTCCAGGCCTTCTGTGAGGCAGCTCCAGAGATTTCTAGAGCGCCTGGAACACAGTTTGAAAATCACACATCTAGGCAGCCTAACCTTCATTCTCTTGGTTTCTCAGAGGATGCTAAGTGTCCTAGGGACGAGGGCCTATGGTGATGCAGGGAAGGTTCTAGATGGCATTGGTTCATCCCATGAGGTTGCTGTCTCCTGGTTCCTAGAGGAGAGGGCAGGGGATAAGGGCCGGTTTCTGGGGTGGGCGGTCTCCCGGCCCTGTCACTGGCCCTGCAGCCTATGTGTCCGGGGATTCAGGGGTCTGTACGGGGCAGCGGGCACGGCTCACGCCTTCATGGGGCTGAGCCTCCCAAAGCTCGCTGCTGCTTGCCCTGTCATGCTTCAGTTGCTTCCAGGCCCTCCAGAGAGCATTCCTTGAGGCATCTGGGGCAGCTCAGAGCCTCCCTGGCTGTTTGACCCCAGCACAGACACAGGAGGTGACCAAAGTGTCTTCTGAATCGAGCTTCCCCATGGAAAGAAACACATATGCTGCAGTCGGGAATTCAAGGCCCAAGCCATTCCCAAAACAGGAACCGAATGGGCTAATGCACAAAAGACAGTTACTTCTTACCCTTCCCATGCCCTTCAAGCATGTAGAAAATGAAAACATTTATACATCTCCTGGGGAAAATGGAAAAGGCTGCTTATGGCTGCCTGGGGGGCTGAATCTCACACACCTCTCACCCGTTCTGGAACATGAGCATGCCACCTTGGGAGCTCACACCCAAAGCGCTTAGCACAGGGCATACGATGGTGGTTCTCAACCCTGGCTGCACATCTGACTCCCCTGGGGGGCTTTAACAAACTCTTCTGCCCAGTACTTACCACAGACCAATTGTCTAATTATCTAGGGTGTCGAGGCCCGGGCATGGGTATTTAAGAGCTCTCCAGAGGAGTCTGCAGCAGCAGGAGGGTGGAGAAGCAGTGGCCCAAGACATGGTGAGGTTCGGTAAATGTCAGCTATCTGTGATGAAGCGCCGTGTCCTTGCGGGGGCTGTTCTTGCCTGAGCAGTGTAAGGGCGGGCTGGGGTCGGGGCTGGGAGTCAGGGAGAGAACTGCTGCTCAGGAAGGGTAAGTGCAGGGGAGGGTGGCCTGGCATCCATCTCCCTCAGCCATGTCTAAGAAAATTGCATTAAAACCCGTATCTTTCAGCTGCGGCCCACCTGGCTGGCTGGCTGGCTTGTGGAAGGGAGTGAGGCAGTGAACACCTCACGTTAGGGAGAAGCTGGTGAGGAGACAGCCAGTCTCCCTCCCCAGGGGACAGGACGCAGCTCAAGGGGTTCTTTGGGAGAGGACGATTCCCAGGGGTAGTCCCTCAGCCTCCCGTCTTCCCAAAGCCAGGCAGGAAGGGTGGGAATGGTGGGCTGGTTAGCTTGGAAGGTCAAGGTTAGATCTTGAGATGAAGTTGATTTTTGGGGCGATTGGGTGGGGGAGCAGAGAAGAGGGTGGCCCTGGCCCTGTCCTTGGGAGGCTGAGTTTGGGGGAACAGAACTGGAGCAACTCCTGCTCATGGAGAGCTAGGGTTGTTTAGGGAGACCAGAGTGGCATGCCAGCGACAGGCAGAGAACACTGCAAACACAAAAGCCTGGCTGGGGCTTCCAGAACTATGGGGACAGCTCACCAGGTAGGTCACGAAGTTGGGCACCAGGATGTGGGGTTTAGTGCCCAATCTGATAAGAATTTTGCCCTTGTGTCCTTGGGCTAGTCCTGTTGCCCCTCTGGGCTCAGGCACCCATTCATAAAGGAGGGGCTAGACAACCTTCCCGGACCCCTGCTCTGATGTCCGTTCCATGCCTCACCCAGGTGGGGCTCTGAGGTGGGGCTGCTGGGATTAGAATCCAAGTCTACAAGGGCTGGAGCCTATAAAGAAAGCACCTTGGAGAGAATTAGAGTGGAGTCCCCTCTGGGTGGATCAACTCGGAAAAAGTGCTCCTTTTGGGTGGACTTGGGGCATGCCAGGCTTAGTGAGCAGTGGGCAGAGCAGGAGCTGAATTCCCACCCCCCCGGCCCCTTCCAGGTTCCTTTGTGCAGGGCAGAAATATCACTGGAGCTCTGACTGACCTCTAGCTATGGTCTGTTTGAAAACAGCTCACCCTCTGGCCATGGGCTCTGAAGCAAAGGGAGAACGGGTGAAGGGAATGGGTGTGAGCAAAGGAGGGCTGGGTTCCTCCCCTGCTCCACAACTGCTCAGGCAGAGAAGGGGTGCACCTTAGCCCACAGCCCACACTGAGACCTACATCTGGGAATGCAGAGCGGATTCAGAATGGAACATTGAGAACCATGAATATGGAAGAGGGAATACACCTGGAGTTGAATGCAGAACTTCAGACCCGAGGGGCCCTCGTCTGGGCATCCTGGCCTCCAACATTTCCAGGGTTAGCTGCTCTGCCTTAGGTAACCCCAATCTCCACCCTGCCTCACACTCCTGGGCCCCCAACGTCCTGCACTCTATGCTTCGCTCTTGACTCTGAGACTCCTAGCAGCCTTCCTTCCCTTGCATGTGTATTTCACAGTTTACAGAGCACTTTCACACATGGCATCTCAGTTGATCTTCACAAAACCGCAGTTGGAGACAGATGAAGGAAGTAGACTCCCAGGGGTCAGGACAACCAGCTAAGAAGGGTCGTAGCCAGGTTTAGAGAGAGGTCCTGTCTGTCTGACTCTAGCACATCACCTGGCCCTCCTCTCTCCAGAGGGGTCTCACTCTTTCTTGATACAGAAAAGACTAATAGCCTCCTTCTCCAGGAAGCTTTCTTGGACTGAAAGGACTATGAGCCATGCAAACTAGCAGTTGGTGTGCCACTGTGGTTCAGTGTTCACTGGGCAGGAAAGGGAAACTATCTACTTGCTTCATGGACCTTGGGAACTTCATGCATCTTTCTGGGAGCTCAGATTGCTTCCTTCAAGTTTCCACGTGGATCCTCCGCCATCCACTGGACCTCGTCCTCAGTTACACTGCAGCCCCAATGGAGGCTCAAGTCTTTCTCCTCTCTCCCCCTCCTCGAGGCTTCCTCTCAACAAGGTGGCCATACTCAGACCTTGGGCCCAAAGGGTGGCTGGCCAAGAACACATTTGAATGGGCAAGGACAGTTCTGAGGCTGCAGAACTGAGGACCTCTCTGATGCTGACAACTGGGTAGGAACCAAAACCTGAGAGCAGAGGCAGGTGGGAGCAACTGTGGGATGGGGGTGGGGTGGGCAGAGGGTAAGTACTCGCCTGGGGGTGGGTAGCTAGTGCCTTCAGTTAGGCTTTGGCTTAACCACCGTCTACATGACCCTGACCTGGTTAATTCTCATTAAGCCATTTATCCATGTGTACTAGGAGGTGGGTGAGCAGGACCACAATAACAGTAGCAATAGTAATTTACTCAGCATCAGTGAATAAATGAAATCAGTGACAAGCTACTAGGGGGTGTGTGTACAATTCTCATTCAGTGCTGCTGTCAAGACCCGGCAGGGAGGGGGGGTACTATGATTCCCTTGTGCAAGTGAAGAGGTTGAGGCTCAGAGAGGTCGTCACCCAAGCCCACAGGACTAGCTGTGGCACAGGGGGGACTGGAGCCCCGGCAGTCTGATTCATTTTAAGTTGCCTCTGCCCTGAAAGCACCCTCACCCCTTTTCTGCCCATAGAAGCGTTCTCCAGGGGATCACGTTTGAGGATATTCTGTTAGGCACCCCAAAACTAGCTGACCCTCTAAGGCCTGGGCTGTGGGGGCAAAGAAGAGCTCAAGAAGGGTCTGGGATTTGTTCAGTAAGGAAGGCCTCCCAGAGAAGGGGGAAAAACAGGGTCTGACAGACAGGGAATCTTGAGGACCCGGGAAGGAGAAGGAAGAGGGCTTTTTCTGGGTTTCATGGGGAGGGTGGAAAGGAGGGCGGTGAGCCCCAGAGAAGGCCTGACTCGGAGCCCTGGAAGCCCCAAGACACAGGTGGGGCTGTCGCCTCCGCGTCCGCGCCCCCCCGCCCCACATCTCCGCGCCGCAGCTCCTGCTCTTGTCTGCGCGGTGGGAGGGGACCGGCTGCAGCCCCGCGATCGCGATCGCGCTGCCCTCGGCCTAACCCCACCCCCAGGCGCTCATTGGCCTGCATCGCCCCGAGCCTGCGAAGTCCACGGAGGGAGGCGGGGGTCGGTCGCCTCCCTCCTGCCCCAGGCCTGGCTTCGCGGCGGAGGCGGCGCCTCTCCGGCAGGACGGAGCCCAGCTGGGCTGCCGCGCAGAGCTGGGCGGGCGAAGGCAGGCGGGGGGCGCTGCGCTCGGGCCCCGGGCGGTGACTGACAGCGGCGGCGGCTCCGGGCGAGCGCGGTCTCCGCGTGCGCACACGCACACGCCGCCGCGCAGGGACACACGGACCCCTGCGGCCACACGGACGCGGAGACCCGGCCGGGCGCGCGCGCTCCTCGGCGCACACGCTCCCCATCCCCGGGCGGCGCGGGGCGCGGACTCGCCGGCTGCGCGCCCTCCCCGTGGAGTCTGCCCCGGGCTGACCCGCAGCCCCGCGGCCAGGCCCCGCAGTGAGCAGGTAAGGGCCGCCCCGCCGCTCCTGCCCCTCCACGCCCAGGCCGCCCTCTCCCATCTCCAGAACCTTCGTCCAACAGGACCTCGGACCCCCTCCTCTGGTTCGGTGTTCTCCGCAAGCCCCGTCCTCCACCGACGGAGAGCAGGCGAGGGCCAGCGCGGTGCAGACCTCCTGAATCCGAAACGAAGCCCCCTCCCGCCTCTGCGCCCTTCCTGCGCAGCCTCCCGCCCCCAAGTGTCTGGGGCCGTGCTTGAGGCGACGGATCCCTGCAGCCCGCCAGGGTAGGGGTCGGCCTTGCAATCTTGCGCTCCTCCCAGTGCCAGAAGGGCGAACCAGGGCCAGGGAACGCACTGCGGCCGGAGGGACCCAGAGGGACCTGTCTCCCTAGCCCCAAAGCGGACGGACGCGCCTACGCGGATCTGGAAAGCGACGCCGGGGGTCCCCCGGGGCTAGGTATCGCAGTCCGCACGGGGCTTGAGGGATGGGCGAGCTATGTGCTGGGTAGGGAGTGGGGTAGGGGCAAGCGTAGAATGCCCCCCTATAGTGATACATTCGGGATTGTTCCAGAGAGAGTCGTCTCACGGTTTCCCGCGGCGCGGAGGGACTGGGGTGGAGGATGCCTGGGCTTCGGTGGTCCCAAGAGGAAACGCCCTATGGGGCCTGTGGGAGAAAAGCACCGGCCCCCAGGCTGAAGTGGGTCCGCCTGAGACCCCTGCCGGCCGTCTTAAAGGCACAGGCTCCTGCGGCAGCTGTGGGGGGCGGAGGCCACATCCTCTGCGGGACCTTGGCGGGTTTGGGGGCCGGAGGGGACCAGGGAGCCCATGGATGGAGCTAGACCCTCAGGAGGGAGCCCGGCCGGAAGCTGGTTGTATTTCACGTGGAGCTGGAGGGAGCTCAGGTCCCTTCAGAAGATCCTGGGGGTGGGGTGGCAGACACCTGCTAATTCTTCGGACTATTTTTATACTTTTAGTGCAAGTGCCTCGGATTGCCTTTCTTTACCTCCCTCAGCTTTGCAGTGTCCCACAAAGCCCCCCAACCCCCAAGAGAAATCCAAAAGACACAGCATTTGGCTTTTCTTGTGGGCAGCCTCTGGGGGGGGGGGTTGTCGGGGGATGGGGAGGGGCTACACACAGCATCTGGAGGGCAACTAGTCCTGGGACTGCAGTTGGCCAGTGGCCGACAGGCATCCTGAAGGTCAGGCGGACTTCGGAAGAGGGCAAAGAACTATGTTTGAGCCTTTCGGAGTCGGAGGGCAGCAGGCAGCACTTCGATTTTCTCAGGAGGCCCCAATTAAATGAGTCTGGTGCTGGCTGCAGGTGGGGCTGGCGGAGCCCCCAGTCTTAAGCAGAGTCTGGGATTCCTGCTCTTCACTGACCTTGGGGAGGGCAGGCAGAGGTGCCTGTCTGGACACAAGCCAAAATTTGAACATACAAATTAGAGACAGAATACTGGGGCAGGCCCTAGGCCACATCTTCCAACCAATCCATCAACAAGTGTGTGTGGGGTGACCAAGGAGGTGGATGCAGTCCTTTCCCTCTTCTGCCGTCAATGGTTTATTGGGGGTTGGGTGTCTGGGACAAGAGCCCTGTGAGTCTGTTTGCCCTTGTATGTGGTGAGGGGAGGTGTCTGTGGGGAGCTTCTTGAAGGACCCTTTCTAGGGACTAATCCAGGCTGAAGGATGCATTAAGGTCCTGTTTTGTGTAAAGCTTAGGCTGGCAGGAGGTTGACTGGAGAAACACTTTGGGGCCCATTCTTTTTCACATGGCAATCTGTCGCTGTCATGCTCCTACTTCGGGACACTCCCTCAATTTGTGTTGAATAAATAAATACACACAATGAGAGTTTACAGATCAGTGTGTGTGGCTGAGAGGCTAGGAAAGGCACAAGCCAAGGCCACAAGGCGCCTTTCCTCCTGGGAATGGGGCTTAGGCTTGAGTGTCCCAGGTTGCCATCCTCCCAGGGACAAACAGTTCCTTGACCTACGACTGGCACTGATGAAGTGGGGGACACCTTGTGCTGTCTGCCGTGGAGTAGAACCAAGGTGTGCCAAGCACAGAGCGTGGGCTCAGCTCAGTGCCAAGAAGGTCTTGTTTACCTGAGACCCACCCACTGTGGAGCTGACACGTGGGGTGACAGTGAGTTTTTTGTCCTGGGCAGGTATGTGAGCAGAGGTCTGATGCTTTCCGCCCTGGAAGGGCTAGAGGCCTCGGGAAGTTCGGCTGCTTCTGAATAGAGGAATATAAGATTCCAGGGTCTGAACAGGTTGGGCCTAGTGGTCCAGCTGCCTGGCAGCATGGAGGCTGGAAGTTCCTCAGCTGCGACGTGTTTGTACTTGGCTCTGGATGCCGTCAGAGGCACACAGTGACAGCCACCCCCACAGTGACACACAGAGAGGGAGTGACACACAGCCTGGGAGGCACATAGGTTTCCCATGACACCTGCCAGGGAGTGGGGACAAAATAGAGACAAGTAGCACCAGAAATACAAGTGGACATCAAGACATACCCTCTTACAGATATGGGCACGTCGGGGACTCAGATATTTGCCCAAAGATCACAAAAGTCTTCCTTAATGAAAGTCCATACGCATGTTGGATTGAATGGAGAAAGTCTGTGTGTGCATGTGTGTGTGTGTGTGTGTGTGTGTGTGTGTGTTGCCTGAGCCTACGACAAGGGTTGTAACCTTTTTCTATAAAGTGTATTTTATACAAAATATACTTCATATACTATAAAGATAGTATTTTAGGCTTTGTGGCTATATACTCTGTCACCACTAATTAATTCTGCTGTTGTAGGCTAAAAGCAACCACAGATGATACGTAAACAAATGAGTGTGCTTATGTTCTGATGAACTTAATTTATGGATGCTGAAATTAGAATTTATATGATTTGCATGTTTCATGAGATAGGACTCTTTTAATTCTTTCTGTCCCTTTAGAAATGCAAAAGCCATCCCTAGCTTCCTGGCTATACAAAAGTAGGTGACAGGCTGGACCTGACTGGCTGGAAGTGTTTGCCAGCCGCTGGGCTATAAGGTTAGAAAAGAGAAATGGTCCAAGAGATTGAAGAAGGGAGGGGCTTACACTGAGAGCCTGTGATGCCGGGGTACCTGGGCCCCCAGGGCATTCCACCTCGAGCTCTGTGTGCCCATCTGTTTAACTCCCCGCCTGGCCTCAGCGCCCTACTCCAGACCAGCCTCTGCTCTGTGTCCGTGTGATAAATCCCGCAGTGTAAAGACAGCATTCATGACTGAAAAACGAAACGCTGTCACTTGAGCTCGTCAAGTTGTCCCTGAGCCCCCTGTCTGTTCACCCTCTGTGTTCAGGTCTGTAACCATCCCCATTGGGAGGGAGACCGCTGGGAAACCTGGGCATGCCCCTGGTTTCTAGACAAGACTTGAAACTCACACTGAATGTGGTGTGACAAGACCTGAAACAGCCCAGAGGAGAGCGGGGATCCTCATCTCAGGGACAGGGGTTCTCAGAGGAGGGTGAGCTCAGAAGGGGCAGGCGCAGCCTGGGTGGGCTTTCTGGAGGTGGTGTTAGGAGGTTGGGTTGGCCACGGAGGAGCCGGATGCTGTCATCCCAGTTCTCCACAGCTCCATGCATTGCCTTAGCTGTCTCCATCCTTCCTCCCGACAGATGGGCACGTAGTAGGCTGGCTGAGAAAAAAAAAACAAAACAGCTCCTTTGTAGGCACCTCTGAATTTTGCATCTTCTGAGAGAATCAGGTCCTGCCTTCCGTTTCTTCCTCTCCGTGCTGCCCCCTCCTAACATTTCTTTCCTGCCACCTCCTGGGGGGCAGGCCAAGGAAATTCTCTTCTGGCATTTTCCCAAGTCTCTGGATTCTGTCCCCACTCTTTCCATCCCAGCTGCCTCTCCCCGACTAGGCCCCCATCACCTCTACCCTGGAGTCAGAAAAGGGCCTTGCGGTGGGTTCCTGCATGCACTTTCCCCCTTCTTCTTTGCTCCCCAGACTTTGGAGGGATATGCCCTAAACGGGAAGCTGTCACTCCACTCCCAAGCTCGGATCTCTTCGGTGTCCCCCTCCTATTCAGTGGAACAACCTTCCAGTTTCCCCGGCTTCCACAGACTGGCACCACCAGCCTTCCACCTTCTCTTCCACCGCTACCTCCTGATATCTTGCTGTGCCTCTCGACACCCTGGAGTCACCTTCCTGAAGTCATCTAGGAGGTATCCTTCTGAGTTTTCTGGGCACCCACCACGTGCCCTGCCTGTGCCAGGTGCTGGGGGCACATGCACGTCAGAGCTGGACTCACATCCGCTCAGGAGAACCTCAGCTTGACAAGGTCAGCTGAGGGTCAGAGCAGAGGGAGAGGTTCTCTCAGTGCAGGGCACAACTCCCCTGAGCCACACCTGTCCCCAGCCTGTGCCTCCTCTGGCCCAGGCCTCCTGTCCCCTTCCTCTTCTCCCGCTCCCTCCTACCCTTCCATTCCTTCCCCCCTTACCTGTCTCTTCCCCCCACCTTTTATCTTCTGCTTCCTCCTTGTCCTTTTGCTCTTGCCTGGCCCAGGGACACATTCCCTGACTCCTCCAGGACAGGAGTTGTCCATGTACTATCCATTACCGAAGGGGATTCCTCATAGGACACATTTTTGGGGAGAATGACTTTGCAGTGAGACCTTGAGGAAGTTTCCTGGTCTCCTGGGGCCTCACACCCTCACCAGGGAAATGGGATGATGCTGCCAATGTGCCCGTGTGCCCCAGCCTGGCCCTGCCCTGCCCTGAACCTGGTTCCCCCCAAGCCTGTGTGGAATGCAGGCCAGGGGCCCACTGGGTGACCTGGCTCCTGTCACCCACTGTGGACAGGCCCTGGTGGCTCTGAAAGGGGAAAGTTTGAACACCAAAGAGAAGCGATGGCATTAATGATTCATCTTGAGAGTGCCAGGAGGGCCCTGGCCCGGCCTTCAGCTCTGCCCTTTATCGGTTCTGATCTCATCGAGGAGGAGAGAGGTCCTAGAAGCTCCCCCTCCTTCCCTGCAGCAGCCTCAGTCCCTCCCTTTGAGGGCTGAGTGGGTGGGGACAGTGTTTCATCTCTCAGCTATCCCTCCCTGGTTCCCTGCCCTAGGAGGGAAAGGAGCAAGTGGGGGGCAGTCCTGCTCCGGTCTCATTAATAAAGGGAGCTGCGGAGAGCAGGGGAGGCGAGCAGTGCACATTCCCTGGCCATCTTCTGTCTGCTTCCAGGCTCAGCACTGCCCTGGGAGGGGGAGGGAGGCTGCGTGGCCAGAGGGTTCCAGTAGGAAGTGGCTCAGATGGCCACAGCCCCGAGGGGCCATGAGGGACCCAGAGCCTTGTGGCCCAGAGAATAGGGAGGGGGATGTGCTGTCCTCACACCCGTGGGGGCTTCTACCTTCCTGCTCAAGGCTGGCTAGGAAGGGCATGGGGACATCTGAGCTTCCCACTGAGGGCCTGGACCACCCGCTGGAGGGGGGCTTGGGAGATGGCTGGAGGGTCTCTGAGTCCCCTCCCGCTCCGAGACGTGGAAAGTCTTGGAGCCCAGTGAGTCACCGCTCGATCCCGTGTGCTGACTGATGACGCTGTCTCCTCGTGTAGGGGGCACTGCTGTCTGGTGCAGCGACTCACAGGAGGACGTGGCTGCTGTACTCAGTCTCGCTCCAGGCTGGGTTGCTGGGCCTGTGAGGCCTGCGGAGGGCAGGCCTTCCAGCTGGAAGGTGGAACGGTGTGCTTTCGGGGTCCCCCTGAACTCCACTCCAGGCCAGGTGCCTGTCACACATCCCATTCCTGCTAGGCAAGCTTCCAGGGCTCTACACTGTGTGACCTTGGGAAGCGTCTCCCCCTCTCTGGCCTCAGTTTCCCCATCTGCATCATGAGAGGTGCCCTTTAAAGTCTGAGACGCTGTGTCTGTGACTAACTCTTCCTAAGGAGGGAAGTAGATAGAGATGTGTGGATAGGGTTGACAGAGGACCTAACCAGTCCCCACAGGTGTTAAGAGGGTCATAAGGCGTAGCAGTGGGCTCTGCGCTGATCTTTCGTTTCACCAGTAATGGACAGCAGCAGAAGCACGGGGAGGGAGTGCCCCAGCTTTGGAGCCAGACTGCTTGGGTTCACTTCCCAGCTCTCCCAGGTACTTGCTGCGTGACTTTGGGGAAGTTGCTTAGCCTCTCTGTGTCTAAGTCACCTCCGTTGTAGAATGAGGCTAATGCCAGTAACTACTTCATAGGATTCAGATAGGTTTAATGAGTTAATACATATTTACTGCTTGAAAGAGTGAATAGCACGTACTCCTCCTTCCAGAGGAGGCGCCATGTTGAGCGTACCCCAGTTCCTTTACTCTGTGTCACGGGGCCAGGGCACACCTCTTTCCTGGTTCATATGGCTGCCTGAGCAGCCTGGTGAGGGCTGGGGGGTGCGTGGGGGCCTCGCCTCTGCTCAAGCTTGTTTTCAGTCCACTGCAGCTGTGGCGCACAGCAGGGGCGAACATCCTGCGTGTGCACGAGCCTGTACACGCGTGTGCACGTTTGCGTTGCACCCATGCCTGCACCCACATCTGAATCCTAATACATCTGATTGCCTGTGTAGATCAGAATGCCTTGCAGAATGTGCGTGTGAGCAGGGGTGTGTTATTACAGATAGCGACAGTCTGATAAACATGTCTGAGCCGCTGTGCGCCTGCATCTGCACGGATCTTTGTGCTGTGAGCGTGTGCATCTGTGTCTGTGAAGGAATGCGTGTGTGCCGTTGTCTCCTGGTCCCTGAAGGAATCTCCACCTTGTGTGTCCCGTCACGGGAGTTTGCATTTTCAAGTGGGAGCCTTGTGGGTAAATGTCTCTCTTTGTCTCTGCGGAATTGGCATGCCCTTATGCTCATCTGTGTGGACCTGTTTCTGTGTATTTGTGTGTGAGAGAGACAGAAAGACAATCGGCCAGCCCTCCAAACACAAACCCCATCTCTGCTTGCCCCCTGCCACCCACGGCCCCTCCCCCAGAGCCCTTCGCATCACTGGCTCTTCGGTGCCAGCCCCTGTTCTGATCAAGGTCAAAACAGAAGCTTAGAATCCTAACTACGTGAGTGTCACCTGGAGAACTTTAGACAGTACCGATGCCGGAGCACAGCTGAGAGATTCCGACTCAGTCGGGCGGAGGTATTTTGGGAAGCTCCTCAGGGGGCTCCAGGGGGCAGCCCAGGTTGTACACTGGGCCCTGAGGCCAGAGTTTGGGGAGGAGGCGGTGTGTGCCCACTGGGGGGCAGCCCCGTCCTGGAGGGGGCGGTGCTGCTGTCCTATGAGGTGCCACTGAGAGCAAGGTGTTCTGTTTTGTCTCTTTGGCCTGAGGTTGTTGAAGGTGTAGGAGAATCAACCCCTGATCTTGGAGGCCTTCTGCCTTGCACCCCTGATCTCAGAGGCCTTCTGCCTTACACCCCTGATCTCGGAGGCCTTCTGCCTTGCACCCCTGATCTCAGAGGACTTCTGCCTTGCGGTGGCTCCTCTCACCCCTCTTCTGCCAGGAGCGGTGGCCTTCAGCCTCTGCTGAGGGTCGCTGGGACCAGGCACTCCTTCATTCTAGCCAGGCAGGTCAGGGGGACCATCTCTTTGCAGTCAGGTGGAGGTGACTGAGCCCTCTGGGGACCACCAGTGCCAGGTCATACTAGAGGCAGCCTGTGGCCGTCAGGGGTGTGGCAGGCCCCGGGAGCAGGTACAGAGACTTCTGAAGCCTGAGTGCCCAGCATCTGCTGTGACTTGGGGTGCCCAGGAGTGCTGGGGCCAGTGCTTCTCAGCCTGCCCTGTCCTCCCTGACCTGCAGGAAAAGGCTGGGCCACCATCGCCGTGGCCCCCTGGGCTTCTCAGAGCATCTCTTGGGGATACCTGAGGCCTCCCTCAGCATCTCTGAGTGAGCCCTGAGCAGGTGGATAAGATGGGGGCTCCCTTTTGTTGAGCCTTCCTGCAGCTGGTTTCATTGCTTTTTGGGTGCTTGCTTAACACCGGCTTGAGCTTGGGAGGCCTTGGGGGAGGCAAGGGGAGAGGGAGGGAGGTGTGGTTAGGCAGAGAGCCAGGGGCACAAAGGACCGAAGGTGTGGCAGCTCTGCCTGCTAGTGGTGGGGTTGTGCAGAAATAATGGCTGTGATATGCGTGTGAATGTAGGGTGTGCTCCAGCCCCTCCCTGGCCTCCTAAACCCGGCACCTGTGGGTTAGCAATGCCCCTGATACGGACCTACTCAATCTTTTTGATAACAATTTAATAATAATAATTTAAAAATAACTGTAACCATTATATGGCTGTGCCAGAGCCTATTTAGCAGTGCCTGCATGATGAATGCTTTGCTGCTCCATTTTTTGTTGTTGATGCTATTTTAATGAGGCTGCAGTGAATGTCCTTGCATATGCTTCTCTTTGTCCCAGGGCAAATATTTCCCAGACGTGGAATTGCTGGGTTGAAGGATGTATAGATTAATGATCAATTTCAGAAGCGGAGTAGACTCTTCCCCTGGGAGTGTGCTGTGCTCTCGCAGCCTCCTCCCTGGCTTGACTCCCTGTAACCCATCTGGTCCCTACCAGCAGCCCTGGTCCTCGTGGACCTGCTGCCTTAGAGCTCCTGCAGCTCTGAGGCCTGAGCACACTCTTCAGCTGTCATTGTGTTTTCTGTGTCACAGCTCAAAGCTTTGTCTGGAAGGCGAAGTGGGATGAGGTAGGGTGAAAGGAGGGTGTATTTGTTAGGTACCAGGCCAGGCACCTGGAGCAAAGAGGCCCTTTAAGAGTAAGTAAATTAACCAGAGGTTCTTTTCTCTCTGAGGAACGGTTTGGAGCTAGGCAGGCCATCCAGGCAGGAGGGATGGCTGGGCTCCATAAGGGCACTTGGCGGACGGTCCTGGCTCCTTTGGTGCAATGTTGCTCCCCAACCCCTCAGATACCATCCTTGTCCACCCTGTCAAAGCTGGGTCCAGCATGTGGGAAGGGCAAAAGAGCAAGAGGGGAGAGCATGCCCTGCCCTCATGGACAGGAGGTACAGACGTGGCCCCACGCCACTGCCACCCACCTTCCTTAGGTAGGAACATCATCAGGTGCCTGCACCTCTGAGCAAGAGAGGCCAGGAAATGTCATCTCTGGGGGGGCACGCATGTGCCAGCTAATGCTTTGTCACTGTGGAGAAAGGGGAGAATGTGAAGATTTGGGGAGACCACTCTGCTGCTGAGAAAGCCACTCCACACCATCCCAGTGGACTCACAGGGCTGTGCCAGTGTGTGACCACAGTATCCCCAGTGCAGACTGGGTGCTCGGCAAATGTTTGCAGGATCGAAGAATAAAGAACAGGATGGGTACAGGCGTGGCGGGGGGTTGCGCTTGGGAACTGAGAGCCGTGCTGCCGGGAGGGAAGGAGGGTGGGAATAAGGAAGGGCGGGTGGTCTCTGCCCCTTCTGCCATACTGGGCTCACAGGATTCGTGCCTTTCCTTCTTCTCTAGCCTGCAGACACCTTGGGGCTGACCAGCGGCTGCTGTCAGTGGGAGGCCAGCAGTGCTGGCTGAGCGGCAGCATGGCCGGTGTCGTGCAGGTCTCCCTGGCTGCCCTCCTCCTGCTGCCTATGGTAAGGGCCCAGGACCCTCCCCTCCATGACCGGCTGGAGCCCCTGGCTCAGCTGAGCCCCCACTCCAGAGAACCTGTGTCTTTTGTGTGCCCTGAGCTAAGCTATTCACCTGGCTGTTATCTTTGGCAGCACTATGACTGGACCATCCAACATCTTTGTGTGAAGCAGAAAAGGTGCCCCTTCCTCAGAATCCTGTGCTGATTTGACTGGAAATTGTCACAAAATGTACAAATCTATTATGATAGTGACATGCGTGGCAGCCTTTGGAGTTGTGCAGTACACAACCTGCTCAACTGTGTGCAGGGGCGGCCCTAGTTGGGGCTGCAGCAGCCTCTTTTGATCTTCTAGTCTGCAGCCCACGAGGGCGCTGCCAGGTTAGGACTCAGAAGCCTGTGTTCTGCTCGTGTGTCCCCCTGAGCAAGGGTGGGGGTGGGGAGTGGGCAGAGGAGGATTCCCAGGTATTGCCCCACCACTCAACCAGCAAGTGGGTGAGGCTGTCCTCAGAGTCCCAGGTTTCAGTCCTGCCTCTGCCCTGACTCACTGTGAGACGGTGGACAAGCCTACGCTCCCCTGAGGAGCCGCCCGCACATCTGTGAACAGTCGAGATTGGACAGTTGCCCCAAACATGGCCCTTGGCAGATCAGATGCCTTGTGACTGCCTCCACACTCACTGACATCCCCTAGGGAACCATCCCTGCCCCAGGGTTCTGAGTTAAAGTGACAGCATGTGAGACTGCTGTCACGATGGCAGTGCATGGGCTGTGAAGTTGCTTGGTCCTGAGCTTGAATCCTGTATCTGCTATTAACCAGCTACGTGACCTTGGGCTGGAGTTCCTTAACTGCTCTGAGCCCTGGTTTCCTCTTCTGTAAATGACAGTGGTGAGTAGGCCCCACTGAATGCTGTCGCTGCCGCTTTGCTCCCAGCTGCCAGAGTGCACCTCCTTCCTGGGCCGCCCGGGAGGGAGGCAGTGAACCTTCTCAGCCTGTCCTCTCCCCGCCACTTGCTTGCTCCGCTGAAGTGCAGCAGCCTCATGGCCTCTGGGGCCACACTGCCTGGGTTGGAATCCTGGCTCTACAGTCCACAAAGCCATGTGACTTTCAACAAGTTACTTAACATCTCTGTGCTTAAGTTTCCATGACTGTAAAATGGAAAAATAATAAAAATAATGCCTACTTTATAGTACTCGAGAATACCTATACACTCATATACACACATGTGACACTCGGGATAGTGCTTGCACCTAGTAAAGTGCTACATGTGTTTGCTAATATTATTGTAAGATGTGGAAACTAAGACCTAGGAAGGGAATGGGATCTGTCCAAGGCCACACATTGAGTTGGTGACTGAGACGAGCCCTCATGGTATCTGTGACAAAGTGGATGGCAGAGCCCCTGCTGGCCTTGACATTTCTCAGTCACTCCCTTTTTCCTGCTTCTGTCCCCACTTCCCCCAAGACACTGCCCAGGGGCTTCGGTAGGAGGACTTATGCATGGGCTGCCCCACCTCCCGCCACCCATGCTGTGTGTCTCCTGCAGGCCACCGCCATGCACTCCGACTGCATCTTCAAGAAGGAGCAAGCCATGTGCCTGGAGAAGATCCAGAGGGCCAATGACCTGATGGGCTTGAATGATTCCTTCCCAGGTGAGCAGGGGCGTGGTGGGGAGGGTGCAGTGTCCCTGGCATATCCAGGCCAGCCTTTATAGCTGGTCTCCAGCCTTCTGCCCACCTTGCAAGAAGTAGTCAAGGGGCGGGTCTCTGGGACCTTCAGAAAAGCCCTTTGGGGCAACAGCGTCCTGAATCTGCTCTGGGAAGTGATGCTGGAGTTGCTCTCCTTGGGGCCGGTCTGCTCTGGATGCCTCAGGGCTGTTCTCGGTGACTGGATGTAGCTGCCTTCTCTCCCACGGGGGCTGGGATAGAGCTGGCCTGGGCAGCAGCTGTCAGAGAGCTTGTTAGCAGGCAGCCTGGGCCTGGTGGCAGCAGGGACACAGCTGTTGCAGTGGCTGAGCTGTAGAGCACTTGGTCAACTCAGGGCAGGCAGGATGGGGTCATTTCCCCCCTCCTCTGCTCCTTCCATCAGAAACCAGAGAAGAAAGTGCAGTGGGAACCCCAGTCCTGAAGACCGTCTGGGGCTATGCTTCTCTGGGGACCGCTGTGAGCGTTTGGGGAGAGTACTGCTTCCTTGTGCTGGTCGGGCCACACGTTGCAGGACATTCAGCATTCTTAGCCTCTCCCCTTAAATGCCCATAACACCCCCTGATCCCAGTGACAACCAAAAAATGCCTCCCGACATTTCATACGTCCCAAGGGAGTGGCGCAGCCCCTGGTGAGAGCCAGTGGTTCCCCTGGAGCCCTCTCTTCCTAACTCCCCCACCTCGCAGGTGGGAGGCTCCAGCCCACAGAAGCAAAGGCACCTTCAACTTTTGGCCTGAGGGGAAGTTGGGGATTTTGGGGTGGGGGCGTCTGGAGGCCTCCACAGCCTTACTTTTGCACAGTTGCTGGAGGGCTGGCTTCATGTCCGCCTGAGGGTGGGGCTCTCTGCTCAGGCCAGAGGGATCCACTTTTCCCACTGGATCCTCCCAGCTCCTCCGAGCACCATCTGTTTAAACACTTGATTAATCTGCAGCCCAGTTAAATGTAATGGTCCCACTGGACCGAGCGCCCAGCCAGTTGCTTCTCAGCGAACATTAACTGGAGCTACTCCGGCCACATCGGCCTCTCCCTCCGGCCAAGCTCTTGCTCAGCCCTACCCGAGGCTGACAGTGGATTCTAGGCCCTACCAACTAGGGAGACCGAGGCAAGGAGCCCAGATGGGCGCAGAGTTGGAGGAGACTGAAAGAATCGTGGAAGAATAACTGGTTCAGCTGTCTTGCTTGGGGGATGGGAAAATGGGCACTGAGGACAGTGACTGTTTAGACCACAGAGGGGGTCAGGCTGAGGTGGGTCTGGAACCCAGATGTCTTGGCCCATCCCAGGCCATTGTTCCTGCATGGAACATCGCAGATACTTTTGGGGTTGAGCAATAAAAGCAGCCAGGAGGAAGGAAAAGAATAGAGGTGGGGATGGGGGCGACAGGGGCCGCAGGTGAGCTGGGTGCAGGTTAATCACATCGAGTTGGCTGGCAGAGGGCAAGGCAGGCTTGCCCACAGGGAAGTCCTGGCAGAAGCAAAGGAGACGCATGTAAGGATAGACGCCATCACAGGAGGGCCAGGCCAGTGTGGGGAGGAGGCCTCAGCCCCAGGTGAGCTCAGGAAGGAATGAATTCGCCGTGGGAAGGATTCATGGAGAAGGTGGTGTTGAAACTGGATCCTCGGCTCTCAAGCCTGGTTGCACATCAGAATCCCCAGGGAACTTTTAGAAAAATGTACTCAAGCCACCGTCCAAACCGATTCAATCAGAACCTCAGGTCTGGCGTAGTCACCGTAATTTTTAAAAGCTCCCCAGGTGATTCTAATGAGAAGCTGATGCTGACACCCCCTGCGCTGGGAAGGGATGGGTAGGCGATTGGAAGGCAGGTGAGCACTGAGGGATGGGTGAATGGGAGAACATTCTAGGCTGAGGGAACCACAGGAGCCTGCTAGACAGGAGCCTGACATTTTGGGGGCAGTGAGTAACCCCTGTATCTGGAACCCTGAATTAGAGTGGGTGGGGGGAGCTAGCTGAGGGCCCAGGGAGCAGGTATCTGTATAGTTCATGCCTGTCTCCACTGGAGTTGAAGGTGGGGGTACAGCAGTGGCTAGCTCCCATTGTGCCTTGCAACTGTGCCCAGGACTTTGCCTGGCCCTCCCCAGGGAGCCCGTGAATCAGGGCTGGCCACAGGAAGGCAGCGTGTGAAGGATTCTCCAAGAGCTGAGGGAATAGCTCTCCTCTAACCCTGAGCACCCAGACAAGAGAGGAGGCTGTACCTTCCCACAGTCTGCCTGAGGAGAGGGTCCCTCTTCTCTCCCAGCCCCTCCCTTCTTCCCTTGAATCATAGGGTGGGGCTCAATAGGACAGAGCTGGGAGCTAATTAAGCAGAAGCAAAGGGCATCAGTTAGGTAGGAAAAAGGAAAAGACTGAAGGCCCAGCTGGACCACCAACTCCAAGGCTTTTCCTTGCTCTGGGCTTCAGGATCTCCTCTTTCAAAACGAGGGGAGTAGGATGGATCATATTAATAACTGGTACTTTGATAGCCTTCCAGCCAGGCACTGTGCTAGTGCTTTATTCTGTCACAGCTGCCAGGGAGTATGGGTCTATTATTACCCCTAGATTATAGATGAGGAGACTGAGGCACAAGGAGGTTATATACCTTGCTTGAGGGCACAGCCCATTAAGAGGCAGAGGCAGAACTTGAACTCAGGCAGCCTGTGCCCTCAACCACTGGGATACACTGCCTCAGAAGGACGCACACTCTGAGTCCCAGCCCCACAGGGCCAGCCATGGAACCTTTGATGGGCACTTAGCACCTTAATTTTCTTGTCTGCAAAACGGAGGAGAAAATACTACCTACCACATAGGATTATTCTATTAAATGGTAAAGTCTGTGAGAAGTGCGAAGGACAGCATGTGGCATTTGCTAAGCATTCAATGAAGACCCTGTAGTTATTAAAAGTTCTCATCTTACAGTGTCAGGGGTCTCCAGGGCCTCCCACCTCCTACTAGATCTGAGTTATTCTGGGGAGTGGAGAGATGTCTCTAGGAAGCAGGTCAGTGCCGCTTTGAGCTATCTGGGAAGGCTTTCTGGAAGAGCAGGGGAGGGGCTGGGGGAGGGGCTGGGGACCAGGTCTGGGCTTCAGAGATGGGGAGGCACCGGAAGGTGGGCGTGACCCGAGGAAAGGCAGGGCGGGAGCTATGAGTACAGCAGGAGGGAACTGGAACAGCCAGGCTTTTAAAGACTGGGGCATCATGTTTCAGTTCTCTCTCTCTGTCTCTGTGTCTCTGCGTCTCTCTCTCTCTCGCACACATACCCCAGAGCTCATGTAACCCTCACCAACCTGGGCTGGGTAGAGTTTTAGGCCATTTTGTGGGTGAGGCTGTGCAAACTCAGAGAGGTTAGGTTACTCGCCTGCTACCTAGTAAGTCCCAGGGCCGGGAAGGGTGGAGCCAAGGTGGACGTGCATTCCGATGGTTCCAGAGTCAGTGCCCTTCACCGCTAGGCCGCACTGCAGCTCGGAAGAGGAGTGAGGAGACACCCCTGCCCTGAGCTTTCCCCTTGCTGGGTGAGGGCTCCTGCAGCAGAGGCAGTCGAAATGCCACCGGGGAGAGGAGTGGGGAGAGGAGGGTCTTAAATGTGCCCAAGGCCTGCACTTTTTTTTAAGCCATGGAAAAGCCGGAGGGTGTTCGTTTTGCTCTGGCCCAGGACAGCATAAATTTGCAGCCTCCAGTGACCCCCTGGGGAAGGAGAGGGGGCAGGCCAGGGCGAGGGGAGGCCCCTGGGGAAGGCTGGCCTGAGAAGGAGCATCCATCCAGGCTCACTGCGGCCCCGTGGTATGAAGAGCTTTGCCCTGCAGGCTGAGGCTGGAGCACCTTCATCAAGAGGACCTCAGAGCCGGCGGCCTCAGGGCCCCATTCCAGGCCTCAAGTTCTGGGAGAGCGTGGACCCCACTGTCAGCTGCCGGGGCGGGGCCTTAATTTCCCCCTGTGCCCCTTAAGAGCCTCTGGCCTACTCCTCGGGGTGTCCTCACTGGAGCTCGGCTTCTTGGCTTCAAATTAAACGTGGTTGTGAAAGATGGGCAGTGACCCCTCTCATCACACTGGGCAGCACTTTAGAGCCCGGCGGGAGCGTTTGCAGATGGTAATGTCCAGGCTCCTCCCCAGACAGATGTCACCAGCATTTGGTTGGGGGGGCTCCAAGAGGGTGTGTGTTACAAGCCTCTGACTCTGAAGTATATCTAGTGTATCTAGAGAACCTCTGGCCAGAGCGCAGCAGCCGCCAAGCTGCTCACGTGACCTCAGGCCAGAGAGCGCACTCCAGGGCATGGGTTAGCCAGGCTGGGGGTTCGCTCCTGGCCAAGAGTCAAACCTGAGAGTGCCAAAGAGTGAGCAGCTGTGCATCATGTCATTACTCTGTGCCAGCCCTTCCTTGCCCATGCTGTGCCCAGGCACACATACCGGGCGTGGAACGCTGGCCAAAGGTCAGCCGACGTCCTTGAAACGCACTTGAAAAGGAGAAACGAAGCCTGATAGTTTGTTCCCGTGTATATGAGTCTGAACTCACTGCAATGCTTTTATATATATATATGTAGTGTATTTTTTATATATTTATACGTATTTTGTGTGTCTCTCATAATCTTCCAAATCTAGTAAAGTGAGTCAGTAGGAGGGGGAACAGTAATCTGTTAGAAGTGAGGTGTGAGAAAACCTCACACCCAAAGAGAACCTGGGATGGTAATGCGTAGAGTGGCCTTCAGAGTGGAGGCCAGGGACACACGGAGGGGAGGCACTGGAGCTCAGTAGGCAGCTGGACGGGGTGGAAAACAGGCCAGGGAGGCGGCGTGGGGCGTGAACGCAAGCTTGCTGACGGGGTTCCTTCGCAGCATCCTTGGTCCATCTTAAAGGTGTTTATTGAGAAGACAAGAAGGTCTGGAGATATATTTACTGGTTTTTGTCTCTTGTTCCAAAGTCCTGATTTCTAAGTGGGACTTGAGCCAACGCCAGGCTGGCTCTGTCATGGGACAGATACACGGGAGGCTGAGGCCAGAGGTGGTGGTCATTGGCTGGTATGGGGCCCAGGTCATCCGTCTCAGCCAGGGAGTGCCCTTTCTGCTGCAGCGCTCCTGTGGCCAGAAGAGAAGGACAAAGGACTCCTGTGCCTGGGAACTGGCTTCTCCACTGCTCCACGTCCCCAGGCCTGTGCAGTGCCAGGCTTTGTTCCCTTTACGGCCTGCCTGCACAGAAAGAGGCCAGCAAGCACCTCCTCTTTGCAGGCTGTGGGCTTCCTCAGCCCGGCAGCCTTCCCTGCATTTAAGCAGGGTTGGTCGGGTGTGGTGCTCCACGGGGGCCCTCACACTCTGAAGGAGACAGAGCCGGACGCCCATGGTAGCCACGGCAAGGGCACGAGAGAGAAGGCCTGGAGGGAGGAGGTGAAAGCCCGCTCACTGCTGTTCTGACCCGGTCTCTGTGGCCTGTCCAGGGTGCCAAGTGCTTTGAACTGGCCCGCTTCACGCTCCCCAGAGGGTGAAGCCTGAAGGAGGACCCCTTCAGGGCTGAGCCCAAGCCCCTCCATCCTCAGAGCAGGATGAGCTTCTTGGCCAGGCCTCCCAGCTGCTCTGAGACTGAGCAGACACCATGCATGGGGAAGGGGTGGTGTTTGCAGGGACCCTTTCTCTGAGGAACTTATTCCCCATAGGACTCAAAGCCACATTGGAGAGAGGGTTCTGCTTCTATCCAAACCTGCATTTTCCTTGAGTCTGGTGGTTCTCAAACTTGAGCACATGTGCATTGGACTCTCCTGGAGGGTTTGTTATGTATACCTTGGAGTTCTACTCAGCCACAAAAAGCAACGGTGATCTAACACCTCTTGTGTTATCCTGGATAGAGCTGGAGCCCATTCTACTAAGTAAAGTATCACAAGAATGGAAAAACAAGCACCACATGTACTCACCATCAAATTGGTATTAACTGGCTTAACTGACCAACACTTAAGTGCACATATGGTAACATTCACTGGGTGTCGGGCAGGTGTGAGGGGGGAGAGATGGGTATATACATACATAATGGGTGCAATGTGCACCGTCTGGGGGATGGACATGCTTGAAGTTCTGACTTGGGTGGGGCAAAGGCAATATATGTAACCTAAATTTTTGTACCCCCGTAATAAGCTGAAATAAAACAAAATAAAAAATTATTAAAAAAAAAATGCAGATTGCTGGAGCCACTCCCAGGGTTTCCAATGCAGTAACTGGGTGGGGCCTAAGCACCTGCATTTCTAGCACATTCCCAGGTGGTGTTGCTAGTCCGGGGTCTACACTTGGAGAACCACTGACTTCCAAAGGGCAGAAAGCATCTTTAGTCCTATCCCCACCCCCCCAGCACTTAGCTCGCAGGGGGGCCTGATTTTAAGGATCGGAAACATTGGCTGTTGAGTAAATGGAATCATTTTTACCCTTGGATTGTGTGCTGAAATGGAGACTTTGTTCTGACGGTACCCCAACATCCTCAGGAGGCTTCTCAAGGGACGGACGGTGGCTTTGTCTGAGTCTCCTTGGTGCCCCAGTCTCAGGGGTTTTGAACACTGTGTGGAATTGGACAAAACCATCACCATGACAACCTGAGATTAGCTCCTTATTTTGTTCCAGTCGAAGGCTAATGGCCCCTGTGCTAGCTCTCAGTTCAACCTGCCTAGGTGGACTCTTCCCCTCCTGCTGTCGCAGCTCACTGCCACTCCTTGGCTGCTTCCCGTGTAATGTCTCAGGAGAGAGCAGCCCCAGAGAGTGTGCACGGCACCGAGCGGGAACCTCCCCACCCCTGCCTGGGCCTGGATTCCTCTGACCAGGTTCCACAGTGGTGGCCTCTACACGGAGCCAGGAGGGCACAGGGATAGTGCAGAATTGGGTGTAAGGGGAGAGGTGAATACGGAGGTTTGAGGGGAACTGACAAGAGTGGAGAGGTCTTGGGAAACAGGACCCGTTTCAATTCTTGACCTCTGGGGGAAGAGGGAAAGGAGGGGCCTTGGCCACGCTGGACCATCTCCTCCCTGAAATGTGCTTTCCTGGCTGCCGTGTCACTAGCCTGCCCTGCTTGTCCTCAGCCTTCTTTGCCAACTCCTCTTCTAAGTGCTGGCATTCCTTCTTCTTTGGGGGCCAGGACTCTTTGCTCCTCTTTCTTTCTCTGATCTGCACTCTCTCTTGCTAGACAAACCGTCCCTGTCCGTGGCTTGAATAGCATCCCTGGGCCGACCACTCCCAGCCCTCTCCTCCAGTTCTGACTTCTCTGGGCTCCAGACTTTTATTCAACTGCTTATTTGACAGCTGTCTCCACGTGGTTGTTAGCACCATCTCAAACTGAACATATCCCAGACTAAACTCTTGATTTCCAACTTGCCTAATTCCCCTACCGTCATGTCACACAGCCCTCCCTGCTGTGATAAAATGACACATCCATCCATCCATCCATCCATCCATCCAGACACTCAAGCCAGAAACCTGGGTGACATTCATGGTCGCCCTTTCCCCTTCACTGTATGTGTTAGTCAGGATGGCTTAGACTGTGCTGCAGTAACAAAGCGACCCTAAAATCTCAGGGACTTTGCACTATAACGTTTCTGGCTTGCATCTGTCATGGGCTAGCGTGGTCAGCAGAGGTGGGAGCTGGAGCTTGACTTCGCACAGTCATTCAGGGATCCAGAGTCCTTCTATCTTGGAATGCCGCCACCCTCAACATGTGGCCCCCAAGGGTGCTGCAGAGAGGAGGAGAGAGGACAGCTGTGGACACCTATGAGGGATGTCTTAGAAGCCAGTTTTTCACTTCTACCCGCTTACCATTGGGGAGCACTGAGTCACCTGCCATGGGTGAGTGCTGACAGTCTCTGGCACACCCACCAACCACATCCCGCCAGTCTGTCACCAGGCCCTGTCAGTGCTGTCTCCAGACCCTGTCCTACAGAGGACTCCTCTCTATTTCTGCTGCCATCACTCCAGATCAATCTCCTTCCTTCCCTCCTGGACTGCTGCTATGTCCTAACAGGCCTTCTCGGGGCCAGCTTTTCTGCTCTTAGAATATATTATCTTCCCCACACAACCCAGATCATGTGACTCTTTGTCTTAAAGCTCCTCTGTGGTAGGCAGAATGATGTTCCTACCACCCCCAGATGCCTATGTCCTAATCCCCCAAACCTGGGAATATGTTATTTTACATGGCAAAAGGAACTGTGCATTTGTAAAGAAGTTAAGGATCTTGAAGTGGGAAGATTATCCCGGGTTATTTGGGTGCACTCAGTATAATCACTAGGTCCTTATGAGTGGAAGAAGGAGGCGGTGGGATCAGAGGAGAGAGATTTGAGGATGCTGAGCTGCTGGCTTTGAAGATGGAGGAAGGGGCCGTGAGCCAAGGAATGTGGGCAGCCTCTTGAATCTGAAAAGGCAAGGGGATGGGTTCTCCCCTAGAGCTTCCAGAAGAAGTGCAGCCCAGGTGACACCTTAATTTTAGCCCAGTGAGACCCATTTTGGACTTGTGACCCCAGAAATATAGGATAATAAATTGTGCCATTTTAAGACACTAAGTTTGTTTACAAACGTATAGCAGCAATAGGGAACTAATGTCTTCTCTAAGCATTTGGCATAAAATCTAAATCATTAATGTGACCCGCCAGACTACAGGCTCTGTACAGGCAGAGACTGGGGCCTTTCTATTCACTCTCGTATTCTCTGCAGTGTCTGACTCATAATAGGAACTTAATATTTCCTGAATAAATGAATAAATGAGGGGGAGGGGAAGAGGAAAGTGAGAAGAAAACATGAGTAAAAGGAAGAAGGGGAGGAGAAGGAGAAAAGGCATCTTGAAATCTTCCAGTCCCAACAAACTGAGCTTTGTTGAGACTGGAGTGTGGAACATATGGGGATATAGAAACTGGACGTGTTCTGTGTGTGTGGAAGGAAAATAAGATGCTGTTTTTAGTTAGAAAAACCCAAGGCTGTCTCAGGAGCCCAACTCCCATCCTCCCAAGCTCCGGGGGAAGGGCCCCTGGGAGGATTCAGCTCCAGGGCCTCTGAGGCAGTTCCCATCCAGAGGGGAGAGGAGATGAGAGCCCACTGGACCCTCAGTCTGGGCCAGAAACTGCAAGAGGAATGAGCACGAGGCATTCTGCAACCCCAGTGATGCGGGCCAGAGGGGTGAGCAGAGGACTGTGAGCTCCCAGTGTGGTCAGGGACATTGTCCCCCAAACTCAGACACTGGGATTTGGGTCCTGGGGTCATGGGATCTAGTTCTAGGCTTCCTACCTGCCGGGTGCTGCAGGAATTGTCCCTGTAACTCTGGAGGGGACCCAGTCTGGGGACATAAGGAAGTATCAAGAGGGCTTTGAGAGTTGTGACAGATAGATCCTGAGAACCTCCAGGCCCTGGGGTGGGGGGTGGGGCACCTTGCAGATGCCCCTGGGAAGGCAGCCCCAGCCACTCCAGCCATCCTCTGGGCACCTGCAGGTTCTGGGTGAATGTCTCAAAGTCAGGAGTACTCAGAGACACCCAGCCCTAGCAGTGCACAGAGGAAACATGAGTCGTGGTGGAGGGGCAGGCGACCGGCCTGAGACACGATTGAGCCCGTGCAGAAGGAGATCAGAACACCAGTCTTGGGGCTCCCAGTGCAGATGCTGAGAGGAAACCTGTCTTTGCCCGAGCTCTGCCCTCAAACATAAACTTCACAGCCAGCTCTGTTTTCTCCACCACCAGAGCCCTGGTGTCTAGATGGTCCCTGGCACAAGGTAGGAGCTCAGTAAACAGTCATTAAGAGAATGCATCCCCCACTCTGCCTCTAACACGGGAGCCCCTTCCACTCATCTCTTCCCCACCTGGCCCCTGCAGCCCTCCCGCCCCTCAGCCCTCATGACCCGCTCACTCTATCTGAAGCGGCTCTGTGACCCCCGCAACGTCAGCTGGCAGTAGCAGCTGGCTGTGCTAGGGCCTAATGTTCCACATTAAGGGAACATCTGTTGGCTGGGGCTCCTGGGGCATGGGCCAGACACAGCCACGCTCCATGGCCGTTCCACGGTCAACACGGGCCACAGCAGCCAAAGATGTGCTGTTGGGTCTCTTTCAAGGACATGATGTCACAGCCAACTGCATGCTGGCCAGAGTCCTGCGGTGACGGTCAGACAGGAATCAGCAGTAACTGGCCTATTGCTATGGGACCTGGCGCCCGCCCCCTCATCTGGCCTTCAGTGTCCTTGCTTCTTGGTCGCTCGTTCTCAGAGCTTTCTGTGGGCTTCTGGCTCCCAAACTCTGTCATTCCATGAACAGGATGCTGTAGGATAATGTGAGTGGGTATGAATTCCAAAACAGTGGGATCTGAATTCCGAGAGACAAGTTTTCTGCACCCAGAAGCTGGATGCCTTCTGGTCCAAACAGCACCCAAAAGTCATGGACCCCAACAGAGAGGCTGTGAGCTTATGAGGCCTATCCCAGGCCCCTCTCCTGCCTGGCACCTGCCCAGGCGTCTCCTGAGATCCGTCAGTGGGCCTCCCCAGACCTTTATCTCACGCTGCAGGTCTCTGCTTCATCTCCCCATCTGGGTGGGCCTCTCTCTGAGGGACGATTCCCAGGGACACCTGACGGACGTAACGAAGTTGATGATCACAGCAGTGAATGGGCATTGAGTGAGCCCGGCACTTTCTCAGAGCTTGGCACGTGTGAGCTTGTTAATCCTCACGGCAGCCTGTGAGGTGGGGCGCTGTTGGTTACCTGATTTCCCTTACATGGCACAGAAGCGTTCTCCATGGCCTGCCTGTCTTTGTAGATCCTCAGCAGATGCAGGTCAGCTCCCTGCAGCTCTCTTCTGCTGTCTGACACGCCACCCTCTGCCTCCGCACACTATACCTTTTCATTGCTACCTGCGCTTCCTCTGCCCGCCCGTGAATGCGGGTTCCCCAGGCTTCCCTCTTCCGTGCTCTTTTCACTTTACGCTCTGTTCCTGGGCGAGCTCTCTTATCCTGTGGCCTCAACCACTTACCCATAGGCTGGAGTGGGGCTGAGCTGTGGGGCCGTGGGCAGAGTGGAGGAGCCGTAGGAGCCATGTTAAGTAATCGAGGGTGCTAAGAGCACTGAAAGCACGGGGTTGTTGGTGGCGGGTGTATGACACGGCCAGACATTCCTTTTGGAAAGCTTGTGGTCACATCTGTGTGGGGTTGGGCGAGGAGGCCACTGAGGAGACTGCCCTGCTCCCTGAGCGCCTGCACAGGGTGGGGCGTGGGGGTGCAGAATGGGGCAAGGCAGCTGCCTGTGGGCTCAGCCCTCTGGGAGTGCACGGACAGATGACTGGGGGTTGTCTGCATGTAATTCTGCATGTTAAGTCCACGGGCAGGCTGAGGCGGCCAGGTGTCCAGGGGCAGGGCACCCAAAAGCACCTGCATTCAGTCAGGGCAGACAGGGCATGACCCAGTAAGGGCTGAAATTGTTCCTTGGATTTAGCAGTGAAGAGGTCACTGGTGACCATGGTGAGAGACGTTCCAGTATGGAGGAGGGACAGAGTGTGGGTGGGGGTGGCAGCAGGCAATACAGGGAACTCCACAGAGAGTGGAGGGCCAGAGGGAGAAGTGGGCTGGTGGAGAGAAGGGCTGGAGGGGCCACTGAGTCCCCCAGATCTGAAAATCTGATCCTCAAACTTGACATCTTCCTCTTGCTTGAAGCTCACATCCAAGGAGTCTCCAAGTCTTTGTGAATCCTAAATACCTCTCTCTTGGTCCTTCCCACTTGGTCCTTCCCTTCCTTTCCATTGGCCTGACCCCCATGTCACTACAGTGGGCTCCATAGTGGTCCCTGCCTCCTACCTCTTCCTGGTCTGAGCCTTGCACAGTTGCACGTGCTGGTTTCTGCTGGGATGGCTTTCCCTCCTCCCCAGGTGATGCATGTGTGCCCTCCTCCCAGGCCAGCCCCCCTGTTCCAGGGCTGCCCTCGGGCAGGGAAGGGCAGTGGTGCAGCAGCCCCAGGCTGGCAAGGGGCCCTGCTGAGGAGCTGGATCTGAAGCAGGAGCACTGGGAGGTGGTGGAGGCTTCTGGAAGAGGAGGAAGGGCTGGAGGTGGGAGGGGCTGTCACAAAGACCCCTCCGCATCTCAGCCTCTCTCTGTAGTGATCCAGCTCTGGCCCGGTGTGTCCGCTCCCCACACTCCTGCCAGAACTGCAGGACTGAGGTGCTAGTGATATCAGGTGAGGTCACCCTCCCTATCCCCGGAGCTCCTGAAATGGCTTGTGTCCCAGCTCCTCTTTGAGGGATCTTCTGAGTACAGGGCTGGCCCAGCTTCCAAGAGTAAGTCCTCCCTTCCCTCCCTGCAGACCCTCCCCACCTGTGCAGGGGCCTGGCTTATGGGCAGTGGAGCGCACACCTCTGTGTGTGTGTGGGTGTGTGTGCATACGTGTGTGTGTGGGATGTGCATACGTGTGTGTGGCTGGGCCCACGCTCACCCTGGTTCTCCCTGCAGGCTGCCCTGGGATGTGGGACAACATCACGTGTTGGAAGCCCGCCCATGTGGGTGAGATGGTCCTGGTCAGCTGCCCCGAGCTCTTCCGGATCTTAAACCCAGACCAAGGTGGGTTCAACCCAGAGTCTCCTCAGGCCAAGCTTGGTCTAGCCTGCTCTCCAAACTTGGCCCCAGGCCCTCCTGAGAGAACAAGCCCCGGAGATGGGGGCCACTCTGGGGCAGATATGCCCTGTGCTGGTGGGGAGGGTGGCACCACAGACAGGCGGACACACTTGGGGACGCAGGTACGTGTGGGTGGGCCAAGGCTGCGCTCTCAGGCAGGCTCCATCCTGGCTCTGTCACTTCCCCTCCCTGAGCAAGACAGTTTGCCCCCCCCCCCCGCCAGGTCCCTGTCTGTCGGAGGGATGTGGCCTGGCTCCCTCACGGGCTGTCTCTGTGAGGATGAGGTGCAGTGATGCACGTGGATGTCCCTTAGCGCAGGACTTGGCGCGTTTTGAACGTTCAGTAGTAAATGTTAGCTGCTGTTGTGGTCACGATCACTCCTACAGCCAGCGAGATTCTCAGCCCAGAGGATGTGTGGAGGGGGACGCGCCTGCAGACACTCTCAGGCAGAGGGAGCCACGTGAGAATGGCAGCTGGACACAGGACGCCCACGCCCACTCCCACACACCCACTCAGACACGGGCACAGAGCCCGGCCCTCACAGCGGGCTGGCGCACACTCGTGCTTGCTAAGCAAAGCATTTTTGGGTCCTTGCTGCCCTGAGGCAGCTATGTGGGCTTGGGAGGAGGAGCTGGGGGTCCTGGGCTGCCCGCAGAGAGGGCGCTGCACTCGGGAACAGTGTCGTCTGTGACGTGTGCATGCTGGTGCCCTCTCTGCCGGGGAAGTCTGGTCCTGATGCGATGCCGTGAAGACCTCCGTCTGGGGCATGTCTGATTGAAGTCCCTGGGGGCCACTGAAGTGCCGTGGAGGCATCCAGGGGCCCCAGACCAATTTGGGAGTCATGGAGTGGGTAGAGTAGCTGAGCTCTTCGAGGTGGGATGTAGGGGTGAGGTAGGGGCGAGAAGGCAATGCTCTGCCCAAAGGCTCGAAGCCCTGACGGCCCCATCTCCGTTAGGGGAGTGTCTGAGGGGAAGGGGTGGCTTTGGATGGCTCCTTTGGGTGAGAATCTGGCGGGCTCTTCTAGGACGGTTCTTGCCTTTTGGCCAAGGCCCGTGAGCTCCCACCCTCCGTGGGCAGGAAGGCAGGTGGGCAGCAAGCTGAGCGCGCTGGGTTGGGGCTAGGCAGGGAGAGCTGGTGGGGCTGGTTCCAGGCGGGAGGTTTACCGAGAACCATCCACCCGAGAACCATCCACCCATTACCGAGGCCTTAGGGGAGCAGAGGGGGGTCTGAGTCATGTGTGGCTGTGCACAGGTCTCTTGTCACCTGGTCTCAACTTCCTCCTTTACTGGCCTAAGGCTGAAGCTGATGTCCTTCTAGAAGGGGCCAGTTTCCAAGCTGCACTTCAGCACGGGGTCCTGCCTTCTGCAGTCCCCTGCCCTCTCTGAGAGGAGAAAGGCAAATTCACTTTCTCATCTCGAACTCCAGCAACCTTGGCTCTGCCCTGGAGGGGAGAGGGGCTTGCAGGAGGTGGCGGAGGGAGAGAGTGGCATGTGTTAGGGTCCCAGGCCCCATCTCTGGCTCCCCTTCAAGGCCAGAAAAAGGGGTTCTGTCTAAGATGCACCCCACGTCCTTCCACCCTCCTCCTTTCTGGGGTCCACCAGCCACACCTCCACCTCCAGACCTTCTGCCGGCACAGGAAGAAGGTGGGGTGAACTCTGCCATCACCAGGGCTTAGGGACTGGGTGTGCCCCTGAGCAGGCCAGGCCCAAGGAGACAGGTGGGGAAGTGCAGGTGAGAGGTGCAGAGTGCGGTGATTCAGCCCCAATTTCTAATTCATTCCTGTAGAAACCAACTTAATCATTTCCTCCATGCCTACATTCTTTTCATGCAGTCATTTATTTAAAGTTTATTGAACATCTACTCTGGGTCAGATTCCATGCCAGACTGCTTCTTTTCAATAACGACAACAAAAGGCAAAATGAATCAACAGGGAAACAAGATTTCCTGAAGATAAGCTTTCTTCACACTCCGTCCCTCCCTCCCTCTGGCAATGGCACAAGGGAGGTGTTATTTACACTTCTGATTCTTAATGGTTCATTAAGGCGGGGCCTTTTAGCATCTCTGCTCCCAAAGCTTGATTGGTGAGACTTGCCTTAATACTTGGAAGGGAGAGAATGGAATTCCTGCTTTATTTCCTGGCTCCCGGGTAGCTGGCTGGGGTAGTTGGAGCTGTGCGGGATATTGGGGCTATGGAGATATGGGGGCACGGACCTCTCTCCTCCTCTCAAATGCTGCGCTCCTGCTCTGGAGGTGGACGTGGACGTCCCCAGTGTCCCCAGCTTGTAGTCCTCGTGTTTTCTGGGCCCACGCAGAGCCCCTCTCCAGAGTTTGGGGCTGTGGGGAGTGGGGTGATGAGCAGGATGCACGGCAGCAGCCCCCGACTCCAGCCCCTGCTCATCTCTGCGTTCTCTCCCTCTCTCTTTCTCTCTCTTTCAGTCTGGGAGACCGAAACTATCGGTAAGAGGAACCTTGGTGAGGACAGACCACTGTCCATCTGTCCATCCAGCAGGAGCCTACCCTCGGGAGAGCCCAGGCTCTGGCGTGGGGACCGGGTGGGGATGGAGTGAGAGGCTCGGCAGGGATGGGGTTCTTCCCTCCTCCCCGCCCCCTTCCCCGCAGCGGCCATCCTGGAGGTGGGGCCACAGGAAGATGCAGGGCACAGCTCTCAACCTCATAGCCCTCACAGGCTTGTTTGGGAGGAGGAGACTCACCAGTAGAGGGGTTAGAAAGCAAGGCCACACGTGCGTGTAGGCACATGCAGGTGCCTATGTACAGGCCTGAACGTGCGTGTGAGTTCGTGCAATGCTGGCAAACCTGATGGCTGGCTGGGAAGCTGGAATGCACACTGAGGTAGAGAACAGAAGAGACCCAGTGATGCAGTGTGCAGGCAGAATAGTAAAGAGATCAGGGGAGCCTTCCTGGAGGAGGTGGCATGTCAGCTGGGCCTTGGAAACAGGATTTTGAGAAGTAGAGGGGAAATGGGGGCTCATTGCTAGGAGGGGATTCGGCAGAAGAAAAGGGTAGAAATGAAAATAAAGAGTAGAGAGAGAAGGAGAAAAATGTCTGAGGGTGAAGTCTTTGGGGTTCTGGGTTCCCTTGGTTGAAGAGCAGTTTTGAAGGCCAAGGGTTAAGCACCAAAAAAGTAACCACAAGCTCTGGGCCCACGTCGCCGTTCTTTGCTCTTTTCTCGAGAAGGTCCAGCATCCTTTTGCACTGTTCCATTTTCTCCCATTCCTCCCACCCTGGATGCCCCCCTTCCTTTGGGCAGCGCTCTGGTGGTGGGGGACTGAGTCGTGGGCCATCCTGAGCAGCACAGAAATGCACACCAAATGACACTGATTTCAGCAGGTGCGGCGTGTCAGAACGGTGTGCGGCCGCTGTGCGTGCTGCTGCCTCTTGGCCAGGACCCCGCCCCTCACTTCCTCCAGACCGCGGGCAGCCTTGGCCTTCCAGGGGGGAGAGCAAACTGTGGCTAACCCTGGCGTGTTGACAAAGCTGGCATTTTGACACATGTCCATGTCTGTATTTGCAGGTGAGTTTGATTTTGCTGACAGTAACTCCTTGGATCTCTCAGGTAAGGGGATAGGCTGGGGTCCACTGTGGGCTGGTTGGAGGGAGGGCGTCTGCTGATGTGTGAGCTCTGAGACCCCCGTCCAGGCTGGGCTCTGCCCCTCTGTGGCTTTGGGATCTTTGGCAGGTCATTTTTCTTCTCTAATAAAGCTACCGATTGTCTCCATGGAAAAGCGCGCAGATAGAACATAGTGCGTAGAATTTCAGGGCAGCCAAAAAGGGGCTGAAAGTCCCTTTGTGGACTTTACATGAAGGATTCCTGGATTAGATGGTCCCTGATAGTTTTTGAATTCCATGTGGAACAGCGGTTCTCAAACTTTCAACTGCGTAGCACAGTCACCTTGTGGGCTTGTTAAAACACAAGTTCCTTGACCGCCCCCTTCCAGAGTCTCTGCTTGCACAGGCCCAGGGCAGGGCCTGGGAATGTGCGTGTCTGCCTGGTCTCCCCTGGGGAGGGCAGCCACTTTGGGAGCCACTGCCCTGAGGTTTTGTGTACCTATGCCGTGGCTGGGGCAAAGCAGCCTCGGGAAGTAGGCACAGTCACCGCGGGGTTTTGACAATCTCAAGAACACTCCATCTTCCGGAGATTTCTATCAGAACAATGCAGTGGCACATTCACAGAACAGTTCTAAACAAAGAGGTTTATACTTCTCCGAGCCCACACTGTGTTATAAAAAGAAAAAAAAAAACAAAAACGAAAGAAGGAAAATAAAAGAAAGGAAGTGGCTTTTCCATTTAGGACACTTTATAAAAAAAATTGTTTTTCAAAAAAGCTTCCCTTTCCTCTTCCCACCACCCTGATGTGGGCAAAGCAGAGAGGAAATGAGACCCAGGGAGGGGAGGGGACTTGGCCAAGGCGGTGATTCCCCTGCGACATTCAGACTTTCTGAAAGAAGTGTTCAGAGGAACTTGAAAGGAGGCTGCCTGAGGCAGATTTGCCGGGCGAAGGGACAGTTTGGCATCCACTGCAGGACTGAAGCGAGCCTCGCTGCTGTCCCGGGGCCTGCCAACCTTCCTCCTATCCTGTGCCATAGAAGTCAGCACTGGGGAAGGGATGGAGACCAGGCTGGCCACCGTGGGCAGAGCTCTCCTGTTTTGCAGGGTCGCCCCCTCTGCCGCTTCCCCGAGTCTCAGGAAGTGTGTTTCTGATTTGGTGAGAACTGGTCTTAGATCTTCCACCTCCACGAGGGGGAGGACCCAGGTTGCAGCGTGGAGGGATCTCCTCTCACGGCCTCTGCCTCCTGCTGCACCTCTCCCCGGCCCACTGCCCTCCCTCCTCCTTCCCGAGCTCCCCAGAGGTGGTCTTGGCCACAGAGGGGAGGATTCTGTCCAGCAGTGTGGGCGCCGGGGCCCCTTTTCTGCAGGTGTCTCTTGTTTTACATCATGTCCTGAACGCTGTGAAGGGAAGAACCATTCCATGTGTCCTAACATCAGGTAAACTCCCAGGAAGCCTGTCTGGGAAGAGGCGTCAGTCTGGGGCCATGCCCAGGGGCTGGGCCGGAAGAAAGGGGGTTCTGCTTTCTTCCTCCCCTCCCCTGGACATCAGTGGCCCACGCTTACAGACCATCTGGGGAGGGGAGAATGAAAAAGCTGTCATAAAAGGCTAATAAAACACCCCCGAGCAAGGCGAAAATGAACCAAGACTGTCCTCTGCAGCCAGCAAATAACTGGCTGACCTCATGTCCTCAAGTGTCCCATGGAATGGCCTTAAAGTCAATCAAAATCTGGCCCTAGGTCAGTGGAGGTCTGGTCCTTGTGATGTAAGCAAGGCATGTGTCCCGTAAGTGTGGCATGTTGCTGCTGGGAGGCCCAGAGCTCCGAGAGGAAGCATCACCTAGAGCTGTGTACTCAAGGTGTGCAAGGACCCGCACGGAATCCCTGGGGGTGGGCCTGGAATCTGCATTTGTGATCAGTCTCCTAGGTGGTGTTTCTGCACATTGACATTTGAGAAATGCTGATCTAGGGCCCAAGGAGGGCTCAGGCCTTTGCCTGGTGAGCACGTGGGAATGTTTCAGAGGGGAAGGATGCCGGGATGCTGGTGCAGCCAGCGCAGTCTCCACATCTTTGGTTAGGAGATCAGCTTGTCCCTGTCTCCCCACCTCATCTGCCATCAGCAATCACTGATTTCTTGAACCTTCTGTCCGCATGCTTCCCAGCTGTGTGTATGGGCTTCTGGGAATTCCCATTTAAGAAGAAATTTTGGCATTAGCGTTGCAGGGTCCTCTTCAGTCATTTCTGCACCTCACCGAGTTTTCTTTCCACCGCAGACATGGGGGTGGTGAGCCGCAACTGCACGGAGGAGGGCTGGTCGGAGCCCTACCCGCATTACATTGATGCTTGTGGGTTGGACGACTATGAATCTGAGACTGGGGACCAGGTGAGTGTCTGCACCGTGGCCCCCAGAAGTGGTGGGGTGGGGCTGAGGAAACTCAGGTTTCTTGGCAGCATCCATGAGCACCTGCTGGGTACCCAAGCTGGATGCACAGAGGGCAAGACATGCACTCACTCTGCAGGGCCGAGGAGCAGCTGGTGTGCTCCTGAGTCTCCCCCCTGGCCACCCCCCCAACTCTTCCAGGACTCCGGGCCCAGCAGGGGGCTTCCCAGACCTTTCTCCAGGCCAAGGCTGCTGTCTGTTCTCATAGGTCAGCGCTCATGCCTTCAACAAGCATTTACCGAGCATCTGTAGGATGCTGACACTGTGCGGAGGGGCGTACACAGCTCAGCCTGGCTAGGGGGTGATGGAGGTCATATCAGCAGGAGCAGAAGAGAGGGAGGAGGAGCTGGGCTGGGGGTGGGCAGATCCTGGCCTGGGAGACTGGGGCAGGCCCCACGTGGAGCCCTGCATGTCCTGTGCCCTGCTGCAGGATTACTACTACCTGTCCGTGAAGGCCCTCTACACGGTTGGCTACAGCACGTCTCTCGTCACCCTCACCACCGCCATGGTCATCCTGTGTCGCTTCCGGTGAGACCCCAGCAGCATTCAAGCTAGAGCAGCCTGCCTCTGCCCGGCCTACCTCTGCTGGCCTGGGCCTCAGAGGCCTTGCCCTGTCTCTCCCCACTCCCCAGCCCAAATGGCAGCCCCTGGAAGGCAGTTCCCTGACCCCTAGGGTAACAGAGGGAAACTTGACCCCAGAGAGGGCAACTGACTTGTCCAGGGCCACACAGCCAGCAGAGCTGGGCAGGAGACCTACATTCCTCGCTTTTATCTTCCTGGTCTGGCTGGAGAGAGGCCACAGGAGGGACAAGTCTGGCTGTGTGGAGTAGTAGGGCCAGACTACAGGCCCTGGGAGTCAGTGAGGATTTAGAGAGGTGACAAGAAGCGGGGCGGCCGAGGGGCGGCCCATTGACATAAAGCCGTGGACTTGGCCCAGAGTACACGCAAGCATGGAGGGTATGAAATGCGTCGGGGTCATTGCTGTGAGGTCCAAGGCTTCTTTCTCCGGCCCGCTTGTGTAGGAAGCTGCACTGCACACGCAACTTCATCCATATGAACCTGTTCGTGTCGTTCATGCTGAGGGCCATCTCCGTCTTCATCAAAGACTGGATCCTGTATGCGGAACAGGACAGCAATCACTGCTCCATCTCCACTGTAAGTGAGCCGAGCGGGCCCAGCGGGCTCCTTCCAGCAAGGCCCTGCGCCCTCCTCCCGGCCCCCTGGGATGCGCTCTCCCTGCCTGACACCCCAAAGGTCAGGTGTGTTCCTGCAGGTGGAGGCATCTCCCCGGTTTGCATGGAAATTCAACAATCTCCATGAAGTTACTAGTAGCCTGGCAGGCTTGATTTTGGGGATTCGTGTGGGGAGGGAGGGGAGGGGAGCCCATGCCTTCCGCACCCTGGCGGTTCTCCCTGCAGGTGGAGTGCAAGGCCGTCATGGTTTTCTTCCACTACTGCGTCGTGTCCAATTACCTGTGGCTGTTCATTGAGGGGCTGTACCTCTTCACCCTGCTGGTGGAGACCTTCTTCCCTGAGAGGAGATACTTCTACTGGTACACCATTATTGGCTGGGGTAGGTCACTGGCCGTGGCCTGGACAGGCTCAGGCCTCGTGGCCAGGTGTGTCCTTGGTTCCACCTTCAGGGACTGTCAGGTGAGGAGGGGGCACTGCCCTGCCCTAAGCTGACGGCCTAGGGGACCCTTTTCTGGGATCCTGTCTTGCTCTTCCTGCCTGGAGGATGCCTCTCCCACCATCGGAGGGAGAAGTTATGCCCAGGAGTCCTTCTGAGAGGCAAGCTAGTCCTGGGGGGTGACAGAGACCCCCAGGAGGCTGGGTATGAGGAACACTTAGGATACCCTGGAACTCTGAGTCTTGGAGCGGGGTGATGGCACCTGGGAGCTCCAAGTCTGAGGAGAACACTGGGCTTGTTGGTTTCCCTGTTATAACAGGCCTCCTTTTCTTGCCTTCTCAGGGACCCCAACTGTGTGTGTGACAGTGTGGGCTACACTAAGGTTCTACTTCGATGACACAGGGTGAGTACATACCTGAGAGTCAGGGCCAGAGCACAGAGTAGGTTCTTACAGAGGGGTTGTCAGTGGCTGTCCTGATTTCACATGGCCTGCCCCCAAGAAACCATCCAGCGCCAGGCCTGGCCTGCAGCTCAGCCCTGGGAACCACTTGAACCCTGACCCCAAGCGGGTGACCCACCCAGCCATGTCTCAGTTGGCAACCCCAGGAAAGAATGCAAGAGGTTTTTGAGCCCCTCCCTTCTGGGCCCAGCTCTGATTGTCTGTTTTCCTTTTAGGGAGGGGAGGAAGAAGGTTAAGGGTGAGGTTGTACCCTAAGAGCCATAGGTCTGGAGGGGAAACATGGCCCTTTCCCAGGAGCCCATTGGTGACCCCGACTCTTGGGCTTCACTCTTTGCCTTGAGAGGGAAGCAGAGGGAAAAACCAAGGCTCAAATGAAGGGAATTTCAGAACCAGGGCCAGACTGGGGTCTGCAGCCCACCGGGGACCTCTCCCTGTTGCTAGCCCCTCCTCAGGGACTTGCAGGAGAAGAACGTGTTGGACTCCCAGCTAGGCGGGGCAGCATCCTGCAGGGATCTGGGCTGACCCCCAAACATGATCTCTCTTCTCTCTGTCTGTCTTTCAGCTGCTGGGATATGAATGACAGCACGGCTTTGTGGTGGGTGATCAAAGGCCCTGTAGTTGGCTCTATAATGGTGAGTGTCCTTGGGACCTCCTTCTTTGTCATGGCTGCATTATATTCTGTGACATGATGCATACATTATTTAGCTGTTCCCCTAGTGTTGGACGTTTATATTCCATTTTTCCTCAGTACAAAAAATAAAAATAGTTTTATGCATAATTTTGAGCGCATGAAAATATTTCTTTAGAATAAACCCCCAGAAGTGGAATTGCTAGGTCAAAAAGGGTGTACATTTAAAATTTCAGATCCCAAATTGTCTTGCAAAAACCCTTTAACAATTTTTACCTCCCCGGGAAGGATGGCTCATTTCCCAATATTATTGTCTACACTTATGATGTCAATCATTTAAATCTTTGGACAGTCTTATGGAGGATAATGGCAGCTCATTGTTTTAATGTGCATTTCTCCATCTTGATAGCGTGACTGAGCATTTTTTTTTTCCAGTCATCTATTGACAATTTGTTTTTATTCTGGATATTTCCATTTATTTCTGCTCATTTTTCTATGACATTTTCTTTCTGTTTGAAGGACAGTAGCACTTCCTTCGTTACATATGTTGTAGGTGTATTGCCATTTCTGCATAACTTTTATACAATCAGATCATCAACTTTCTGTTTATGAATTCCAAGTGTTATTTCTTGTTTACAGAGGCCTTTCCCAACCAAAAATATACAAATATTTTTCTTAATTGTTTTGTAACACTTTTGTGGATTGCACGTCTTTAATCCAGCTGAAAATTTATTTTTTATCTGGTCTGAAATGATACTTAATTTTATCTAATTTTATTTTTTTGTAATGGATGGACATTCCACCTCCCAGTCCTTTTGTTGAGTCATTTCTTCATTATGTTGAAATGTTATTTTATTATAAACACTCAATAAACTCATCTTTGGTTCTTGACTTTCTATGCCACGTCACTAACCTATTATTTGTCTATTCCCATGGAAGATATCCCTTTGTGCTAGTTACTATGACCTTGTCTTAGGTTCTGGTATGCAAATTTCCCCTTTATTATTCTTTTCTTCAAAATTTTCTTGCATATTTAGTCTTTCAGGTGGACTTTTGAATACCCTTCTCAAGTTGCAGAAAAAGTCTGGTTGAGATTTGTATAGGAGTTGCATTGAATTTATCATAGATTAATTTGGAGGAGAATTGATTTTCATAAAAGATTGGATCTTCCTCTCAAAGCATGTGGCGTGATTCTGCGTTTCTTTGGTCTTTCTCATAGAGTCATTTTTGGTAAATTTTTTAGTAAATTTTTTGGTAAATTTATTCCTTGCTTTTGTTATGTTTACCTCTAAGGGGTTTTCCAGTTTGGCCTTTTATTGGGTCTAGGAATCATTCTTTCATTATATTTTCAAATGGGCTGCTGCTGGTATATAGGAAAGCTTTTGGCTTTTGTGTATTTTTGTTTCCTTAGTTGTATTTCTGAACTCTCTTACTAGTTTTTATCCCTTTTCAGTTGGTTCTCATGGATTTTCTAGGTAGAAAATGACACAGTCTTCAAATGAAAATAGTTTTTGATTTTCCTTTCCAATATTTTTATCTTTTATTTCTTGTTTTTGTAGGGATGATGTTTTTTTTAGCTTTTAACAGATACCCTTCATTGAATTTTTCTTCTTGGCTTGTTTCAGTGTGCATTCTTTTTTTTTTTTTTTTAAATCAGGAATGAGTGTTGAATTTTATCAAATGTGTTTTGGAGACATTCATTCATGTGATCGATCATTCCCTTAGTGATGGACATTTATGATATTCCAATTTTTCTTCATTAGGAACAATGCCATAATGAATATATTTGTGCATGCCTTGAACATGTTTGAATATGTCTTTAGAATAAATCTCTAAGAGTGGAATTTCTGGGACAAAGGATATATTAATATATACATTTAACATTTTCGTAGGTATCAAATTGCTCTCTGTGAGCAAGGTACAAGGGGGCTTATTTCCCCATGTCTTTGTTGATGTTTCTGTTACTGAACTATTTGCCAATCTTATGGAGTATAATGGAAGCCTATTGTTTTAATCTATTATTGTAACAAATATTAGTAGATTTTTTTTTGCATTTCTGAGATAAAACTTTTGTGACCATGGTCTGTTTATTTTTTTAATATACTGCTCAATTTTATTTGTTAATATTTTGTTTAAAGTTTTGCATTGCTCTTCATAAATTCTGTGGTCTCACATATGTATGTGTATGTCTGTGTTTGTTGTCTGTCCTTGTTTGATTTTTGTAGCAGGATTTTGTTAGCCTCATGGGTAATCTGGAAGGTTTTCTTTTCATTTTCTTTGAAACAATTAAGTAGCGTGTAAGTTACATATTTCTTAATGTTATTCTGAAACAGGTCCATAAAATTATCTGGGCCTGGCGCCTTTGACTGCATAGCTCTTTGACTACTTTTTAATTTTTTTGAGATTATTGCACTATTTAGATTCTCTATATTTTCTTAAGTTGATTTTGTTATTTTTTATTTTCCCATTTTGTTCAATTTTCTCTTATGATTTAAAATATCATGTATATCTGTTGTCTTGCCCCATTTCTCATTCCCGAATTTGTTTAATTGTATCTTCTCCTTTTTCATTGGCTGACACATGCAGTTAGCACTATTTTCTGAGCTAAATGCCAGACACTGATTAGACACTGGGCATGTAGCAGAGAGCAAAAGTGGCCGAATCCTGCCCTCATGGAGCACTCTTAATCATTCTAATTAGTCTTTGAACAAAACAAATAAAATAAAAACAAAAATAAAACTTTATTTGTGTTAATCAGGTTGCCTGTTTTTCCTATTTCCTTCTTATGAATGTTTATTTTTATTAATTTCCTTCTTACATAAGTTAAATTTGTGATAATCTTTCCCTAGTTTTTGATTTGAATGCTTAATTGTTTATTAGTTTTTAATCAGTGAGTTTTAGGCTCTCCATTTTGTTCTCCAAGGGCTGCTTTTGCTCCATCCCAGGGATGTTGATGTGTCGTCCTCTCATTGTGCCTTGTTTCTATTTATTTGCTCCCCCTCCTCCTTTCTCACCATTCACACAGCTTCCCACTTTGTTTAGAAAGCTTTTGTCCCTGATCCTTTTCTGAAGGCAAATGCTGCTACTCCCAGGCAGTCCTTTAATTAGCAATGCTTATGGCTGTCCATTCTGGTTCCCTGTATTCAAGGACTCTGAACGTGGAATTTCTCCAGGGAACAGCTCTCACCTCTGCAATAGCCTCTTCTCTATCCCTTTTGGGTTGTAGTTTTTCTATCACCCTGATCCCATTTTCTCTTTTTCTTCCAGAAATTGCCCCCTTTTCTGGCTAACTCATGATACACTTTCCTGTATCCCAGTACTCCTATGGGATTCTTTTTCTTCTATCTTTTCCTTCAATTCAATGATACTGTGGGAGGCTGGGGAGATTAACCAGCATGTTCGTGCTGCCATCTTGGATTAGAAGTCTCTATGGGATCTTCACTGGATGGAGGGAAGGCGCTGGTGGGGGAATCATAGCCTATGCAGAGGCAGGGGTATAGAAATCTTTGCCCAGAGTCGTGCCCACCTGCTTTTTCTTTGCTCCTCAGGTAAACTTTGTGCTTTTCATTGGCATCATCGTCATCCTTGTGCAGAAACTTCAGTCTCCAGATATGGGAGGCAATGAGTCCAGCATCTACTTGTAAGTACCATTATGTGGATGTCACAGTCATTTCCAACAGCCATGTGGGCCCTGCACTCAGGTCACAGGCAGGAGAAGGCCTGGACTTTGCTGAAAGGGTGACCTAGCCTGGGCATTTGCAAGATTTCTTTCTGATTACAGTGCCTTTAAAATAGAGTTGCCGTCTTAGCCTTCCGCCAACCCAGGAGCTTCTCATCTGCATGGCCGTCACATAGCTGGGGAAAGACAGAGAGACTGACAGAGCCTGTGTGACACCAGGAAAACCAGGATGAAAAATGTCACATTCCCTAGAGTGGTTAGGGTCTTGTTTGGTTGGAAGTTGGGTTTCCTTTAGGGATCCTGGGTCTGTGGGAAGCTCATGAACACCCCTGGATACTCTGTTGCCTGCTGTGCCCCCCTGGCCCCACCTGTGGAAGTCACTCAGTCTCCACCAGCAAGTCAGGTGGACATTCTCATGGGTCCAGGTGTTGGAAGGGGGCTTCTTTCTCTCCTCCACCTTCCCTCAGGGCCTCTCGCCCTCGGCACGTGGTCCTACTGCCCTAATTACCTCCTTCCTGAGCAGAGGAACATCTGATTTGTTTGGGACTGTTGGGTTCAAGGGCAGCCTCTTACCATTGAGCGTGGGGCTTTGTCCATTCCATGGCCATTTGATTTCCGGGAAGCATTTTTCCTCAGTCATGTCCTAAACAGCTTATCCCTGCCTGCCCTGTCCCACCCTGTCCCAGGCCTATCCCATTCTGAAATCGGGCAGAGCACCTTCCACCTTGCCCTCCTGGCCTCATGAATAGGAGCATGACCAGCTGGGTGTGTGGGGCATGGGAACATTTCTGATGCTGGGGAGGAAGGTCCCCTGTGGTTGGCTGGAGGGGCCGATGGGTGCTGCCCGACTCTGAGGGGCAGGCCCTGGGTTCTGTCTGTTGGCAAGGCAGCAGCCGTAGGTGCTGCTTCCTCGGTTCCTTGAGAAGAAAGCAGGTTAGAAGGAGCTGAGGTGCCATCACTGCATCATCGGGTGCATGGTCCTGCCTTCACCAGACACCCCAACCTGGGGCTCACAGTCCTGATGGCTGCTAGTGGACAAGAAGAAGGACAGTTATTTCCCTACACCCCCAGCCATTCTCCTACAGAGAACTAGGGATTGCTCGGAGACCAAATCCCAAATCCTTCCCTCAGGCTCCTTGGAGCTTCCCCAGAAGGTGGAGCTTGCCCTCCTTGTCTGTCTGCTCAGCCTGGGTCCCTCCCCTGTGGAAGCCCTTCCCCTGGGGGTGGGAGTTTCGCGCAGTTCCCACGTTGTCCAGCCATGTTTTCTCTGCCTGTATAATGATTACATTGGAAGAGACACTTTTTTTTTGCTATTCACTTATTGTCTTTTATTTTTTTCATGTTTTTGCAAGTTTTTACCAATCCCTGCTTATATGTGTGTATTATGTAGTAGAAAATTGTTCATCGATGTAAGTCATAAAGTCTCAGAGGCCCTGCACGGGGGGCCAGTGCGGCCAGCCCTCTGCTCCTACCTAACCTGCCTAGAGAGGTCATTACTGCCTTCAAAGCAAGGTTCACAAAGGGGGCCCTGCTGTTGCCTTCACCTCCCTGTCTACTGTCGGAAACTGCATCCTTGGGTCTGCCTTAGTCTCTCCTGCTTGATTGCGGACGGCTCCTACAGCAGTGGTTGTCTCCCATGTTCGAAGATGGTGGGTGGCTGAGTCTGCCTCCTCTCTCACTTGAGTAGACTCTGTTTCCTTCCCTTTCTGGTAGAATCTGTTTCTTCTTCTGAGATCCCCCAGGACTTCTTCTCTGGGAGGTCCTTTCAGCTTCCTGGGTAGGTACTCTGCCTGGGTAGAGACACATACAGGGGCTCATCCTGAGCTAAATAAGGACACTGAACCCTGCTCTACCCTGAACACACTTTGGCAGCCCAGACATTCTGCCCCAGGCAGCAAGAACCCCCAGGATATCAGGGGAAGGAATCACAGGCTCTGTGGACCAGGAGCCATGAGCCCTGCCAAGCCTTCCTAATGCTTGGATAAGAACCATTGGTAATTAGCGCATGGTCTATCCATTTAGGTACCACATTAATCCAAGACATTTAAAGAACCAGCTAGTTGGTTTACTTCTATAGTGTAAAAAATCCCCTTGTAATCTCAGCAAATCCTTGTTTTAGAGAAAGCTAAACGTCTGCTGGTCTTGAGCCCCTGAGATTAAGAACTCAGGTGGATGAGGTCTGCAAGCCAAGGGGGCTTGAGTGCTGCCACAGGACAAGGGGTCAGCTCGATCCCATTCAATTCAACAATGCTTTTGAGTGCTTCCAGGGTCAAGGAGATCCTGTTGGTGAATGTGAGTGAAAATCCAGCTGCTGCTGTTGCTAGGGACTACAGAGCACGTAAAACACTTACAGCTCGGCCCGTGCACATTTAATGCTCACAAACACCCAGTGCGTCTGGTGAGATAGGTAAGCAGTTGTCAGCTGGAATCCCCGTTTTACGGTGAAGGGAGCTGGTTACGAGGGCTGTGAGTCCAGCAGGAAGGAGTAAAGCCGTGGCTCTGACGCAGGCAGGCTCTTCACTCCACACTCAACTACACCCGCATTCCTGTCCTCAAGGGATTTGCAGATGGCAAAAGAGTGTTAAGCAAGGGCACAAAATAAGGCTTCATGGAAGAAGAGGCCCCTGCGGGTTCCAGCCTAGTATAAAAGTGCCCCCACGCCAGAGTGCTCAGAACAGGAGCTGGCTTAGAGCTGGGAGGTGGCTGCGCTGGGAGGAGGGGAGAATGCTGGGCAGGGGGTGGTGGAGAGGGCTGGGCTGGTGGGAGAGGGAGATTCCAGGGCTGTGCCTGAGTTTCCCTGGGCACCAGAGTTCTGTGTGGGGCTGAAAAGCCCCTTGAGGTCTGCCCACAACAGCTGTCTGATTTTTTTCCTCTGTTTCCAGAACAATTTTAAGCTCGGGAGCCCCCAAGAAAGCCCAAGAGGACCCCCTGCCTGTGCCCTCAGACCAGCATTCACTCCCTTTCCTGTAGGTTGGTTCCAGGTACTCAGATGACAAGGGTTTGTCCTCTGTAGACCGAGACGGCGCTCTTGACCCAGGCTCAGAAGGGCCTGTTGGGGTCTGGGGCCCCTGCAGGAGGACGGTTGCTCTGAGCCGCCCGCACTCTCAGACCTGGTGCTCCTGGCAGAATGAGTGGCTGGGTCAGGACTTGGGCAGTGGCCAGGGAGGGAGGCAGGGACTGGGTCCAGGCTCAGCATGCACTTAGGGTCGATTTGGTCTGGGGCAGGGGTTAGGGTCCTGGTCTAGGGTCAGCATTCAGCCTGGAGCAGGCGTAGCCTGCCTTTGCCTGGGGACCAGAGTTTACTTCTGTGAGCAGCCAGCTGGTTCAGAAAGAGGAGGGGCGAGGTTTCCAGGGGAGACCCTGACTGTGTGGGGAGAGCCTCAGCCCCCGCCCTGGAGTGAACCGTGTCTTGTTCCCAGTGGCCTCCCCTCACCAGCAGGATATGGGCATCGGAAGCTGCGTCCCAGGGCTGGGGTGGAGGAGGGAACCCATCTGCACCCCTATCAGGTTCTCCTCGGCCCCACAGGGGAGGATGGCACACCCCTCTGAAGACAGGTTCTGCCGAGGCTGGGCAGAAGTGCAGCCAGGAAGCTTTCAGCCCAGGGACTTCCCCCCATAGCCAGAGGCTTCAGGTTCACCTGGGCTCCATCTTCCACTTCCAAAGCACCTCCTGCCTTGCCCGGGAGCACCGGATCCTCACAGTTCCTGGTAGGGGTCAGCAACAGGGAATTGAATTGTTAGCTCATTTTTCAGATGTAGAAACTGAGGTCCAGAGAAGGAAAGTGGAGTCACCTAAGATCGCCCAGCAAGTCAGTGGCCAAACAAAGCCTTGAGCTCAGGTGCCCCAACTTCCCCGCTGGGCCCTTCCAGGCTGGCAGGGAGTACGGAGGGTTGGCTCAGCCTCGTAGCCAGGAAAGAGGTGTAGTGGGCAGGGAAGCTCCAAGATCTGCTGAGCTGGGCTAGCTGGGGTGCCAGCGTGGTGGGGAGCACTTCCTGGGGACTGGGTGGGGTTCTGGGTGTGCACGGCATCTTAGCATCAGGAGGGACCCTGTGGAGTCCCCCTCATTCTGTGGACCACCAGAATCCGGCTCTGTGCTGATCCCTGGGGTCATAGAGATGAAGAAGACAGGGGTGCTGCCTGCTACCCCCCACCTCAGGTGTCTGTCTAGTGTCCTGCTGGGCGTTTCCTGGGGCTGCAGCCCACACAGCCCCGCATACAAAGGCCACCATAGAAACCGTGTGCTGGCTCCCTGGGTGATAGATGTGGGTGCTGAGACCTGGAAATAGCTGGGACCTTCCTGTGGACACAGTGGCGTATGGCAGAGGCAGGCCTGCAGGCCGAGCCTCCCCAGCTGGCATCCCTGGGCCTGGGCCTTCCCCCTCGATGGGGTCTCCTGCCTTCTGATTCAGGCTGCCGCTGCTCTCCAGACAGGCCCCACCCAGCACCTTCATCTGAGTTTCTTATCCTCCCTTGGCTCCAACTCAGAATTTATCTCACCAGCCAGCCTAGGCTCATCTCTTCCTCTTGATTAAATTCCTTTTCCCTTTTCACTAATTGTCCTACTTTTCAGAGATTCTGACATCTCTTTCTTTCTCCCACCCTTGTCTCTGGCTTTTCTGCCACCACCCTGTTCTCTTTGTTTTCAGACAGTCCTTTTGTATGGAGTCATTGAAGCTTTGGAGAAGGCCTTTCCCCTAGACCCATGTCCCCTGAGAGCCCCCCAGGGTCAGCCCCCCTGCACTTCCCTTTGACCTGCCTCCGCTCCCTCCCTGTCGAGCCACACACCTGCACCAGGTGCAGAATTCCCAGCTAACGTGTCACTAAGTGGTCTTCGGATACTCTCAAAAAATCTCTTAAAAAAATTCAGGGGAGTCTGTGTTTACTTTAGAAACATCTAGGGGCCAAGAAGGGCAAGGACAGTTTTGGAACTAAAGAAAGAGGGTTTGCAGAGGAGAACAGCTGAAGCTTTAGAATTCGGGGTGGGGGTTTAAGCTTGGTGCATAGGAAGCATCGGCTGAAGTTGGGGGTCTCCTGGACCCTGGTTTCTGCAGTTCCCCAGACCAAGGTGTGAGGGACACTGGTCGTCGGAGAGACTAACCAACCTTTCAGTATGGGCAAGGTAGATGTTAAATTTGAAGACTGGAATAGCTACCTTTCCTGTATACTCAGTTAAGCTCTTTTAAGTATTGAGAAAAACATGCTTATTTGAGTCTGTCTGTCTCTTTGTATGTGTATAAAGCAGACCTTTGGCATTCACTGAGGACTCATGAACCTTCTCCGATACACAAATACCCCATAACAGTGCTTCTAAAGCTTTGCACCTAGAGCCCCTGGGGATCTCGTTAAAATGCAGATTCCAAGCCAGGGCCTGGGGTGGCACTTGAGAATCTGCATTTCTCAGAAGCTCTCAGGTGATGCTGGCGCTGATGGTCCCAGGACCACGGCTTGAGTAGCAAAGCATCAAACCCAGCCTCAGCCTTCCCGTTCTGGAAAATGCCCCCCCACCCCGCCCACCCGGAAGTGTGGTGGGAATTAGAAGAAGCTGTTTATTAAATGAGAACCCCAAGCCCCACAAGGCACAGATGCCGGGCAAGCCTGGGCTTACCCCATCTTGGAAGTGTGTAATATTAATACAACTTCCTGCCTCAGCAAAACGACGTGTGACCACCCAGCAGGTACTTCAGACTCACTGTCAAAGAGCCGGGAGCACCAGAGAGAGGCAGATCCGTTAATGCCAAGGTCTGGTCTGTTGTGTGTATGTTTCTGTCCTTATTTGCCTCATGCAATTTATTAATTCACTGGCCAGTACCCGGAGCCTCAGCACCAGGTAGCACCCGAGGAGATGAAGTAACGTCTCTTTTGCAGGGTGACAGGATAACACAGCTTTTAATCCATCTGTCACAGAAGGAAGTGTCCATGGTTGTGCCAGTCCAAGCACAAGCAGGGCCAGGAAGGGCTAGAGAGGTGGAGATGCAGCCCGAGACCTCTCTGAGAGATGGAAGCCCTGGGCCCGCCCACGGAATGCAGCGCTAGACCTCCTTGAGGTGACTTCTCTCTGCAGGCCATGGGCAGGACCCAGTGTGCTCCTCTCAGCCCCAGCCCCTGTCTGTTGAACTTTTATCAAGAAGTCCCACCCGGCGCTGTCCAACAGAATGCTCCACACTGACAGAAATGCCAGATATGGTAACCACTGCCTACATGTGACTGAGCTCTTAACATGTGGCCAGGACAACTGAGGAAGTGGATTTTTAATTTGGTTCATTTTAATTCAAATAACCACATATGGGAGTGGCTATCATATTGGATAGTGCAGGTCTGGACGAATTAACAATCCACTTAATTCAACCTAGCTCTGCTCCCCTGTGTGTGCCGATGCTGCCATATGGGGCGCTGTGCGGCGAGAGGAAGCCGTGAGCAGAGGGGTATGGGAGGGAAGGGGACCGGTGGACCCCAAGTCGACCTTCACAGCCACGCCCAGCACGGGCCTGCTTCAAGGCAGTGGGCGAGGTCCACAGTCTCGCTGAGTGACCTTGACAAGGCCGTGCTCCGAACTTGGAGCTGACTCTGGAGGAGCCACTGGCTTCCTGTGCGAGACCCAGCCCGGGCCCCGCCCGCCTTCGGAACACACGCCTTCCCCCTAAGCGGTCCCAGCGTGAGCGCTTGGCGTGCGCGCGCGTGTGGCCGTGCACACACATGCCCACGTGTAGGCACACATTTCTCTGTCCAGAGCTGCCCATGTCTCAGCCCTCGGCTTCCTCATTCTCCTCCACTGCCCTGGCCCTGTGTCCACCCCCTCTGTCCTCCGCCCTCCCTGTGATCTGGGTTGCCCTGTGCCCCACCTCAGTCTCTTCACTGCCCGAAGCCCCCAGCTGACAGAAGTGCTAATCTTGTCACACCCAGCAGCTGCGTGCAGAAATGCTACTGCAAGCCACAGCGCGCTCAGCAGCACTCTTGCAAGATGTCAGAACTGTCCACCATTACTCTGTAAGTGTGCCTGGCCGTGGCTGTGGCCCGGAGTCCTGGAGGGGAGGGGGACGCATGCTGCCGCCGCTGCTGGAGGAGAGTGGAGAGCCAGCCTGTGCCTCCCAGCCCCGCCCTGTTCCCCATTCCTGGCTGTTGCATGTTGACCTCTGTGTGTCTTGTGAGTTCTCTGCAGCCTTGTGGGGGAGGGCAGGGCAGGGCATGGGGACGGGGCTGTGGCCATCGTGGGAGCGCCTGGGGCTTGGCCCTCGCTGACCAGGAAGCAGCTCTGCTGTCTCTGCTGCTGCCACCTCATGTGTAGCCTTGCCCAGTCCCCCACCTCTCTGGGCTTCGGCCTTTGCAAATGCTGAATTACTTCTAAGAGTCTTAGAGTTTAAGTTCACATCGACTGTCCCCCTGCACACGGCAGGGAACCTCACTTCAATGTCTGCAGCACTTTATGTGCGAGTCAGCATTAACTCACTTAATCCGCACGACAACCCTATGAGGTGGGTCATGGTATTAATATTATCTCCATTTTATAGATGAGAAAACTGAAGCAGAGAGAGAGCAAGGGTTTGAACCCAGGGCGCCCTAAGCACTGTGCCCCAAGATGTCTCTGACTAGAATATCAGCGTCAGCTTGGACATCTCTTCCAGTGAGCATGCCACTGACCCCCGGGCGGCCCACGGTGATTGGGGCAGCTCTGGCGCTGGAAGCTCTTGGTATTTTAGGACTCTTCTGCCCGTTGGTGGCTCCTCAGGGCAAGAGGACAGAGGCCTAGGCCCTGTGTCACGGTCTCTCTGGGTTAATCCAATCATAGTGTGGGGCTCATATCTTATGCTCCCATCCCAGCTGGGAAAGACAGAAGTCCCAGAGGCCTGGTCTCTAGAGACCTCCTTGTTTGTCCTCACTGCTCTGTCTGCCAGAGGGGCCACCAAAGTGCCCTGGGTCCCTGGCAGGGGTCCCTGACTGTGCCAGGCTGTGCAGGGCTGCTGGGGAGGAAGGTGTTGCCCTTGGGCTGCACCGTGGGCTGCCTCACTGTCGTCATGTGCCCGCCCCGGCTCTGGGGCGGGCTGAGCCCGTGCCTGAAAGGCTGCTGTTCCTCTCACTGTGAACCGAACCCGTCTCGTGCCACCATGGAAGCTGGAGAGGTTTGACCTCTCGGTTTCCAGGGCCCTTTTCAGACTGAGGGGACAAGTACCTGGAAACAGACCTTTTTGTAGGAAGGGGGCCAGAAGGAGGAGGACAGGGGCTGCAGGCATGTTCCAGGGCTGGCTTCCCTTCCCAGGTGCCTTTGGTAAACATCTCTTTTAAAGCACAGGTCTTACAGGTAGGGCCACCGAGGAGTCCCCAAGATGTCCATGTGTGTGTGTTTCTGGCCACTTTCATTCGTGCTGCAAACACTGCTGCCTTCTGGTGCCAGGCACTGGACACCCAGGGCCGAGCAAGCCCCGAGCCCCTGGGAGGTACTCACCTTTGAGCACGCCAAGGGGCCTGCGCAGCCCACGGACTCCCTCATGGAGCAGGCAGCTTCTGAACGTCAGCTCCGTGCGGGGCGAGTGCTGGCCACGGAAGGCTACAGGGCAGAGGAGGCTCTGCCCCTGCCTTCCTGGAGCCACGGCCAGAGGCCGACAGAACAGAGGAAGGCTGAGAGGGTCGGCCCCTCCGCTCCACAGCTGGGCTGAGAACAGGGACCTGCTCAAATCCCGTCGGCCCCTGCTCTGGTCTGGGGACTCCGGGGCCTGTGGCACTTGCTGCCTGTGAGCAGGGAGGGAACAGGCAGGCCCCCCACACGCCAGGCCTCTCCTTTCCTGCTGAGCTTCCCCCACCTGAAGGTCTCTTCAGGCTCCTCTTCCTTCCCCCATGTCCCCTTCCCTCCTCTTTCATCTTCTCTGGCCTCCATCCTTACCTCTCCTCTCTGAGGAGGAGCGGGGCAGCCAGGGCCTCACCCAGACTCCGTGGGTTCAGCTTCCCTAGAGACCCAGAGCGCCCACGTCCAGCAGAACATTCTCTCCCAGAAATGCTGGGTGGGGCAGAGGGAGGGAGACACTGAGGGGCAGACCGCATTTGCAGGGCAGGGCTGGGCGGAGTTGGGGTCCCACTCTGGGAGGACCCCAGGAGCACCCCACCCCGCCCCATAGAACAGAACCCCCAAGTGCACACACCCTCAGGGTCCGGAAGTGGGCCCCTGTGCCCCTGAACCTTCAGAACACAGCCCCACCCCACGGTTGGCCCAGGGGCCAGTGGCAGGCAGGAAGCCCTGGGGGAGCTGCCTCGGGGAGCGTGGGCCCTTTGGCCTTTTCTCCCCTGCCTGTCCCGCCTCAGAGCAGGCATGCTCCTCTGCCTTTGACTCAGTTTCCTGGACAGAAGGCTTCTCCTGCCCAGCTGGAGATTGCCTAAGTCAGTAAGTCCTTCCTAGAATCCCTCCCAAGTCCCTCCTGTGTTCCACCCCTGTGCCCTCCCCTGCTCCCTGTCAGCAGCAGCTCCCATCACTTTTGGTGACTGTCTCCAGTTAGTCCCAGACTCAGGAAAGCGACGTCTCTGCGCCCTTTGGGGGCTGCTCTTTGCGGGCACAGGAGCTTCCTTCTAGAGCAGGAGGATGTTTGCTTCGCTCGAGCTCCCCTCACTTCCCTCGGGCCTTCTGAATCCTGACCCTGTGTTTTGCCTGGACTTCGCTTTCCCTGAGGGTTTTGTGCATCACACAAGGGGTCCCTGTAAATCAACATGCGTGTTTTCAGTGGTTCTGCAGGACATCGACTGGGCGCCCTGCAGACTCCCCACAATATCCTGGGGAGTCCTGGAGGCCCAGGCTCTTGTTGGCCACCATCTCTCCCAGGCCGCTTGTGCTGGGAGAGAATGCTGAGGGGTCTGTGACAGGGCCCCAGCTCTGGGGGTAGGGACGTAGGGGCTGGGGCCGAGCTCTCTGCCCTCCATGGCTCTGGCCCCAAGCCCTGGCAGCGCCCAGAGCAGATATCTTGCTTTCTCTCGACAGACGGCTGGCCCGGTCCACCCTGCTGCTCATCCCACTGTTCGGAATCCACTACACGGTATTCGCCTTCTCCCCAGAGAACTTCAGCAAGAGGGAAAGACTCGTGTTTGAACTGGGGCTGGGCTCCTTCCAGGTAGGCATGGCACGTGTGGAGGTCAGAGTTCACCCAGAGCCAGGGCCCTGGCCTCTCCCCTGCCGGTGGTTCTGGGTCTCTTTAACCTAAACTCGGGGCCTTGCTCTTTCTGTCTCTGAAGTAAGAGCACTGGAGTGGAAGCAAGCGGCGAGAGCCCTGCCAGCTGTCTCCCACTGGGCTCCTGTGAGACACCCCAGTGTCTGGCCATCGCTGCACCGGGTGTCCTAAGCCGGGCCCCCCAGGTGATCTGAGGTGGCAGCTCCCCATCAACCTGGGGCGCAGGTGGAGTGGCCTCGATAGCCTGGTTTGTCCACATCCTGACTTTATCCTGCTAGTCCATGCACCCGTGAGGGATGGAATCATCTTACCCGAATCAGGGTGCCCAGCACAGGACCTGGCCACAGGGAGCTGAGTGAGCTAGACAGGTGTGTGAGCGAGTGAGGGGATGAGAGGGTGAAGGGCATCTGTGCCCTTCTGACCTCTGTGCCTGAAGGAGGGGGTGCGTGGGGCTGTAGGGAGTGAGCGCAGGGCTGGGTGCACCACAGTGAGGACACGAGCGGACAGGAGCAGCAGTGGGCCCGTGAAGGCAGGGTGGCTCCCTTGACAGAGCACCTCTCCTTAAGCCAGCTGCTTAAATTAGGATTTGATCCTGATGATCAGAAAGTTACGCTGCACATTTGATTTGACTTTCCCCCTGCACCCGTTTTAATTCAAGGCTGTTTCACCTGAATCAGGTTCTTAGCCTGAGAGGCTGGGAGTTGTATGGACAAACCCTGCCTGGGAGTCAGAGCCCAGGGCTCCTGTCTCTGCTCACTGGCGAATTCTGGGGGCCTTAAGCCATCATTCCTCTGGTCCCTTCAGATGACAGCTCAGGGCATAGGGATTGCAAAGAACTGATGTGCAACATTTAGGAAAATGCTGCTTTGTTTGGTGAAGCTGTGAAGAATATACGTAGAGTAGCTGAACACATCCTCTGCCGTGGTCTGCACTGCTGTGTGCCACGGTCCTGGCCAGGCGAGGGCAGCGTGGGGAGGTGAAGGTGGCCAGGGAAGGGCAGCCTGGGGAGGTGAAGGTCTGTTCTGTCCTGAAGGTGTCCTGCCCTCAGGGGCCTCCTGGCACATTGGGAGCCCAGAGAACATTCTAGAACATTCAGGGAAGGCTTCTTGTAGGAAGTAGGATACAGCCGGCCTTTGGGGAATGGGAAGGGTTTGACTAAGGGCATGTGAGATCCTAAGCCACAGTGTGTCACTGGGAGAGGACTTGCCCTCCAGCTGCTTGGCTTCTTGGGTGTGCCTGTCTTGGAGCAGAGCTTGTCCCATCTCACCCCAGGTCCCTGGGCAGGTGCCCCATCCAGGTCACGGTATTTTTCTGCTTCCTGTGTCCCATACAGCATTCTCAGGTTGATTCTTCCTCTCTCCACAGGGCTTCGTGGTGGCTGTTCTCTACTGTTTTCTGAATGGGGAGGTAAGGCCCTGGCTCTCTGGCTCTCACAGCAGTGCAGGTGGGGCTTGCTGGCCTCACAGGGCTGAGCCCCCAGGCCAGGGCTCTGCCAGGCTACCAGCACGAGAGGAGGGGGCTGGTCACATGGCTGGCAGCATCGGGTGGTACCAGGGTCTCCTGACACCCTCCCCCCTGGGCCAGAATCTCTCCCACTTGGCCAGCTGTGCAGCGAAGGCTTCACCTGAAGAGCAGAGCTCCACCTGGTAAAGGCATCAGCTCTGCTGAGCACAGATCTCCCCAGGAGGGCTCTGTCTGCAGGTCGCTCCTTAGTGAGGAGGAGGTGACAGTGAGGAAGGGCAAGGCATGGGACATTGCACGTACAGGACACGCAGCTGTGCTGGGCAGAGCTGCTGAGCCAGGAGCTGCCCGGCCTTCAGTACTGCCCCCTGTGGCCCAGAATGTCCCCTGGTAGAATGGGGACTGAGGATTTGGAAGGGAGAGCCCTGGAAACTTCTAGTAATCCTCCATTTCCAGAACTGTGGTTTGGGGGCTCCCTCTCTATCCTGTTGGTGTGATGCTCTTGAGCAGGGCCCAGGATAGAGGTGCCAGTGCCAGGGTGGGGACAGGATGGGTGGGATGGGTTTGAGAGTGGGCAGTTATCATTACACCAGCACTGGGGCCTTCGCTGCATGACCTCGTGACCTTGGCAGGCTCCTCCCCTTTTTTGCATCCAAGAAACAAGAAGATTGGGTTCTGTGGTGACCAACACAGACAACCTATAGAAGGGTCAGATTAGGACAGATAAGGAGAGGCAGAGAGGGCCATGGAGGCAGCGGCTGGGAGAGCCAAGAAATGGGATTATGTGTAGCTTGTCCAGAGCCTGTGGTGGAAGTGGGAGCTAGAACTGGAGAGAGTGGGTGCGGGTGCCCCTTCCGGTTGTGCAGTTTGTACACTGCACAAAGGAGCTCGGCTGAGAAGGCGTGTGGAGGCTGAGACTAGGCATGGCCCCTACTTACCATGCTAAGAGCTGCTTGGGGGTGTTATCCCAGAGAGTGCATTATTTAGTGATTCTCAACCCTACTGCACAGTGGAATCACCTGGGAAACTTTAAAAAATACAGATGTCTGGTTCTTGCTCAGAGATTTTGATGTAATTGTTCTGGGGTATGTTCTGGGCATCTGGAGGTTTCTGAGCTCCTCAGATGACTTCACACATCCTTCCCCTGACCTGCCTGCTTGTTAAAGGTTTGCTGAGAGAGTTGATAGACTAGTCTCCGACTGGCCCACAGATAACAGGAGGCCCTTAACGGGCCTTGCTCAGTGATAGCGAGGGGGAAAGGGCTGTTCAGGTCAGCTCCCAGAGGCATTCCTGCCTACAGCTGGTAGAAGCCCCTCTAGAGACCTCAAGGACTACAGGCTGTGACACGGCAGTAGGGAGCGTGCTGGAGGTGGCAGTGCCAGGCTGGGAAGGGCCAGGGCAGGGCTTGGAGGCTGGAGAGATGTCCACCCAGAAGTGACCGCCCAAGTTGCTCCCTGCAGGTGCAGGCGGAGATCAAGCGGAAGTGGCGGAGCTGGAAGGTGAACCGCTACTTTGCCGTGGACTTCAAGCACCGACACCCGTCCCTGGCCAGCAGTGGGGTGAATGGGGGCACCCAGCTCTCCATCCTGAGCAAGAGCAGCTCCCAGATCCGCATGTCTGGCCTCCCAGCCGACAACCTGGCCACCTGAGCCTCCCTCCCCTCCTCCTGTCCTGCATCCACAGGCTGGGGCCGTGGGCAGCTGCCGGCCCACGCATGTTCGCACCTCTCCCTCCCCTTGGGCGGGCCCTGGACTGGAAGCTTGGCTGTCAGGGGGAGGAAGGAGGCGGGGCAGACTGTATTGCCCCTCCCCGTTTTGGTACTGGCCCCACCCACCATGGTCCCCTGGGCCCTGACCCAGACATGTAAATATTCCTCAACTTTGGGAAAGTTGTACCATTCCTTCCCCTTTGTCCCCATGTCCCTGCTCCCCTCAAGCCGGGCCTCAGCTCCACCCCACTGCGTCTCGGCCAGCCTCAGTGATGGCCTGACCCCAGGCATGAGGCCTTGTGAGCTAAGGCTGAAGAGACCTTACTTTGGGAGGCTGGGGTGGTGCCTGCCCCAACAGCCCCGGCATTGTGTGACTTTAGATATGGACTCCCGAGTCTGCACACCACCGTGGGGCCCTTCCAGGTCTGGGCCCAGTCCCCGAGGCCCACCAGAGGTCCAGCTCTGGTGGCCAGAACACCCTTCAGAGGCTCCCCACTGGCCACCTGGCATCTTGGTGTCCAGGTGCTCAGCTCCTGGATCCCAGGGCAGTGGGACAGCTCCAAGGCTCTTCCAGTCAGAGACTTCGGTTTGGGTGGGGGGGCTGCGAGTCAGGGAAAGTTCTGGTGCTTTTCATTTGATCCAAGAAGAGCTGAGAGCCAGAAATGTGGACGTGATTGTGAAGGAGATGGAACGAGTTTGGGAGACCCATGGAAGACCTTCACCGTCTCCATTATTTTACCGCCAATTCAAGATGGGCAGGGCTCATCTTGTGGCCTCCCCTCGGTCCCTCCTGCCTCCACTAGATGCCCCAGAGAAGCTGCTCCCCAACTATGCCCACCACAGAAAGACCCTAAGCCCCCACGAGCCCATTTCCCCCTAAGTCAAAGCCATGACTAGGACGAACCAGCCGCCTGCCTGCAATGTCAGCGAATCCTGAAGCCCTTTCCACCTCCACGCACCCAAGTCTGGGGCCCAGGGCAGCCCCCGTCCCCATCCCCGCGATGAGGAGGAGCCCCAGACACCAGCTCCTTGGGCCTGGACTCAACTATTGAAATCTTTCTGAGACCTCTGCAAAGACTTCCCTCTGTGTGCCCTTAACCTTGAGTCACCATGGGCTGCTAGGGTGTCTGGAGGAGAAGCCACACCCACCATGCCCACCAGCAGAAGCTGCTGCCGATGGGGTGGCTGCTCCCCAGCACCCATCCTGACTCCCCAGCCGCAAGTCGCACAGCTACAGCCTAAGAATGCAAAATAGGACAGTGCCACGTTGAGGAGGAGAGGAAAGTGCTGGAGTGCCTGGCCCCTGTGCGGGCCCAGTTCATTCCATGTCAGCTCGGTGTTGTTCCTGTCCAAGTGTGTTTGCGGACTTGTTCCATGATCATGTTCTGGAATGCTTGGGGAATCTGGGTGGACAGGAATGTTGCTTCGCTTGGTTTTATGAAGAAGAAGGGGCCTGGGGGATGAGGGAAAATGCTTTTGCAGAGGCCTGCAGAGTGACTGGAGCGGGCTCTAGTTGTAATTTAGAGAGGAGCCTTGTGTTCTTGGCCAGTAAAGTCAGTCCCTGAGTCTTTGGCAAGGCCAGAGAGAGAAAGGAGCTACCTGCCCTTTCCCTGGCACAGTTGGTGACTTGGACTGACCCTGGGGTGTGCAGTGGCCCTTCCACCTGTGCCAGGAGCCAGGTGTATCACCTAAACAAGTGTCCCCTGCCCATCTTGCACTTTGGACACTTCTAGGGGGCCTGGGATTCAGAGGCCTAGAATCTGCTCCGGGGGGCTCAGACTGTGGTGTCCATGGACACGATGCTCCCTGTCTGGGCCTCAGATTCCCCATTTGTGAGATGAGGAAACTTCTAATGTTTTTCCAGGCTTTGTAACTTTCCAGTTCAAAGCTAAGGCAGGCAAAAGGGCATGCATCATTGTGTGCATTATCTAAGGTTTTGGGGTGTGTGTGTGTTTGGGGGGAATGCCGTTCGTTTTCCATTTCTTAGAAACAGAATTTCTGTCTCCTCCATTTGGATACCACAGTGGAGGCTGGGGCACTGGAAGGATCGGGCCACGGACAGTTGAACAGGTGCCGTGGGCATGATGCATAGACCAGCCACGGGTACCCGGCTGGGGCAGGCTGCCTCCTCCAGATCCGAAGAGCAGTCCCCTTGGGACGGACCCCATGCACTAACCATTTCCCCACCAGCAGGTCTGCTCACTGTGGAAGAAGAAACTTAGACTTTGTAGAGACGACATCACACAATAGCAAAAACAAAATCAACCCTGAACCCCATGCACCATGCTGCTTCCTGAGCCCTGGGCCTGCATCCTCACAGAGGTTCCGGGTTCCAGTTTGTTGGTTGGTTTTTCTGTGAGAATGAATTTTTGCCAGTCTTGTGAACATGTGTCTCCTGATACATTCTGAATGTTCCAGGAGGTTCTGGCCTTCACGGTCACAGGCCGTGGGGAGGGGTGGCAGCCTGAGGTCTAGGTAAAACCCATCCCTCTCTGACCCTCTGTTCTCGAATCCATAAAATGTGCAATAAGACTAGATGATTTGTATATAGCCCTGACATCTCTGGAATTCTCTGTCTAAACACCAGCCATCTGCTTGGAATGGGCCCAGGATTGCGGTGTTTGCCGGGACCAGGAGAGGATGAGAACTCCTGTCATGTGAAGAGGGCTTGGGAGACTCGGCAGGGTGGGGCTGGGGAGGAGCAGAGGTGTCAGTCCCCTGCCTGTAGGGGGTCGCTCCTGGGAAGCAGGTTCTTCTTCTATGCAATCCTGAAGGACAAAACTCACCCATGGGAGGCTGACTTCTTCCCTCTCATGACTGTGTAGCCATGGAGCAGGCAGGCAGTGCCAGGTGAGGGACTCTAGTCCTGGAGGAACTGCGATTCCAAGCCAAGGATGCTGAGGCTGTCAGGGAGCCAGGGAGGGGTGAGGGTGTTTGGTTTGGGTGGCTTAGTGGCTTTTGGTGTGCCCAGCCCTGTGGACTTTGAAATTCCTGCCATGCTTCAGGCCAAGCCAGGCTCCCCATTTCCGTGGGCAGTTCTGTGACCCTCCTTGATATGTCTAGTGGCCTATAGTGACTCCTTCTTTCCTCTAACCCCAGCCCCTTCAAACTGGGTTCTGGTAATAGGGCCAGGGAGCTAGAGCCCAGCCCAAGACATGAAATACACCTGCGTCCATTGTCACCCACCGAGGGTACCAACTCACCTCCTTGACCTAACCCTCTCTCTTCCTGGAAGGGAAAACTCAAAGCAGCTCTCTTTTTCTTTGAGCAGTACTCTTGCCCCCTGTAGGGCCACTTCAAAGTGAAATCAGCAAGTATTTTGTCATCATAAACCCCTGCTTGAGCCCAGGGACCATGGAAGTTGGCTGGAAGAGTCCTGAGTCTGCTGATCTGCTGTTTGACCTTGACTCATTCCCCATATACTAGAGCTGGGAGGAAACTTGGAGACCTGTGGGTCAAACCTCCCCATTGGTCTTCTGAGAAAGCAGGTGGACCTGGCATGGTGCCTGCCATGTGTGCTTTATACATCTGAATGAGGAAATGGCCCTGCCAGTACGTGCACAGCCCTGCACGTGAGCCGGGATGTGACACTCGGAGCATCCATCCATGCAGTAAACATTTCACCTGTGCAGGAGAGGGGCTCTGGCTACAGAAGGTTGTTCAGGACTCCATCCTGCAGGAGAAGCAGTGGAGTCAGTGTGGCATGGGGAGACCTGCTCTCTGATCCAGGAGTTACCTTCCCTGGGCCTCTGCCTCCTAATCTGAGAAATGGGAAGAACATGATTTGCAGTGTCAGCCCCACAGGCCAGGGACAAGTTTGAAGTGACATGCCCTTACGAGTGAAAAGGTTTTGGAAACTACACGGATGTGGGCTCGTGACCAGAGTAAAGGCCCCCGAAAGGGACTCCTTGCTGTTTCTCGACTTCTTCGAGCCCTCCTTGGAAACTTTGCCCAGTTTGTGAAACCACCAGCATAGAGGGTAAGGGAGAGGCCGGGGGCTCTCATGGACACAGAATTTCAGCTTTATCTTCATCAGCTGATTCAGTTTGCTCCTGGGATTAGGGTGGGGAGACGTGGGTGATGTCAGCATTTCCTTGCCACCCCCCTGGGAATCCTTCAAGAATTTAGAACATTCCTCAAGTGGGCTGTGTGCTCATTCCTCTTTCCCAGAACTCCAGGCCCTGGCATGTGTCTGCTTTCGCCATGTGTCCTGTCTGATGTCTGTCTTCTGTAGCTTTGCCCTTGTTGGGGCTGGAGTGGTGCAGCCCCTGGCATCCCGACACGGTCCCCAGCTCACTCCAGGGAGCTGGACAGCCTGGGCTTCATCTCCCACTGTACACATCAGCCCCACAGACCTCACTGCTACCGCTACCGCTGATAACGCTGTGCTCACAACCTTGTCCAAGATTTTAAGGACGTCAAACTTCTGTAGATGACTCAATAAATGTCTTACCTTTTTTCCTGGTGGCTGTAACTTGGCAGAAGCAATGGGAAGGGAGGGTAGGAGGTGGAAGGGGAGAGGTCTTCCCCCCAAATCTGATCATCTCAGAGTAATCCAGTCTATGAGGCCCAATGGCCTTTTAGATTCCAAGGGAGAGATGAGGATGGGCCCGAGTGAGCTTAGGATGGACTCGGAAAAGTAAAGAAGTCTTGGCCTCAAAAGGATGTGCATGAATCACACAACTTGAATGGACTCCAGATCACTCAGAAGCCTTGGGTACCCAGAAATGGGAGCAGCTCACCCACAGGCTTTGGTGTCCTATAACCTTCATGTTGTTTTCAGGGAGCACCCACCAGGTATCCCGAAACCTTGCCTGTGGGGGGCATTTCCTCCCAAGTAGCCACAGGTGTATGCTTGGCTACTAAAGTCCCATCCCCTAATACTTCTGGATATTCTGAGCTGTCAATCCATGCCAGACCAGATAATTGATTTGAGGTAACCCTCGTTTCCTTGAGGTTCTGTTGATTGTCACAACTCCAGTGTCCATTTTTGTATTCGTCATAATGTTTAGTTGCCAGCAATAGAAGACAATTTTGGTGATAAGTCAGAAGAGGAGTTTATGAAAAAGATGGTGGGCAGGTCATAGAACTCTTGTAAGGCTGGAAAAGCCAGAAAACGGTATATGGAGCCATATCATGCCACAAAACTGAAAACGAAACTGCTGACGCTGTTGCTGCTGCCAGCCACACTGACGTCTCTTCCATGCCAGGGTCCCGACCTCACCGTCATTGCCATCTCTGAAAGGTGGCTTTGCTGCCATTCTCACCAACAAATCAGGTCCACTTGCAGTCTCTTCCCCAAGATGCTCACTTCCAAATCAAAGTCCCATGTGACACTATTGGATTGGCCCTGTCCTAGCTATAAGAGAGACTGGAAATTGGACATTTCTGGATTCTACCTTGGGGAGGTCAGGCTCACAAGTCTGGAGAGTTTCTAAACATAACAATAGTATTTTAAAAAATCCAGGGAATCATAAATGCCCACCACAACAGGCCTGTGGTCTGCAGCCATTGCCAAGCCAGCTCCCTCCATGTTAAGGTGGGTCACGCTGAAGAAGGCAAGTCAATGGAAAGATGAATCCTGACCTGGTAGAATGTGAGCCTCCAACCAGGTAGGCCAGATGGGTCACTCACGGAAGGCACCCGGGTGTCCAGTGGGGGGTTTCTGAGCTTGGAGGCTGGTTGGTTCTGCTTCCTGAGGCTTTCCCTGCTCTGTCGTATCCGGGTCCACCTTCTTTCAACCCTAAAGGAGATCACCAGGCTAGGTCATGAGACCCATTTAGCAGCTATCTTGAGCAGCTTCCAAAATGGAACCAACACTCAAAGGCTGAAAATTAATCTCCTTGTGTGTCAGACTCTGCTGGCAGCTCCCACAGAAGACTTCCCTAGTGTTTAGAAAAATACTACTCTTACTGCTGTGACCATAATGAATTGAGGTTCCATGTGTTTCATTCTAACAAAGAGGTCACATTCAAAAAGCAAAGATCAAAAGTCAGAAGAAAACTGAAAGGCTTGGGTTTCATAGTAGGCTTGAATTTCTCAACAATTGTGAAGATCATCAAACTGCTTAGTCCATGTGAGCACTTATTAAATCCCATTTCCTCTGTCTACTCCCCAATGTGGATGGGTTAAGCCCTTTGTTGTCCCAAGCCCCTTGAAAGAACGCCCTGAATCCTGTGTGTTCCCGATGATGCTGTGTTCTACTGCTACTGTGAGTACTTCCTCTTGGGAACCCAGTGGGTCTTAAACTTTAGCCTGTATCAGAATCACCCGAGAGGTTGTTAAAACACAGATTGTGGGACCCACCACACCCCTAGAGTTTCTGATCCAGTAGGTCAGAGGTAGGGCTTCACAATTTGCATTTCTAAAAAGTTCTCAGGTGTGGCTGTTGCTGCCAGTCTGGAGACAATAGTTTAAGAACCTGCTCTAGAGGTTCTAACTGAGGACAGTCCCTGGGCACCACAGTCCTTGTTTGTGAATCTTGGGCCTGGGCAAGAATTAACTTCCCAGGAGGCAGAGAACAATCACAGATTTCAGCAGCATGAGCTTTAATTTACTTCTCCTCTGAGGCCAATGTCTTAGGAACAGGAGGCAAAAAGATCCCAGAGGAAATCAGCCTATAGATGTTCATTTAATCTCAATCAAAGTATTAGACCATCTCTGCATCAGTTGGGATTGAGCTCAGTGGGCTATAATGAAAAACCCCAATAAAAAGTGGCTTAAAGAAGACAGTTTATTTCTCTCATATCAAGTCCAGAGGTAGATAATCCAGAACTGGTATTATGGCTTCATGGGCTCATTGTCTTTCTGCTCCTCCATCCTCGGCAGGTGTGTTCCAGTCCCAAGGTCACTGTAAGGTCCAGCATGGCTCCTGGAGCTCTGGATGTTACTAGACTTAGGGGAAAGTCGGAGAAGTCAAAAGGTGCCTCCTTCTTTAGTCATCCTCTTTTAAGAAGCCTTATATCTGCTTAAGTCTCATTGGCCAATATTTAGTCACATGGCCGTGCCTCACTGCCAGGTGGGCAATGCAATGTGTGCTAATAACATTGGAAGGAGAGAATGGATATTGACTGGCAAACAGTACTTTGTGTCATAATAGAAAACCCCCAAATCTTTGGGCAGTCCCACAGTGGCCACTGGGCTTGTGCAAAACAATAGGTTGAGTGGCTGCTCTAGTAAAATGTCCCATTTTATGACATTGGGAACAAAGGAGGGCATGCAGTCTCCAACCTGGACCATGGAATGACTCTGAAGAGTCCCCTGATCAGAACTGGGGAAGCTGCTTTCTCCCACCCATTAAACCTACTGGTTTCAAGGAGTGAGGGCATGTCTGCATCATTTCTGGTTTCTTCCATCCTTTGTGCTATCTCATGGCTGCATTTCCTGAGTGAATTCTGTGCCCTTGGTGGCTTCTACATTAATTAATCTCTTTTTAATTTGAATAATACTCCGAGTAGTGCAATAGTTTTTTTTTTGGCAGGAGGGCAGGGAAGGGAATGAGGTCTTGAAATTTCTGATTGTCAGTCACTCTCCAATGAACTCAATTTAGATGCTTCTGAGCCTCCCAACTCTGTTAGACTGCCCCCTTGTGGATGGTCCATTGCTATATTCTTCTGGTGTGAATATAGAGCTGCCCCACCCGCACCATTCTGGATGCAAGATTATGAATTCTGTGTGTGAAATTCAGTCACCAAGGGCTCTCCCGTATGCTCATTCTAGGCCAGAGAGGCAGTTCTTAGCAGATGACAGACTTGTACAGAACTACCATGCATATCTATTCCCACTCACACAGACTCTTGGATGGGGATTTGGGAGTGACAGCTCAGCTTTAGTCAGCAGATCTTCCAACTCACTAGGAAGGGCCTTTGTTCTGGTCCTCAGGACTCCTCAGGGCTCAGTCACTGTCCTCTTTCTTCCCATTCCAGACAGCCCTCACCCCCAGCCTATTGCATTCTCTTCTTCGCCCCTGGTCTAGACTCAGGCATGGCTTGGGGACCAGTGTTTTCCTTGAGCTCACACTCTAGGCGTCCCTGTATTTTGAGTGTCCCTAACACTTGGGAGTCATCTGTACTGTTCTCCTCAACCCTTTTCTCTTTAGACACTGTCTCCATGGGCAAAAACATAAACCATTCCTAAAGCATTAACCATGGTGTCAGCTGATAAACCTATCTCGTCATCCCCGGGCACAATCTATTGGCTTGAGCAGTAAGAACCATGGAGAGAGGCAAGCGCACTGCGAGTCCAGCACCACAGACAGTTCCCAGACCCCGCACCTACTGGAGAGTCTGTGTGGCCTGTGTATCTGACATGAACAAGGGCAGATCTAGGTCTTATGGGACGTGAAACTGAGATCACCTGAAGAAATCCTCTTTAATACAAAAATGCAAAATTTTAAATTCAAAATTAGGTATGAAATTTTTTTTTTTAAAGAATGAATGAGAAAAGTTGACAACTATCATTACAAAATCCAGAAAAACAACATAATATTAGCATTAATTACTCTCTGATACATTTTGCCTACTTTTTTTTGGTTGCATGCTCTTTGATCTTTTTATTGGGCAACAATTTTTATGTCTTTGTCTATACATATAATTGAAATATAATTTAGTCACATGGTTAATCAAAATGTGTGTTTTAGTATTGAGCATTTGGACTCGGCACCAATAAGGACAGAATCCTCCAGTGAAAATCTGACACACCTGGTGACTGGAAGACTTTTGTCCACAGACCAGCACCTGGCTCCATACACGTCCAACATTGTTTCTCCAGAATTATGTACACTGCTAGGAGCTGTAGGACATGTCATCATTTTATGATATGATCCCTCTCTCTGCCTTCGTATGTAATGCTGAGTGGAGGATGGGCATATTCCTGGACAGTTAGTAATAATACAATTATATAACAAAGCACACCGCTCATGTGTAACCCACTGAACCCAAACTGAATACATGTCTAACTTAACTTCCCCTTGCCCCAAAATGTTCGTGGCAGTTTAATACTACCCAATATGTGGGAAGATGTGATAGAGGAAATGTTAGGATGGAGAGAAACTTCATGCTTAACCAATTGGGATGAAATGTCTTATTTTTTCTAAATTTTCCAAAAATGCAGACCTTGTGAACACATTTCTGAAGTCCAAGCATGTGAAGGGCTTGGAACTCAGCACTCAGTGTGACCCAGGTTTACCTGCTGGAAGAACTTTCTCAGTTTTAAAGGACTTAAGGCTATAATGCAGAGAACCAGAAACTTCTGAGGTCCCTGTCTTCAATGACGTCATGTGTCTGAGGCATGCAAGTCTCCCTTTATATGGACAGCCATTACCCCTCCATTCAAAAATTTCCTACTAGGCGCTAACTGTGTCGTAGGGGCTGTGAGGGCACAGTCTGGCACCAAGAATGAACCAGAAACATTTTGCCCTCATAGTCAAGTAGAGAAAACTAAAAAGAAAATCAACCAGACATAGTGTGTGATAATGTGATAATTAAGGTATTAAGAGATCCCAGGAGTCGGACAATAAAGTAAATATTTGTGATATTTGCCACCTTCACCTCCATTGTTCACAGTGCCCAATGAGAGACCCCTGACTGTATTTTATGAAAACTGCTCCCTCATGATCAAACACAAGATTTGGGTGGAGTTGCCCCCACTCTTAGCCTCAAGAGTGAGTCCAGGTTAACAAGCCAGGCCACCCGGCCCTTGTTACCCACTCGTCTGGCTAGAGAGTCTGTTCAGGGACAGGCACGCAAGCGAGAAGTCTATTTCTAGGGCTGCTGGGGAAGGGAGTTTGCTCTTTCCTGAGGCAGCACATTGGAGACCCCTGTCTCTTCCCCTGGAGAGTGTGGTGTGAGAATGTGAGGTTGTGGGACCACAGCCATTTGCAATTAGGAGGAAACACTGGAGCTGTTTGTATGTAGAACATGACAGGGATCTTGAAGACCAATCAGACAAGGGAGGCAGAGGGGAATAACAAAGAGAAACAGGGTCCTTGATTTGATCCACTGGCTCAGGCCTCACCTGAAGGCTATTCTACATATGAATTTCCCTAGGGGGTTGCTGAGTGGGAGAGTTGTTTGAATGGGCAAGATATAGAAAAGGTGTCCTTTTATTATGAATTTTTAAAATAAGTGCACTGAAGCAAAGAGACCAATACAACAAATTCTCATGTGCCCACCCCAAAACTAACAAATATTAATATGTTATCATGCTTAATTCAGATATTTTAATTTATTGTTAAAGAAAATAAAACATTATAGATAGAATTTGAAGTTTCCATTGTGGTATTTTTCCATTTCATTCCCCTCTCCCTCCTTCCAGAGGCAACCGCTAACAGGAACTTGGTATGTATCCTTCCCATTGATATGTCTTTATTTATACTAAATAACCATCAATGTTGTTTAGTGTGTGTGGCTGTGTGCTTTTAAGGTTACATCAATGCTATCAAATTAGATATATCATTCTGCATTTGTTTCTTAAGCAATTTTATGTGTTAGGTATCTATCCATGTTGGCGTATATGGATCTAGATTATTTCTTTTTAACTGTTGGACAATTCACATCATAGGAGATGCGTGCCAGAGATATCCATCGTCCTCCTTATGGACAGGTAGGTAGTTTCCATTTTGAAGTTAGTCCAAGTAATGTCTTATAAAGATATTATTTACACATGCAAGAGTTTTTCTGGACTTAGAAGTTGAAGACCTGGACCAAAAGGTGTGAAATTTTCAACATTTCTCAGGGAGGGAGGAAGGGGAGGCAGATAGCACTTTATGTATTAGTAAGGGATATCTCACTATATTTCTATTAATGCTTATCTTTTTTGCCTTAAATTCTATTTTGACTGATAGTAATATAGCTGCAACAGTTTTGTTTTGGTTAATATACACATGGTATATCTATTTCCATCTCTTCACTTGCAAATTTTCTGTCTCTTCATGTTTTAGGTATAATTTTTATATGCAGCATATGGTTGAAAATTTTCTTTTAATACAAACTGAAAGCCTGTCTTCAAATGAACATATTGGTCCATTTAAATTTATTGTGACTGCTGACATTTTGAGCTCATTTCTTTCATCTTATATGTCATGCCTTTTCTTTGTTTCAACCCCACCTACCTTCTTATTTTGCCTTCCATTGTGTTGAGTTGCCTTACTTCCCTTTCTTTTATTTTATTGATATGGAAATTATATATTCTGTTCTTTTTTTGATTTTTAAAACTTTTTTATAGGTATGGGGTTTGTTTATGTTGTCCGGGCTAGTCCCGAATTCTTGGCTTTAAGCAAGCATCCTGCCTTGGCCTCCCAAAGTGCTGGGATTACAGGCATGAGCCACCATGCCCAGCTATACAGTCTATTGTTTTTGTTTTAGAA
>NW_012140080.1:7213259-7244344 GCF_000956105.1 Propithecus coquereli
TTTAAATTTATTGTGACTGCTGACATTTTGAGCTCATTTCTTTCATCTTATATGTCATGCCTTTTCTTTGTTTCAACCCCACCTACCTTCTTATTACAATTTGCCATCTAATGTTGCTCATGAGCAACATGTATTTTATTTTATTGATATGGAAATTATATATTCTGTTCTTTTTTTGATTTTTAAAACTTTTTTATAGGTATGGGGTCTGGTTATGTTGTCCGGGCTAGTCCCGAACTCTTGGCCTTAAGCAAGCATCCTGCCTTGGCCTCCCAAAGTGCTGGGATTACAGGCATGAGCCACCATGCCCAGCTATACAGTCTATTGTTTTTGTTTTAGAATTTACCTTTACAATTTTAACATCATACCTAATTTTATATTTTTCCTAAAAATGTTAAAATTGATCATCCCTCTTTGTTCCTCCTAAAGAAGATACACACCTACCCATGTTTAATTGTTCTCTAACACTCTCCTTTCCAGAATCTGTTGTTGTTTTCCATAATTTTAGACATACTTTATTTAAAATTCCAAATATAGTTATTACATGTTTTTTGCAGTCAGTGCTTCTTGAGCTATTTCAATATACTTCTTTCTCACAATATTTGATTCCTAATCTTTCCTTCTTGTTGAAACTAATTTTTTAAAGTAATTCTGTGTAGGCAAGAGCACTCTCAGACTTTATAGGATCATGTTCAGAAAGTGGATATAGAATTCTAGTTGGCAAGTTACTTTCTTTCGGCGCTTTCACATTATTATTGCTACTGAAATTTATTGTTTTTGAAGAGAAAAATAATACGAGACGTTCCCCCCTTCCCTTAAGATTTGGTCTTTTTATTGATGCTGTAGAGTGTCATTCTGACCCTCCTTGGGACGTCGTATGCTTTTTGACAATTTGGATCTTTAATACTGCAAAATTCTTTACCGAGATATATTTGAATATTGCCTCTGCTTCATTTTCTATATCCTCATCTTCTAAAATGCCTGTTAGACATATGTGGACCCTTTTGTGTATTTCCCCATGTCTGTTAACTGTCCTTCTTTTTCTTTTCTTTTGTATCCTTTCCCCCTCTTCCGACGCTGCATCTTGTGTTGTACTCACGGCCCTATCCTCCAATGCACTAATCTTTTATCAGCTTTGTCTAATGTACTGTTCAACAATCTGAGTGCTTTATTTCAAAGACTGTATTTTTCATTTTATAAGTTCCTATACGTATTAAGATTTTTTTCAAATCCACCTATTTTAAAAGCCATCCAATTCTTCCATTGACAGAGATGCAGAGGACAGGTGAGCAGAGGTTGGGGAGGGGACACCAGAGTGCTGTCATAGAAAAGTCAACTTTCAAAAGTCAGGGGTCGGTCAGGAAAAGGGAAACCTGTTCTTGATGTTCCAGATGTGAGGGATTTAATAGCTGGAAGCAGAGGCTTACAGAACATTGCAAAGGCTGAAGAAAACATTCCTGATACCCTCAGCTCTCAGCACCAAAGTGAGTGGTTTGCAAGAGCTCACACAGAACAGAATTTGAAATTTGGGGGACTCTGAGAGGAGCCAGGGACTGTGTCAGTCTGCAGCAGGAAAGCGGGCAGTTCCCAACAAGCAGCCTCTGGCTGTCTTCAGCAGTCAACACAGGATTTTTCACAGGGACTCTCGGCTTCTCCTCAGGCACCTGTCCCCTCTGCCGTCTGTCCCTCCCCTTCTCCAGCCTGCAGGCCTCATACAAGTTCCTGTCACTGGCATGCTCCAACCTCCGGCCTCACAGGCTAAGGGGCCCTGAGAAGGCAGGCCAGGCTTCTCTGTGATGTAGAGGAGACCAATGAGGAAGTGATGATGGTCCCAGCTAACAGAAATCCAGGATACGGATGTAGGAGGGAAGCCAGGGGAGCATGGTGACCGGGAATCCCAAAAAGGGTTCCCAGAAGGAGGGATTGGTCATCTGGATTGAATGCTAATGGTTTATGAAGATTGGGACAGAAACCAGCAGCTGGCTGGGAAGAAGGTGGCTCAGTCACAAGTGAACCCTTGTCCCAAGCTTGATAAGGGCAGGCTTTGGTGTTGTAGGAACTGGAGTGGCTTTCCCCATGAGGCTCAGGACTCATTCTGGCCTCCCGAAGGGTTCCAGACCTATAAGTCTCCTGATAACAGCAAGACAGGGAGCTGGTTGGCCATTGTGCAGTCCTCATTTATCTCAGCTGTTAGGGGCAGGCCCCAGCACCTTTAGGAACCACAGGGCCTCTCTCACCAAAGCCCAGGCCTCACCCGAGCCTGCCCTGTGGCTCGAGAGCTGAGCGCCAGGCTGAAGAAATGGCCAGGGGGGAAAGAGCTGGCAGCCTGCCTGGGGTAGTTCTGTTGGGAGTCTTCTCTTGCCTCCAGGATCGATTGGGACAAGGCCCAAGGTTGGCAGAAACACGGAGAGTTCTCCTGTGACAGCCCAGTCCATCCCCACCTGCTGGGGAAAGGCGTGGGCAGACTCCAGGCCTCACAGTCAGGCCCCGGAAACGATGACATGGAGATAGGAAGCCCCCTGCCTGGGAGGGGGCCCTGCCATTTTGCAGCCCTTATTTGCCCCCAAGAAAGAAAACTGTGCTGGGAAGGAGTCTGTCCACGGGAGGGGAAGGGAGCAGAGGAAAGAATGAGTTGAGGACAGAATGAATGCTATCTCTCCGCAAGTTTAAGGAAACACTGCCCCAAGTGCCTACTCAAGCAATCAAAATATCAGACCCAGCCCTGGTCCTCGGAATGTCCCCATCCTCGGCTTTGACTGGGCCCGGCAGGACAAGCTGAGCCCCATCCTTGATTGGAACCTCATGCTCAGTTCCGATAAGAGTCCTGCGTGCTCTGTCAGGCTGTGTGAGACCCAGGCTGCACGGAGCTTCCTGGTGACACCAAGGCCTGAGGTTGGGCCGGGCCCAGGGGCAGCAAGCATGAAAGCAGAGTGCACAGAGCCTGTGAGAGCCCTGCCTCTTTGTTTATTCGCATCACAAGCCAAGAAGTACTTAAAACAGGCCCTGACACAAACAAGCACAGTCACTTAACCCCAGGCTATGTCTGGGAATTGAGAGCCAATTCCTCCCACAGCCAAAATGTCCATCACATCAGCAAGTTCCCGGAGTTTGGTATCTTTGCTCCAAAATGCTGTGCGTGGGGCTGCACCACCCTCTGCTGGTCATTCGATTGTTAACACAAGCAGCCCAAGATCCCTTCTGGAAATCGCAGCAGCTCTTCCCAGCCCCGAATTTTCTGCCAGCCAGGCTTGTTTCCACACAATGACTCATAAACGAGATAATGAGGGGCGAGAGCAAGTTAAAATATTTACTATAATTAACATCGGGAGGAAAAACTTATATCTTAAATGACTTGTAGAAAGAATGTGACCTACAGAGGGTTTTGCATTGGTTTAATCCTTTGTATTCCCTATTGATAAAGCACATATTTACATTTGTTTTCTGATCGTACAGAAAATTGATTTCTTGGGAGCACATAACTATAAAAAACATGTTTTTGATGCCATTAAGGAAGTGAACATGTGTCTAGGAATTTCCACACTTAATTGTGAATGCTAAGATACTCACTCATCCATTCATTCATTCCCCAGATTTTCACTGAGATATTTACTAAGTCCTCCATCCAGTGCTTTGGAGGACACAAAAGTGAAAGAGATCAGCACCTTGATATCAAGAAGTTTTATTGTTTGCAAGGAGGTTGTTAAATACTCTAACACATTGACTGCCACACTAGGAAAAAAATTTTTTCTTGGGGCCACGGTGTTTTACTGCAAAAATAGAATGGAAACCTTGAAAACAAAATGATCCTTTCTAATGACTTGATGAAAAATTTGTTATTTTTTTATTGTTTTCTGTGTGTGAGTTTTATGCAACTTGAAAAATAGTTTATGTGGCTCAAGGTAAAGGGATGTGTGAGTTACATATGCCTCACAGGGCCCCGGGCTCAAAACTAGCATGAGTTAAATAGTCACATGGCAGTTAATGTGCTAAACGGGGAAATGTGCTCTAGCAGAAACTATTAGTGCCCAGGCCAGGCTCCTTCACTTTGCAGCGGCTGTAGGCTGGGCTGCTAATGGCTTATGCCTGCCGCCCTCTCCAGACAACTGCTGATGGGTGCCTGGGCCCTCTACCCTTCCCATCAGTGTGGCCTGTAGCCAGTGATTGACAGATGCAGTAGTGATACCCCCCAGACACCTTGCCTCTGGGTGGGGCAACCTCTGTGGTGCACACCAGCACCTCCTGCTGGATCAGGCTGAGGCCGTCTCTGCTGAAACAACATCTTCACCCAGCTCTTCCCTTCAGCCTCCCTTCACGCCTCACTCCCTACCATGCCTCCCAGGGCACTCCCTCCTAAGCTGCCTGCTCACGAATCTCCATGTCAGGCTCTGCTGCTACAGAATGAAGACAAAAACATGTACTATCAACGAGGCCCAGAAAAGATGAAGTCCAGTTTCAGGATCAGGGAACACTTGCCTTAAAGGCCAGGTTAGATCTGGGCATATAAGAGCTATTCATTCATTTCACAAACACATATTGACTGAGCACCTTCAATAAACCCGGCACTCTTCCAGGCCTTGGGGACACAACAGTAGATATGACAGTCATGTTATCACTGACACTTACATTCTAGTGGGGAGGGATAGAAACTGGAAACAAATAATGGACAATAAGATGAATTCGGTTAAGTTCTACAGTGAAAATAAAATATGGCAACCAGTTAACATCACCAGCTCCTCTTGCCTACAATTCTACCCTTAGAAAACCAGGTGATCCATTTATCCAGTTATACCTATTGGAACCTTTCTCCAAATAGTTATAAATCTTTACCTCCAATGGTTACGATTTCAGTCAATGTCAGCTCCCATTGAGTTCCCACTGTGGATACTCCTTGCAAACCATGGCATGGATCACCAAACCTTCTTCAAACACTTCCACAGCCCGCATTTGGGATCCTGGACGTTCTCTGGGCTTTCCAAATAACATTAAAATTTTAAAGCATTTCATTTAGGCTCCGGACTCAGAGCAGAAAGGCCATCCAAAGAACCAGGGATGCTGTAAATGAAATGGACAGGAAGCGAGTCCCTGCCCTTGCTGGCAGTGAATACCTATGGCCACCTGACAGATGCCGCTGGGGACAGGGGAGTGGGCCTTTGTGGGAGCCCCGGGTCGACTCCTCCCGCCAGTTCCATTCTCCATGCCAATGTCCTGGAACCACACCATCCTTTGATCCAGTATGCCTTCCTAAGACCTGAGACCTGCAGCCTTAGGAGCAAAATGTCCTCTTTCTGGCCTATAAGCTCTCAGAGGCAGATATGTGTTTTATTCCTCTTCCTCGGCCCCACGAGCACAACAAAATGCACTTATACCAGAGTTACCCAGTGAAGCTAGTGGAAATAAGTGGATTACAGGGCCTTTATAAAGCCCACTTGCACTCCCCCACCTTACTCCTTAGCATCTCCAGAACCCGGGCCAGCATCCTCCCTCCATCCCGCAAGCCTCTTGCCCTTTCCCTCTGCCCAGCCTGTTCTCCAGCTCGGAGGCTGGTGCTCATGACTGAAAGCTTTTGGGATAGCCAGGCCTGTACAGGAGCCCCAGTGCTTATGAAACCTGACCCAGCTCTTAGCTCTGAGAGACGGATTTGACCATTTCCTCCTGTCTTCTTGCCAGTCAACTCACAATAAAACTTTTCTCACTGCAAACACCTGGTGCTTTGGTGTTTGGATTTCCACTGTGCATAGGCAGATGGACCCAGCTGGATCTGGTAAAACTCTCTTCTACATACTATAAGACATTAAGAAGTAGATGCTTGTACCTATGTTAGAGTAGGAGACTAGGAGACAGGGATGAGAATGGATTCAGGGACTGGAAGATTGGGTGCAGGTGTTAAAGTGAACAACCTGCTAGAAGCTATAATAACTAGAGGGGCTGATAACCTCAGGCAAGCATTGGCTTCAACTGGCTTATCAGCTATCTCTGCCACCTTACACGAACTTTGGCTAGTTATGATATCATTTACGTTGTGGTTTTAACATTTCTCCACCCTTGAAATCACCATGACAGTTCTGAGACAACCATATAAAGTATAAAAATGGGAGGGAACCCGATTCCAGGAATTACTACCCTAATTCTTAGTAAAAGCCAACCCTGTAGCCTTGAACATTCCTCCCCTCAATTAGTAAGACTTCAAAAGACCAAAAACCACTGCCTCCCAATGCAGCCGCTCTTTTCAAGCCTGTCTGCTCTCTCTCTTGAGAGTGTACTTTCGCTCTCAATAAAAAAAACTGTTGCTGCTTTGCTTACGTGGTGCACCCTGAAATTCTTTTCCCAACCATCACCAAGAACCTGGAAAAACCTTCACCCAGAGGCCACTAATGCCTACACATCTCTCCTCAATACAGCAGCTGCAAAGGCAGCCTCTTACTGACGTGCCAACAACTCAGAGACCAATAGCAGCACTATTGTCACTGACATGATTATCTAAAAATATGAACAAATCTCAGGAAAGTTTTTGACAAGAGAGAGTTTAAACCTGCCTTGACTGACAAAGCAGTTACATCCCTGGGAAAATGTAATGGATTTTGAAATTGCGCCCCAATTACTTTGTGTTTAAGTATAAACGAGAGTTGTATTCTTGTTCTAGGTTTAAATGTAAAGCCACACCAGGCCCAGGTTTTAAGTGAAAACTTACATGTTTTTGCCTACATGAAGGCCTGTTAGGATGTGGGAAAGTTGTGAAGGGTGTGGAAAAATTCCCCATAGTGTGGCCCTGCCCTGCATAGTGCAGGATGTCCACTGTCCCTGGCCCCTGCCCAGTAAATGCCAGTCACATCCCAGCCCTAATTGTGATGGTCAAAAATGCCCCCAAAGTTGCTCTTAGAGGTTGTTTTTTCCTTCCTTGAAAAGCACTGAAGCCTTTTTGAAGAAGGATGCCACCTTATGCTTCTGTGTGTCTAATAGCACCCAAGCAGAAAGTTGAGTTAAAAGTACCTTCTTGACTCTGTTAAGCCAATTTTTCAAAGCTGATCTGTTAAGCTGAGTTTGTCTCATCAACACATGCTGAAGGATTGTTCCTATGGTCTGATCTTCCAGGACTCTATGTTTGATGGTGGCTGTGGGGCCCATGACATAGGGCAGCACAGCAGCTACTTAGAGGGCTGGATACACAAAGATGTTCTCTGGGCCAACACCTTCAAATGCCATGTATATTTCCTGGGCATCCCTAATTTTCATCACTTGGTTGTCAGAGCTCATCCCACAAGCCCTTCCCTTACCTCCTATGATTGTCTCTGGGGTTCCCACCCCATCTCAGTGCCTTCACGGTATTACTAACTTTGGAAGGCCCAGGCTTGACTCAAAAGCTGGTGGTACATGGGCTGGGCTGGTTCTGCTGAGAACAGCTGTCCATGGGGAATGGGAGCACACTGTAGGCAGAACATATTCTTAGATGCTTCTGGAAAGGATGGTGTTCCCAGATTCTTGTGGCCCTCTGTGCTGTTCCCCTCCACAACCCATCATTCACCATACCTGGCTGACCTCAAGCTTGGCCCTGGAGGGGTTTCCCTCATCCCTTGCTCTCCACAGCTTCATCTGAGAGCAGGATTCAAAGGGATTCTCTTCCATCAGGAGCTTGCTTCCTGTTGGCATTGCTTGGGGAGCCAAGGGATGGTCTTGGGGATAAATAATCCCTGGTCTCCATTTGCCAGTTTTAGGGATTCTCTAAAAGGCTAATTTACAATCTGATTCTCAGGAACTCTGCTCTACTTTCTAATTTCAGAAATCATGTTGCGTTGTGGTCCTTGAATTGGCATCCTGCCCTTACAGTTTCTGTCCCTTAGCATATCCGAGGTCTCAGCTAGGTGGTTACTTTCCTGACCTCTATTTCTGAAGGTTAAACAATAGAAAGGGGAGAGTAGAAGCCATCTGTTCCTTGCCCCCAGATCTCATTTCTGGGCCTGGAACTCCATCATGGCAACAGGCATTATCTCAGGTAGACAGCAGGGGTAGGGGAGTGTGGGGAGTGGGGGTGAGGGAAGATCTCATTTCCCCCATTTCTTTGATTTCTCTCTGGCTCCAATCATAATTCCTGTCATGTTTTCACCTTCTGCCTTTGTTCATACAAGCTTTAGCTTGAATTGAATTTCCGCAATTGGCTTCCACAATTCTGCAAGATGTTCAGTTTTCTGATTCTTGAATTCTAGACCTTCTTAACAAGATTGAACACTGTTTCCATTCTCATTTCAGGTAGGCCTGCTTGAATCAAACCATATTGACTTCACCAAGAAGTTTGCTAAAGTAAAAAGAAATAGGAGAGGCTAAGCTATAGTGTTTAGGGATATACACTGTCATAATAAAACTTTAAAGAAATTAAGGAAGTGATTACAATAAAAGTCAGGATCGTGGTTAATTTTAGGGGCAGAAACAGGAATGTGATTGGGATGCCACATGAAGAGGCTTCTGAAGTGGCCTAGGAAAGTTCTATTTTTTGACTTGTGTGCTGGTTACAAGGGTATTTACCTTATAATAATTCATTAAAGATATACATTTTTATATAGTTGATATATATAAATTAATTTTACAGTAAAAAGTTAAATGATCCAAACAAAAATCAGAGATTGTTGGACTGGTCTAAAAAATATGATCCAACTTTGGATTCCAAGAACCAAGTAGGTTGAAAGTAAAATAATGAAAAAAAGGTGTATCATGCAAATAGTAATCACAAGAAAGATGAAGTGGCCATACTAATATCAGACAAAATAGAAAGAGGGACATTTTAGGGTCAGTGCATCAGGAGGATATAAAAATTATAAACATATATTAACCTAATACCAAAACACCAAAATACATGAACCAAAACTGACAGAAATGCAAGGAGAAATAGAAGATTCAACAATAATAGTTGGATACTTCAATATCCCACTTTTAATAATAAATAGAGCAACTAGATAGAAGATCAGTAAAAAAAATAGAAGACTTGCATAAACTATAAACCAACTAGACCTAACAACATCGATAGAACATGTCACTCAAGAACAGAATATATACTATTCTCAAGCACACATGAAACATTCCCCAGGACAGATCATATGCTAAGCCACAAAATAAATCTCAATAATCAAAAAGGGTTGAAATAATACAAAATGTGCTGTTCAGCCACAATGGCATAAAATTAGCAGAATGGAAAATCAATAGCAGAATGGCACAATAGTGTAATGGAAAATCAATAGCAGACAAAAACTTGGGAGACTCAGAGACATGTGGCAATACTCCTAAATAACCAATGGGTCAAAGAAGAAATCAAAAGAGTCGTTGGAAACTATTTTGAGATGAATGAAAATAAAGACCAACATACCAAAACTAATAAGATGCAGGTAAAGCAAAATTTAGAGGAGAATTTATAGTTGTAAATGCCTATATTAAGAAAGAAGATTAAAAACTTGTGCATGAATGTTTCAAGCAGCATTATTCATAACAGCCAAAGAGTGGAAACAACCCAAATGCTAACAACTGACAAATAGATAAACAAATGCAATATATCCATATAATAGAATATTATTTGGCCAGAAAAAGGAATGAAGTAATGATTCACGCAAAAGCATGGATGAACATTGAAAACACTGTGCTAGGAAACCATGTATTACATGATTCCATTCATGTAACATGTCCAGAACAGAGAAATCTATAGAGACAGAGAGTAGAATGGTGGTTACTTAGGGCTGAGGGAGGGAGGGTGGAGGGTGGATAAAGGGATGATAGCTAAAGGGTGTGGCGTTTCTTTCTGAGGTGATGAAAATGTTCTAAAATTTACAATTCTAAATATTTACAGTTGAAAATATCTGTGAATATACTAAAAAGGATTGAATTGTACACTTAAAATGGGTGAATTGGTATGTGGATTATGTATCAATAAAGTTGTTTTTTAAAAAGTTTAAAAATGTTGAGAAACATTGCTGTAAGTAGCTTTGAATACATACGAGCCAGACATATTTGAGAGGATCTGTAAATTCAGGTTGAACAAATGATAATAAAATTAAACATCAAAAGTTTAGTTTTTCTTATCTTTATCAAATCTAAACTATATTTTATATGAATACTATCATAGAATAAACTCTTTTATGTTTAATCTGTCTTCAGCATTTTTTATATTTCAATTTAGTTTTTAATAATCGCTATTTTAAAAGTCTGTATACAATTTTAAGGAGTGAATGTGCTAAGGTTTATGTAATAGTTCTCCCTACTCCCTGTAAGAAACTGTCAAACCATTTTCCAAAGTGCTTGTACCATTTTGCATATTCACCTGAAATATATGAGAGTTCCCGTTGCTCCACATCCTCATCAGTGCTCTGTATTGTCAGTTCTTTTAAAGCTATTCTAATAGGTGGATAGTGATACCTCATTGTAGTTTTAATCTGAATTTTCATAAATATGCTGATGGATTTCTTTTCATATGTTTGTATGCTATTCATGTCTTTCCTTCGGTTAAATGTCTGTTCACATCTTTTCCCCATTTTTCTAAAAATTGGGTTATTTAATTTCTTATTGAATAGTGAGTTTTTTAAAAAAAACGTATTCTTCATACAAATCCTTTATCAAATCAAATATGTGATTTACGAATATTTCCCCCAGTTCGTGGCTTGTCTTCATTTTCTTAATAGTATGTTTAGAAAAACTGACATTTTCAATTTTTATGAAGTCCAATTTATTATTTTTTTGTTAATTTTGTTTTCAGAGACAATTTTTGTACAATAGGAAAAAAGGAGATACTGAAGAATTTTGAGCAGAAGGGCAACATACAGAAAGAGACATGAAAACAAAAACTGGTCCAGTTGTAGACAACAATACAAATTGATGTAGAAATAAATCTAGAGTAAAAAAAGATCAGCTGTTACAATGAATTCGGTGTGAAATAAATGAGGATTTAGGTAATTATGGTAACAATTGAAATTACAGCTTATTAAAATTTTCTCTCTCTGCTTAACTAGAATGCACTAATGATTGAGCAGACTTTTAGGGTTAGATGACTTCAAAGGAAAATCAGGAAGCCTCTGACTGGCAACATGAGGCCCAATCTCCCTAATCCCACCTGGCCTGTCGCTCAAATGTGCTTCTTTTTCTTGTATGATAGCATTCCATTAAGTTAGGAAATATAAATTTCCTAGGATGCAATTTAGACATAATGCTTATAATTGTTATCTGCTGATATATCAAAAAACATCCCCAAACTTAGGATCTTAAAATAACCATTATTTACTTAGGTTCAGATTCTGAAGATTGACCATTTGGGCTGGGATCAGCTGGGTGGTTCTTCTGGTTTCTTCTGGGTCCTCTCATGAAGCTATGGATGGCTTTGCTGATCTTGGCTGAGCTCTCTCAGATGTCTGGGTGCCTTGACTAGGATGACTTGTCTCTGCTCCATGTCTTCTTGCATGCTCCACCAGACTGGCCGTGGCTTCTTTGCTCAGCAGGTGGCAGGGTTCCAAGAGAGCTGAAGTATGCAAGGTCTTTTGAGGCCCAGGCTCAGAATTGGCAAAAGTCTTCCGCGGTATTTTGTTGGACAAAATAAGTTAAAGGCAGCCCAGATTTTAGGAGAGCATAAAGAGATAAGAATAATTGTGGCTATTTTTGCAAACAATCTATTTCGATGCCTATCTTCTCACCTGGGATATGGTTATTTTTTGTGACATGCCTTAGAAAGAAAAGCATCCAAGAGATCCCTCTTCTGGGAGTTGATGAGGAAGGAATTATTTCTAAGACAAACTTTCATTAAATTCATTGCTGCAGAATCTGGGGGGCCTTAAAAATGAACCACAGTTTGGACGTAAAGTGGAAATCCCAACTCTTGTTATTTGCTTCCCACGAGGATAAGAACAGCGGCGTTATCAAGTGCCGTACTTTACTACAAATATTAACCAACAACAGTTGACCCTCTCTGGGATTTTCCATTTAGTTATTTCCTGGAAGCTGTTCCCCTAATTTTCAACAGTGCTGTTATCTATGAGATTATCTTTCTTTCAGCTGTGCTGGGTTTTCAGGCGCATTAATATAGCTTAATATCTCTTCCCGTTGCTTCTCTAATTAAAAGCTTGTTGGATTTCCAAAGAAGAAATAGTATATCCAAGTACTGGTAATAAAGACTGCTAATAATCAGGAGAAAACCACAGCAAGGAGCAACATCCACCAGACCTGAGGTATCTTCTGATCAGGCAAAGAAAAAGATGCAAGGGTCTGGGGAGCATTGCTGGGCAGTGACCCGGCTCTGAGAAGCCAACTTCGGCTAGAGGGGCCGCTGCAGAGGGAGGACGGCCAGTGGCTACGGTTCATGTGCCCTGCTCCCAGCTGGATGCATGCATCCCGGGTCCCAGAAGAACGGCTCACGTTCGTCTTTCCAATCACTGCCCGTCTCCTTTCCTGCCACCCCAAGTCTCCTATTCCTCCTCTCCAGGCTGCCTTTGCCCCCTTCGGGGCTCGCAGCAGGAACCGTTCCACCAGTTACGAGAATCCGCCAGGAGATGGCGCCAGCGGTTCGGATTAGGGCGCTTTCCCGGCTACACCGGCCCGGGGGCGAGGGACGACCGGGACTGAAGACAGCCTCTCCTCTCTGTCGCCGTCGTTCTCTCTCCCACGTCTCCATCTTCTCACCCCATCCCCGCCCCACTTAAAATTAGATTCCTTCCAGCAGCGCTTTCTGCGCGATTTTGAAGGTGGAGGAAACGTGTGTGTTTGGTATGGGGCGGTGGAGTGGGGATCGAAGAGGGCGCTTGTGGGTTGGGCGAGAACTTGGGTGGCCTCTCCAGGGCTCAGATTTAGCTCCAGGAGGGCGCAGCAGCGCCAGCCTCTCTCGAGCATCGCCGCCAGGCCCTTGCACAGGAACCGCTAACCATCACTGCGGAAACGGACTCCTCCCTCTCCCGCCATCCTCTCCCGCCCCAATCCACTCTCCTTTTTATGGTTCCATCCTCATCTGTGACACCCTTTTAGCCCCATCATTTCCGGAAGCTAAAACCCGGCCTGCTTTCTCTCGCCCCTTATCCCGCCTGTGACCTTGATGTTACTGCCCCAGGCCGTGTCTGCCGGAGCTCTCCCTTTCCTCTCCTTGCGCCCGGAAGGGGCCGCCCCTGCCGGGGCAACCGGTTAAATAAAACAAACCCGGGAATGAAAACGGGGAAAAAACAAGGAAAACCAAAAAAAACTTTAAAGAAGAAGTGAAAGTAACCAAGCAAAAGGGAAAGAAACGAATCCCGGGAAAACAACCGCCGGCAAACAAGGGGGAATTTGCCCCAAAGGGGAAAATTGGCAAACGCCCGAAAAAATTGTGGGTGGTAAAAACCGGAAAAGGAAGGGAAGTTGCCCCCGGCAAACGAAGGGGAAAAGCCAAAGAACCCGCCAAAAAACCCGGAAAGCCCAAGAAGCCCCCCCCAAAAAAAAAATAATTAACCCCCCAAGAATAAATAGGCCGAACCTGAAAAACCCGGGAAAAAAAAAGCCGCAAAAAAAAAAAGGCCTTTTGAAGAACCGCCTGGAAAAAGTAATGAAAAGGGAAAGCCGCCCGGGAAGGGGGAAGAAAAAACCGAACCGACCGGGCCGCAACCAAGAAGGTGGGGTCCCCCCCTAAGGCCAATGAAAACCAATAGGGGGAACCAACGAACCCTAAAAAAAATTGGGGAAGGAAAAAGCAACAATTAACCCAACGGGTTGAACTGGGCTTTCTTTTCCAGACCTCTGTACAAAAATACATTGCTATGCTATGATCCTTCTGAAGTAAACTAGAAGTATAATATTCATTTATTTCATAAACAAATAAAATAATTGAATTTACATGCCAAAGCACTGTTCTAAGATTTTCATAAAGATTTTATCTTTCATCTTCCCCAAAGCCATATGTAATAGAGACCTTTTGGTTTTGTTTTTAAACCCTTATTTTTTCAGATAAGGACACAGAAGCTCAGGGAGGATAAGTAACGTCCCAAATATCACACAGCAGGTGAGGAATGTCAAGATTTTAATGTGGAGCTGCAAGATGTCAGAGCCCAAGTTCTTAACCATAAACTGTACTGTTGTTATGTTATCTTGTCATATTTCCAAAGAGTAATAGAAAGTAATAATTACTCACCTTTTATATATATCCAGTAGCTAAATGTACCTTTATTTGCAAAATATTCATTATAAAATTTTACAAAATTTTTCCTTTTGTGGAGACTTTTGGGACACACTGTATTATAAAACGACAGCAGTTAAGATGGACTGGTACTGGTCCACAAACTAACTGATGCAACAGCATAGAATGTGCAGAAACAAACCCAAATACATATAGATACTTACTATATTTTAAATTAGGTATTACAAATTGCTGGGGGAAAATGGATTAGGCTATTGGTATTGGGACAATTGGGTATTCATGTGGGGGAAAAAGAAGAAGTTTGGATCCCTCCTTCACATTTTATACTGTAATAAATTAGTTTGATTAAATATTAATATTCGGGTAACAAAGCTACAGAAAATTTTGAAATAATTCTGTTGTATGTCCTTAGAGTGTCATTTTTAAGTATGAACAAAAGCCAGTATTAGTAATGGAAAATGTAGATAAATGCAATTACATAACAGCAATACATTTTTATATGGCAAAGTAATAAACACAGAAACAACCGCTAAAGTGAGAAAAATTTTGCAGTTCAAATCACAAAATTTTACTATATTGTAGGCTAATTTTTTTACTATATAAAGTACTCCTACAAATTAGTAAGAAAAGAGCAAATAACCCAATTGAGAATAGGCAAAGGATATGATCAGTGGTTCATAAACAGGGAGATAGAATGGAGAATATTACAAAGAATAGATTAAATTTGCTGCCCTTGCATTGCTCACTTTATACTGAGGTTAGGAAAGAAGATTCTCCCGATGGGTGTTCTTCACCTGCTGCTTGTTTTTCTTATGTCCTTATTCTCTTTTCTCATGATGGTTTTCTCCCTTCCTCCTCCTTCTACTCTTCTTATTCTTTAATTGTGATATAAGTAACTTACAACAAAATGCACAGATCCTATATTCATTATGCATAACAGCCAAGTAGCTGTGTTAGGAAATGCCCATCTGTTCTCCAAAGTGATCGTACTATTTTTTCAGCAACACATGAAATTTCTAGTTGCTCTACATCCTTCTCACCATTTAATGTTATCAGTCCTTTTGATTTTGACCATTCCAGTGGGTTTGAAATAGTGTTTTACTATAGTTTTAATTTACTTTTCCCTGATGACTGATATGGTTGAACACATTTTCATGAATGCATTAGTCATTCCTGTATCTTCTTTGAAGTGTCTGTTAAATTTTTGGCCCATTTAAAAATTGACTCGCTGATTGTCTTACTGTAATTTATGTAAGATTTTTATATATTTCAGATGCAAGTCCTTTGTCAGATATAGGTACTGCAAATATTTTACCTAGTCTGTGTCTCATCTATTCATTTTCTTAATGTTCTTTTATAAGTAAAAAATTTAAATTTTGACCAAGTCCAATTTATCCTCTTTTTTTGTCATGATTAGTACTTTTTTGTCCTATCCAAGAAATATTTGCCCACTCAGAGTTGCAAAGATATTCTCCCATGTTTTCTTCCGAATCTTTATTGTCTAGGTCTCATGTTTAAGTCTATCATACCTTTTAAATTAATTTTTATATAGGGAGTGAGGAGGTCAAAGTTCATTTTTTTCTTTTCAGATATCTAGTCTTTCTGCTGATTCCTTTATAACTATTCATATTTTTTCTTATGTTTTCAAAAAGCATTTATTGAAATGTAGCAAACACAACAGAAAAGTACATAAATCATAAATGTATATATTGATGAATTGTGATAGTCATGTGATCACCACTCAGTCCATGTACAAGAATATGACGAGCACCTTAGGTGCTATCTCTATGTCCTTTTGTGATAACTTCCCTTGCTCTTCTCTCCAGAAGAAGCTACTACTATGGCTTTGAACATAGGGATTTTTCAAACTCTTGCTATTTATATAAATAGAATCATATGGTATATATTATTTTATGTCTATTTTACTCAACACTATATACCAGGTCCATGTTGCATGTAGAAATAGTTTGTTCATTTTCATTGATATGTAATATTTCTTTTTATAAATATACCACAACTTATTCATATATTCTATTGTTGATGAATATTTAGGTTGTTTCTAATTTTTGACAACTACAAATAATGCCGACATGAACATTCATATACATGTCTTTTAGCGTGTATACATGTACACATTTCTGTTGAGCATATGCGTAAGAGTGGAATTCTTGGGTCATGGAGTATGCATATGTTAAACTTTAAGAGATACAGCCAAATTCTATTCCAAAGTGTCTGTACGAATGCACACTCCCATCAACAGCATACAAAATATATAATTGTTTTATTTTCCTCACCAACGCTTAGTATTATCAATCTTTTAAATTTTAGCTATCCTGTGGGTATGTGGTGGCATATTTTCTTATTGTTTTAATATTTGTTCCTCTGTTGAATAATGATATTGGATATCCTTTTTATGTGTTTACATGGACATTTGAATATTCCCTTTGTCAAGTGCCTGCTCAAATCTTTTATCTATTCTTCTGTTGAGTTTAAAGTCTTTCTTATATATAATTAGAGCTGTTTTAAAAAAATAATTTCTAGATACAAATATCTTGGAAGTTACATACATTTGATAATACCTTCCCCTCTATATGGCTTCCAATTTCACTCTCTTGGTGTAATCTTTTGATGAAGAGAAGTTCTTAATGTTAGTGTAGTCCAACTTATCAATCATTTCTTCTGTGGTTAGTACTACTGGGGCTCTATTTAAGAGGTTGCAGTCTACCCCAAGTTCATGAATATGTTCCCCTATTTAAAATAGCTAATATCTTTTTGATTTTTTTAGATGATTTACATTTAGGTTTTTGATTCATCTCAAATTAATACTTGCATATGATGTGAAGCTGAGGCCGAGGTTTATTGTTTTCCATATGGCTATTCAGTTGACCCAGCACCAGCCACAGTGCTACTGTATTAGTTTCCTGTTGCTGCTGTAACAAATTTCCACAGACTTGGTGACTTAAGCAATAGAAATTTATTATTTCATAGTGCTAGAGGCCAGAGTCCAAGATTAGTATCACTGGGCTGACATCAGGTGTTGGTTTTCTGCACTCCCTCCAGAGGATCTAGGGGGATCCTTTCCTTGCTTCTTCCAGCTCTGGTGGCCGCCAGTATTCCCACTTGTAGCCACATCATTCCCTGCCTTCATCTTCATATTATCTTCCCCTCTGTGTGTGTAACCTCCCTTTGCCTCTCTCTTTATTTTTTATTTTAACGTTTATTTATGCATTTTAATTGACAATTAAAAGTTGTGTATATTTATCATGTACAACATGTTTTGAAATATGTATATATTATGGAATGGCTAAATTGAGCTAATTAACATATGCATTACCCCACATATTTATCATTTTTTATGATGATAACACTTTAAATCTACTCTCTCAATAATTTTCAAGAATATAATACATTGTTATTAACTATAGTCACCATGTTGTACAACTGCTCTCTTCAATTTACTCCTCCTATCTGAAATTGTGCATCCTTTGACCAACATGTCCCCAATACCCCTTTGCCTCTCTCTTACAAGGACACTTTTGATGGCATTTGAAGTCTGCCTGGACAATCGAGGATAATCTTCTCATCTCAATGTTCTTAATAATGTTTGCAAAAACTTCACCATATAGGGTAACATTCACAGGCTCCAGGGATCTAGATCTGATACCTTTGGGGGAGCCATTTATCAGTTTATCATAGTCACCAACTGTCATAAATCAAGTATCCATATATATGTGTCTGGACTTATTTATTCAATTGATCTATTTGCCTCTCTTTGTGCCATTATCACATTATTGTGCTTTTAATATGTTGTAATTTTATTATATTTCTTGATATCAGATAGTGTAAATCTTCCAGTAATTTATATATTTTTTAGTGTTGCCTTGACTTTTTTATCTTTGCATTTCTTTATAAATTCTAGAATCAGCTTATTAGTTTCCTCAGAAACACAGGCTAGGTTTTTGATTGAAATTTCTTTGCATCTATAAATCCATTTGGGGGTAACTGACATCTTTAATAATGTTGAGTCTTCTAATCCATGAACATGGTAATATTCACTTATTTATGTTTTTTTTTTATTTTTTCAAAATATTATGAGGGTACAAATGTTTTTTGTTACATGTACCAATTTTGTTATGCTTGAGTCAGGGTTATAAGTATGCCCATCACCTGGATAGTGTTTATTATACCCATTAGGTAGATTTTCACCCATCCCCTCCTCCCCCTCCAATCCGCTTGATTTTCACTGAGTTTTACTTCCCTCTGTGCACATGTGTGCTCACCAGGTAGTTCCCATTTAATAGTGAGTACATGTGGTGTTTGTTTTTCCATTTTTTAGATACTTAGTATAATGGCCTCCAGTTCCATCCAAATTGTTGCAAAAGGCTTTAATTCATCCTTCTTCATGGCAGAGTAGTATTCCATATATATTTATACCACATTTTGTTAATCCACTCATGAGTTGATGGTCACTTGGGTTGACTCTGCATCTTTGCAATTACGTATTGTGCTGCCATAAACATTTGAGTGTAGTTGTCTTTTTGATAAAATGATTTCTTTTCCTTTGGGTAAATACTCAATAGTGGGATTGTGGGATCAAATGGTAGGTCTACTTTTAGTTCTTTGAGAAATCTCCATATTGTTTTCCACAGTGGTTGTACTAATTTGCAGGCCCACCAATAGTGTATAAGTGTTCCTTTTTCTCTGCATCTATGCCAGCATCTATTGTTTTTGGTCTTTTTAATAAAAACCATTATAACTGGGGTAAGGTGATATCTCATTGTGGTTTTAATTTGCATTTCTCTGATGATTAGTGACATTGGGCATTTTTTCATATGTTAATGGCCATTTGTCTATTTTCTTTTGAAAAACTTCTGTTCATATCTTTTGCCCACTTTTTAATGGGATTGTTTGTTTTTTCCTTGCTTACTTGCTTGAGTTCTTTGTAGATTCTGGTTATTAGCCCTTTATCGCATAGATAGCTTGCGAATATTTTCTACCGTTCTGTAGGTTGTCTATTTCCTTAGCTATGCAGAAACTTTTTGATTTAATAAAGTCCCATTTATTTATTTTTGTTGTCGCTGTGATTGTCATTGGGGTCGTCTTCATAAATTCTTTGCCTAGGCCAATATCTAGAAGAGCTTTTCAAACACTTTTTTCTAGAATTCTTATGGTTTCATGCCTTACATTTAAGTCTTTTATCCATCTTGAATTAATTTTTGTGAGTGGTGAGAGATATGGATCCTGTTTCATTCTTCTGCATTCTTCTGCATGCAGCCATCCAATTTTCCCGGCACCATTTATTGAATAGTACTGAACCGAATAGTACTGAATTGAAAGTGAAATATACACTTTCCCCCAGGGCATATTGTTGTCTGCTTTGTCAAAGATCGGTTGGCTGTATGTGAATGGTTTTATATCTGTGTTCTCTATTCTGTTCCATTAGTTTATGTCAATTTTTGTGCCAATACCATGCTATTGTGATTACTATAGCCTTGTAGTGTAGTTTGAAGTCTGGTAATGTGATGCCTCCGGATTTGTTCTTTTTGCTTAAGATTGTTTTGGCTATTCAGGCTCTTTTCTGGTTCCAAATGAAGTGTAGAATTATTTTTTCTAGATCTGTAAAATATGACTTTGGTATTTTGATGGGGAATGCATTGAAACTATAAATCACTTTGGGTAGTATGGACATTTTAACAATGTTGATTCTACCAATCCATGAGCATGATGTTTTTCCATTTGTTTGTGTCATCTGTGATTTCTTTTCTCAGTGTTTAGTAGTTCTCTTTATAGAGATCTTCCCCCTCCTTCATTAAATATACTCCTACGTATTTTATTTTATTCGTAGCTATTGTGAATGGTATTAAATCTTTGATTTGACTCTCAGCTTGACTGTTATTGGTGTATAGGAATGCTACTGATTTGTGTACATTGATTTTATAACTTGAGACTTTGCTCAATTTATTTATCAATTCCAGGAGTCTCTTGGTGGAGTCTTTGGGGTTTTCTAGATATAAGACCATATCATCAGCAAAAAGCAATAGTTTGACTTCCTCCTTCCTGATTTGAATACCCCTTAGTTCTTTCTCTTGCCTGATTGCTCTGGCTAGGCCTTCCAGCAATATGTTGAATAGAAGTGGTGACAGTGGGCACCCTGTCTTGTTCCTGTTCTTAATAGGAATGCTTTCAACTTTTCCCCATTTAATATGATATTGGCTGTGGGTTTGTCATATATGGCTTTTATAATCTTGAGATATGTTCCTTCTGTGCCTAGTTTTTTTTGGGGTTTTAACATGAAACAGTGCTAAATTTTGTCGAATGCTTTCCCCACATCTATTGAGATGATCATATGGTCTTTGTTTTTGCTTCTGTTTATGTGGTGAATCGCATTTATGGATTTACATGTGTTGAACCATCCTTGCACCCCTGGGATGAATCCCACTTGGTCATGGCAAATTATTCTTTTGATGTGCTATTGAATTTGGTTTTCTAGTATTTTATTGAGTATTTTTGCATCTATATTCATAAGGAATATTGGCCTGTAGTTTTTTTGTTGTGTCCTTTCCTGGCTTTGGTATTAAGGTAATATTGGCTTCATAGAATGAGTTGGGGAGGATTCCCTTCTTCTTGATGTTATAGAATCATTTCTGCAGTATGGGGACCAGCTCTTCTTTGTGGGTCCGATAAAATGTGGCTGTGAATCCATGTGGGCCAGGGCTTTTTGTTGTTATTGTTGGAAGATTTTTTTTTTTTTATTACTGCTTCAATCTAATTGCTTGCTATTGGTCTGTTCAGGAGTTCTATTTCTTCCTGATGAGTCTCGGGAGATTGTGTGTTTCCAGGAATTTGTCCAGTTCCTCTATGTTTTTGAGTTTATGTGCATAGAGATTTTCATAGTATTCACAGATGGTATTTTGTATTTCTGCAGTATCAGTTGTAACATCTCCTTTTTCATTTCTTATTGACCTTGTATGAGTCCTTTTTCTTCTATTTCTGTTTAATCTAGCAAGGGGTCTATCAATTTTGTTTATCTTATCAAAGAAACAGCTTTTTCTTTGATTGATCCTTTGTATTGTTTTGTTTGTTTTACATTTCATTTAGTTCTGCTCTGACCTTAGTTATTTCTTTTCTTCTGCTGGTTTTGGATTTGGTTTGCTCTTCCTTTTCTAGTTCCTTGAGATGTGTCATTAGATTGTTAATTCGTGATCTATCTGTAGGCATTTCAGGCATTTCAGGGTATGAATTTTCCCCATCAGACTGCTTTTGCTGAATCCTATAGATTTTGATAGCTTGTGCCCCATTTGTCATTCACTTCAAGGAATCTTTTGATTTTCATCTTAATTTTATTATTGACCCAATAATTATTCAGCAACAGGTTGTTTAATTTCTATGACTTTGTGTAGAATTGTGTGTTTCTCCTGGAGTTGATTTCTAGTTTTATTCCACTGTGGTCTAAGAAGATACATGGTATGATTTCTATTTTTTTTTTTAATTTGTTGAGACATGTTTTGTGGCCTAAAATATGATCAGTCATGGAGAATGTTCCATGTGCTGATGAGAAGAATGTATATTCAGTAGTTTTTGAATAAAATGTTCTGTAAATGTCTGTTAGGCCAAGTTGTTCTAGAGCCCATTTAAGTACTGTGTTTATTTATTTTATGCTTGGATGATCTGTCCAGTTCTGTCAGAGGGGTGTTGAAGTCTCCCGAAATTATAATGCTGCTATTTATCTCTTTGCTTAGATCTAGTAGAGTTTGCTTTATAAATCTGGATGCTCCTGTGTTAGATGCATAAATATTTAGGATTGTTATGTCTTCTTGTTGAATTGCTCCCTTTGCCATTATATAATGACCATGTTTGTCTTTCTTTACTATTGTTGATATAAAGTCAATTTTATCTGATACGAGAATTGCTACACCTCCTCTCTTTTGGTTTCCATTTGCATTCAATATTTTTTTCCATCCTTTCATGTTGAGTGTGTGTGCATCCTTGCAGTTTAGATGTGTCTCCTGGAGACAGCAGATAGTTGGGTTGTATTTTTCATCCATTCATCCAGCCTATGTCTTTTGAGTAGCACATTCAAATCGTTAACATTAAGAGATAGAATTGATATGTGGGATGCTGTTTTGTTCATTGTGTTGTGTAGTACCTTTTTGTTTTGTTTCTCTTCTTGTGCTATTGTTTTATAGGAGTTGTGAACTTTAACTTTATTTGGTGCTTTTATACTGGTGAGTATCTATTGTGCTGATTTGTGTATAATGAAGTTCTGAGTATTTCCTGCAGGGCAGGTCTGGTCATGACAAACTCCCTCGGTATTTGCTTGTCTGGAAAAGACTTAATTTCTTCATCAATTGTGAAACTTAGCTTTGCAGGATGCAAAATTCTAAGCTGATAGTTGTTCTGTTTAAGAAGATTGAAGATGGGGCCCCACTCCTTTCTTGCTTGTAGGGTTTTCACTGAGAATTCTGCTGTTAGTCTGATGGGTTTCCTTTGTAGGTCAGTCTAGCTGCCTGTAGTATTTTCTCCTTTGTTTTAACTTTGGCCAGGTTGATTACTATGTGTTTTGGAGATGTTCTATTTACTATGAATCTTCCTGGAGTTTGATGACCATCTTGTATCTGGATGTCTGTATCTCTGGTGATACTGGGCAAGTTTTCCTGAATAATTCCCCAAATAGAATGTTCATGCTCTTAGCTCTTATTTCTTCTCCCTCAGGGATACCTATAATTTGTATGTTAGTTCACTTCACATAGTCCCATATCTCTCTGAGTGATTGCTCCACCTTTTTGGTTCTCTTTTCTACCTCTTTAAATGACTGGATTAGCTCAAGAGCCTTGTCTTCAAGCTCTGAGATTCTTTTTCCTCTTTGGTTTAGTCTATAGCTAATGCTTCCTGCTGTGTTCTGAAATTCCCTAAATGACTCTTTCATTTCTTTGAGTTCTATTACATCCTTCCTTATGTTGTCTAGTTCTTTAGTGATTTTTTCCTTAATTTCCTGAAGTATTTTTTGGCCTCTTTTTGTTGGTTTTCAACTTTCTCTTCAATTCCATTCTTCTTATTTGCCATCCATATTCTGAATTCCATTTCTGTCATTGCAACAATTTTCTTGTAGTTTGGGTTCTCTACTGTGGCTCCATTGTGATCACTTAAGGGTGTTGATCTATTTTGATTTTTCATGTTGACAGGGTTATTTTGCTGGTTTCTTCTTATCTGAAACCTCTTTTCTTGACTTGGGGCTAACAGGTTTGCAGGGCACCGGTTCTTTGCTGGGACTCTCCTGCTTAATTAGAAGAAGGGGAGGTCCCTAAATGGTGCTTTTTAAACCTACTCTGGAATGCTGATGTGGCAGGGGAAGGGCTTGTGCACTAGAAGCCTGTAATGCAGCTGTTCTGATTTGATCTGTTCACCTGTGATTGCCTCTGTTCATTGTGCTGGATGCTGTTTGTGCTGGGTGTTGGGCTGTTCACCAGATAGTTGTAGGATACTCTAGTCAGGAGCTGAACATGACCCTCTTTACTGAGGCTGGTTTGGGGACTGCTCTGCCCAGGGTCTCCCCACAGAGGTGACATTGGCAGCTAGGTGAGGCTATCCAGGCAGTGGTCATGAGTTCCCAGGCTGTGGGTGTTTGCTCAAACCAGGTCCCAGTGTACTGGCAGCTTGAGACTGGGTGGTCCCCGGCAGGGCATTGCACTTTGGAGCAGTTCCTATAGCAGTGGGGGAGGATCCAGGGTGGGGTCTCGGGGCCCAGATGTGGTGCTAGAATCTTGGGGTGGTGTTCCAGGCCTGGAGGAAGCTCTGGAGACACAGAAGTGGAGGCTTGGGCTCTGGTATGTGAGCCTCTGAGCCAAGACTGGGGAGGAGCCAGAAGCAGGGCTTCTGAGCAGGGCCTCAGAGCCAGGAGCAGGGCAATGGGGGCCACGGGGTTGATCTGACCTGGAGAGCAGGGTCAGGGCTGAGCAGACAGCAGGCAGTTGGGACCTGGAGAGTGCAGTCAGGGCCAAGCAGGTGGCAGGCTGTTCTACAGGCTTGGGGACCGGATGCCAAGTCAAGAGGGAGGAAGTCAATTCTAGCATCCAGGGACCACAGAATTCTCCCCACACACCCCAGGAGCCACTGAAGCAGTTGCCCAAAGTCTCCCAGATCAGAATCTGTATGCTCAGATCCTGTTGCACTGTTGGGGAGAGATGCTTGGCTTCCAGTCACTGGGTACAGCTTAGAGGAGGCTCCCATTGGTCCCCTCCCTCCCCAGCCCAGTGGGGCAATGTGAAGGCCACAGCCACAAAGCTGAGTCCCGTGCTGATCTGGCACCATGCACCCAAGAGTTCAGGATGGCTCTAGCTGCTGTGCAAACCCCACTACACCTTTTGTCTGGTGCAATGACTCTGCGTAGACTCCATGTAGGTCACCAATCTGCGGCAGCAGAGAGAGCCCTCTCACAACTTGGCCACAGTGCCTGCAGGGTGAGCATGTTGCCCCAGTGCTCTATCCTGCTAATCTTCCCCTCACGTGCTTTGATATTATCAAATATATTACTCCGTCACCTTTTTTTTTTTTTATCCACACAGAGAGTCCCATGCTGCTTCTCTGTGGTTTTACAATGTTCTTTCAGAGAATAGCTATCTGTAAATAGGCACCTGCTTCCCATGTACTCTTCTTTCCTTGGGAGCCACAGGTTAATGGGCTTCTTCTAACTGCCATTTTTTTCCTTCCTGATGTCTCCTTTTGAGGTGGCTTTAGGATAAATTAATTCTTCAGTGGCAGTGGCCAGACCCCAGGCCTATTCCCACTGGTGGCCACAGGGAAACTTTCCTCAGGCAGAGAGGCATGCTTGCAACTTGCTTAGTGCTGACTTCCTTTCCTGAAGCAGCAGCATGTCCATGGACCGACCAGTGGTGCAAACTGGCGGCAGTGGTGCTTGCTTGGGGCTGGGGCTGGGGCTGGAGCCAGGGAACAGGCATGGGTGGCCTCACTCTATTTATATTTTTAAAAATATTTTTCAGTAATGTTTTATAGTTTTCTGTGAAAAGGTAATATATTTTATTAGATTTATTTCTCATATTCAACCTTTTGATATTTTGCAAATAATATCATATTTAAAAATTTATTTTCTAATTATTGCTTGTCTAAAGAAATATAATTAATTTTGCACAAAACATTGTTGATTTATTTATTAAACATTATAAATTATAAGTTTATTGATTTTCTACATATAATCATGTCATCTGCAAATATCAACTTATTAAAATGAAAGTTTATAGTATATATAGTACTAAGGGAAATTAGTACTTTTACTACTTCTTTGTTAATGCAAGGACCTTAGAGTTGTTTTCATGGATTTTAATTTTACATACCTATTAATCCCTATATACAATTACTATTTTGATATATTCAATATTTACTTAGGTTCACCCTCATATTTACCTTTCTTTTGTTCTTTCATTATTTCCATGATTAATCTGAGATCATTTTCCTTACCTTTGTTGTTCCATTTATTGCAGATCTGCTGCTGATGGATTCTCTCAGTTTTTCATAGCCTGAAATATCTTTTTTCAAAAATTTCTAAAGGATATTTTTGCTGGGAATGCTAACTTAGTAGTTGTTTTCTTTCAGCACTTTGAAGATGTTATTCTATTGTCTTCTGGATTCCATTATTTCCATTGAGAAGTAAGCTGTAATTCGTATTTGGCTTCTTTGAAGACAATGTCTCCTTTTTCTTCTGGGTACTTTCAACACATTTCTTCTGTTTATTTTTTATTTTTTCAGCAGACTTCTTTTTTTGCTATGTATTATTTTATGTTTCACTTTTGATATTTTTCTGATTTATTATCAGTTTACTATTAATAATAATCTCTTTCTCTCTCCCTCTTTCTATGCACACACACACATATATTATCTTTATATATATGTCTACGTATAATTATTGCCCAAGAGAGAATACAGGAAAAAAATGGTACTGAAGCAATACTTGAAGTGATACTAGATAGAAATTCTCTAAAACTAACAAAAGACATCAAGCCACAGATTTAAGAAAGACCATAAACCCCAAGAAGAAAAATATAAAAAAACCCCAAATATAGGTATCTATCTCTATATCTATACACACACACACACACACATTCCCATGGTTTGCTGTTAGACACGTCTGTTGAGTTTTTAATATCACTTTCATATGTTAAATTCTATTTTTTCTATTTACCATTTACAGTTCTCTAATGAAAACTATCATCTTTTCATCTAATTTCTGGAGCCCTAATAATAATTTATTATATTTTATAGACCATGTCTGCTAAAACCAATATTGAACCACATGTGTGTCTGTGTTTGTTATCTGTTTTTTCCCTTCCTGGTCTAAATTGCCTAGCTTTATTTCCTGATGTAACAATAATTTTTGACTAAATCCTATTTTGAACATAAAAATATTGTAGAGATGCTCTGGATGGTTTTATTTATGCCTAGAAAGGGCTCATTTTGCTTCTGGCAGGCAGTTAGGGTAGGATACAATAATTTTAGTGCAAGCATCTAATAAGATATTGAGTTGATTTAAAGCTGGGCTTCAGTCTTTGCAGGGGATGATCTGTTTCTGGTTTATCCCTAGTTCTACAGCATAGATCCATTAGGGGTCTCAACTGAAATCCTGAGGTATTTACCAGGACTCCTTCTCTAGTTATTTTCTTCAAGTCTTGTAAGAATGTAGGAAATCCTTGCTCAGGCTCTCTGTCTCCTAGCACCACTTGTGAATCATCAAACTCCTTGCTCACTTCTTTATAAATTTCTTCTCTTTGGGATCTTGGTTCAAGTTTTCACTGCCTTTTTAGCTCTCTAGTATTTTCAAATACATATTTTAAAAACACATTACCAAGCATTTCCAGTTGCTTTTTGTGGGAGAGTTGATTTGAAACCAGCCATTCTGTAATTACCAGAAGCATAAATCTCTGATTACTAATCTTTGAAGTATATACAGATTTTCTGGACCAGCTGTTTATAAGAACCTTGTTGTATTAGTTCACTTGGTGTTGCTATAAAAGAAATACCCAAGGCTGGGTAATTTATAAAGAAAAAAGGTTTATGTAGCTCATGTTTCCGCAGGCTGGGTAAGAAGCATTGCACCAGCATCTGCTTCTGGTGAGGGGTTCAGGAAGCTTCCAATCAAGGAAGAAGGCAACAGGGAAGCAGGTGTGTCAAATGATGAGAAAGGGAGCAAGAGAGGGAGGAGATGGTGCCAGGATCTTTTAAACAACCAGCTCTTGCATGAGAACAAAATAAACTGAAAACTCACTCATTATTGTGGGCATGGCACAAGCCATTCATGAAGGATCTACCCCCTCATGACCCAAACACCTCCCACCAGGCCCCACATTCAACACTGGGGATCAAATTTCAACATGAGATTTGGAGGGGCCAAATAGCCAAGCCATATCATTTGTATAGAAGAATACTCAGGGCTCCGTGTCAAGCTAGGTGAAATTTTATGACCCAGGGTTTGGTGCATAAGTTCATCTAACTTTATTTCTTGTCCATAAACTGGATAGAAATCTGTGGGATTTTTCTTTTTCCCCACTGCTGCAGAGAAAGTGTTTATGGCTCCTGTGTTTATATTTCTCATGCTTATTTTTACTTTATGACGACTTCCAGGAAGATGAATGGAGAAATTCTAACTTTATAATGCTATCTTTAAATCAGAAGGCTGACCTCATTTTTATTTTAAATGGATCACTCTGGCTATTGTGTGGAATATTATTTCAAATAGCCAAAGACTGGAATGAACCTGAGTGTACATGAATACAGGATGGTTAAATAAATTATGATAAATTTATTTAATAAAACATCATGGCAATTAAAAATAATTAGGTTTCTTTGTAATGACATGGAACTATTCCAAGTGTTATTAGGTGAAAAAAGGAAGGTATAGAACAATGTGTGTGGTATTTCTGCTACCATTTATGTGAAACAAGAATATGCATACATATTTTTGTAAATGCATGGACTGTCTTTGGAATAATACACAAAAACTAGTAGAAGTTACCAGAAAAGCTACTTCTAGGGGATGGAACAAAGTCACTGGGGGACAAGTCCAGGATGGACATTAAATTTTCAATGCATATCCTCCTGTATCTTTTGGATGTTGTATTGTGGTCATATTTTACCTATTCAAAAATGTAAACAAAAATGTTTTTTAAAAGAAAACATTTACTTTACAGCCCTCCAGTGATATAATTTTCATTTATGGGCATTGCTAAGCTACTTATTTCTTCTGTTATTTGTTTATTAAAATATATATTTGATAGAATTATAATTAGAGAATTTTGTTTCTTTTTCTTAATATAATAACATTTTTCATATCCTTATATTGCCTTCAAAATTATTATTTAAAAGTTTTATGTAATATTTTGTTTAGTTCAAGTATCATAATTTATTTATTCTTTCCCCAATGTTGGTTGTTTCTATATTTACATATTTCCTTATAATGTGTAACATGGTTATGAGCATCTTTGTGACTGTGTAGACAATTGGTCCCCATAATTAGCTCTTATGCTTTCTGGTTATTTGATAAGGTTGAATGTAAATAAAGCAAGCACTATATGGAGTTGAAAAAAGGTCAGAAATGATAATAGGTGATCCTTTGAGATACCCTTAACAAGCACGGCAATTTTCATTCATCCTAACATTTGCCAATATAGGTAAAACAAACAGAATTGTTACTCTTTAAATATAGATACAGTAAAAATTGAACTCATAGGAAACAGTGCACTTAAAGAATCATTAATTATTACCTAATTACTTGCACCACTGTGGTACAGACAGAAAAGTACTCTGCGATGATGAAGCTGTCAATTACAGTTGATAATTAAGGGGCCAGGTGCATATTTAACTTAACAAGATAAATATCTGCCCAGATGTTGTTTGTCTGCTGCTTCATTACCAGGTAGGTTAGAAGATTTTCATAAACTAGAAAGACTATTAAATGCATAACCTTGCTACATCAAGAAACCTTTAACAAATCTGTTACTATAGCCAATATTGAAGAAGGCTGTTCCTCCGACTTTCTAGAGAGTTGCAGAATTGAGCACATGTATGTAATACCATCTTTGCAGATTTTCAGTGAAATGGCTATTTGAATATAAAAGAGGGCAAAAATACAATAGCACTGGGAACTAGAGACATTGTCTCCCCATGCCAGAAACACGAAAGAATTTTATGCACGATTTAAAATGCCAAATTAAAAGAAGACAACAAAGAATCTGTCCATGTCTGGATTATTCCAAGGAAATAAAAATCACTGGATGTAAGAAATGAAGATTCTGCCAGAATTATAGCCAGATATCCTAAATTGAAGGGGAAAGGCTGGGAGGAAAGGACTGGCTGCAGGAAAAAGGAAGTCGGCTCATGTCAGTGCTTGTATTAGGTTGCTAGGGTTGCCATAAAAATATTACAGTCTATTTGGCTTTAATATGGAATTTATTTTCTCATGGTTCTTGAGGCTGGAAGTCCAAGATCAAGGTGCTGGTGAGGCTGGTTTCTTCTGTGGCCTCGCTCCTTGGCTTGCATGTGGTTGCCTCTCCTTATGTCCTCACATGACCCTTTCTCTGTGTGTGCATATCTTCCTATTCTTATAAGAGCACCAGTCATACTGGATTAGGGTCCCATCTTTATGACCTCATGTAACCTTAATTGCCTCTTTAAGACTGTTTTCAAATGCAGTCATACTTAGTCCTTCAACATATGAATTTGTTGGGGGTGGGGGAAGACACAATTTGCTCCATAACACTCCTCTCCTTAAAACTCTCCGAAGTCCTTAAAATGTTCTACAAGGTCTCATATAATCTGGTTCAATGCTGCCTCTCTAACATTTTCTCCTAAATATTTCACCTTTGTGTATTTCACTCCAACCACATTGATCTTACTGTGTCTCTGACACCAAACATTCTCCCCCACTTCAGGGCTATTTTGTGTCCTTGGAGCACTTTGCCTTCAGACAGCCACAGAACTAGCTCTCTCACTGCTGGAAGGTCCCTGTGCAAAGAGTTCCTTGCCAATTAAGTCTTTTCTGACTATCACATACAAACTAGAATTCACTGTCACTTTCTTTGTCTTCGTACTCAGCTTTATTATTTGTTTTCATAGCACTTAAATCTTGTGATAAATATTCATTTGCTTATTATCTATGTGTTCTAGTAGATTTAAGCAGTAACTTATATGAGGTCAGGAGCTTGAGCTTCTGTTACTGTTACCACAGCTAGGCAGAGAAGACATGACTTACAAAAGTAATACTATTTGATTGACGACAGATGTTAGCAGCAACAATAGAAGGCAGTAGACAATGGAATATTTTCAGTTTGTTGACAGAAAATAATTACCAATGTAGAAAATTGTCTGGTAAGTCATTTTCAGGTAAATCAAAACAGAAGTAATTTGCTTCCAAGAGACCTTCATTAAAGGAATATTGACTGAGGTAAAAGGGAAATGATCCCCAAAAGTCTTTGATCTAAGAAGCAAGAAGAAAAGGTAAGAAAATAATAAATAAGTAAGTGTATAAATCTAAGCACATATTATTTAAATAAATAATAATGTCTAAGTTGTTAAGTTAAAAAAAGAAACAATCAAAATATAAATAGCAGTGTAAAATTCCAAACCAGTAGAATAGCAAAAATGGATTAAAAAAGAATAAAAAGCCTACCAGTTATAAAAATATAAAAGAAGCATAGAAGAAAATGGGATAAATATAGATCAATTAATAAGATTGTTGAAATCAGTTAAAACATACCAATAATCAAAATAAAAGTAGATAAAAATAAATCAACAAGTTATAACATGAAGTGTGTCAGATTGTGTTAAAATGAAAAAAAATAGCCATGTATTTTATTCATTAAAAAAAGAAGAACCTTGAAAGAGCGTTAGTGAAAGGATAGAAAAATATATACCATGCAACACTAACCAAAAGAAAGCTACAGTAGCACCATTAAATATCGACAAAATA